>NW_022631028.1:670000-1213464 GCF_010015895.1 Lontra canadensis
GTGGGCTCTTTAAAAGGATTAGGGCTTTTATAGTAAAAAGAGGAGGTTGAAAGGGGATATAATTGAAACCATTCTAATACTGAAGGGCATGGACTCCTTCAACAAATCCAGAAACATTAACATGAAGGTCACATAAGGGGATAAGATGCTAAGAGTTCACATACCTGACATTTATGTAGCACTTAGTATTTTTCAAGTACTGGAAAATACATTGATTTATTACTCATAGTAGTTATTAGTAATATTATTACTTTAAGAAAAATAAAAACAGAGACATATGGTGTAAGTTTTCCAAGATCGCACAGCTTGTAGCGGCGGAGCCAGGAGTGGAAACCAGGGGTGTTTGACTCCCAGGCTGATATGGAACAATATTCATTCAGTTGCTCACATTCTAGGTAATGCTGCTCCATTCAGGAAAAGATTTGGGGGCAGGGGAAGGGAAACTGGAAGTATTGTTTATTTACCTTTTAAAGCCTTTTCTAAGGAAGACAGTGATTTTCTTCTACAGCTTTTTTTTTGGTACCTTTAACAGGGAATGAATTTTGGCCCAGAGTAGAAAGCTTTACACTACGTGGCAAGAAGAAGTTCCCTGCATATGAATCACTTATTCGTTGGCTTGGAACTGAAAATCCAAGCAGTGAAACTCTTCCTCTAGACCCAGTCTAAAGGTAACATATGAAGGCATTAATAGATGAAAACAATTTGAGAAGCTAATGAGTAACACTGCTAGCTAAAATGTGTTGAATGGCTAATAGGAGGTTAGTATCGTGCTAAAGAGGGTATACACGTTATGTGCAGCAATCTCGTGAGTTCACTGTTACCATGATGCCTGTTTTAGAGATGAAGTAATCGAAGATTGGGGTGTTGATCACCTAACTCCCAGGTGACAGAATCAGGAGTAACACCCACCTCTGTCTGAATGCAAACAAAGCTTAGGCACTTAAATACTCTCTATTAGACTAGTGTGATTTTTTTTTTTAAGATTTATTTATGTATTTTTAGAGAAAGAGTGTGAGCAGGAGGGGCAGAGAGAGAGGGAGAGAGAAATCCAGGCAGACTCTACGTTCAGTGCAGAGCTCCATGCTGAATTCCATCTCACAACCCCAAGATCATGACCCAAGCCAAAACCCAGAGTCAGACACTTAACTGAGCGTGCCACCCATATGCCCCATACTAGTGTAATTTCTATGCTGCTGACTGCATATTCCATTCACAGACATATACCAATGTGAGTTTCTAACCTTTAGCTCAAATGACCTGCTGGATTATTGGCAAGGTGGCCAAGAAGGAACACAAGTGAAGGTAGCTAATATCACTGATGTGCAACTTAAGATTGATAGCTCCTCATATGCCTTCAGCTGTAAACGGGAGTCATGCTGACCTTTCTATCAGTGACTTGGGAAATGAGTTAGCCCAAATTACACTCCAGAGGAGGCAATGCCCATTGCAACTCCAGATAGAGCAAGACATAAATAGGAAAGCAGCCTGATTAATTCCAGCTATACCATTTGTTAGTGATGATTCATGCTAGGGACCACAGGGAGAGAAGGGGCAGTGTCTTTCATCACTTTGCAATAAATAAACCACTTTAAAATCCATCTCTGTGGCCTCCTTTTACAAGGGTTTTATGCTATTGATGTAGTGATGGATTTCAACTGATTGGCTGATTGATCTATCCATTCATTTATCCATGCAGCAAATATTTATTAAGTCTAACTATGTTCTAACTTAATATTCCATTTCATCCAGGTCAGTGGTCCTAAAAGTACGGTCCCCAGATCAATAGCATCAGCATCACCTGGGAACTTGTAAAAAATACAGAATCTCAGGCTCCCTTTAATAATCAGAAAATGGAGGTGTAGTTCAGCACTCTGCGTTTAATAAGCCCTGTACCTAATTAGGATAGGTGGTAAATCACTGATCTAGGCAACTCCTATAAGCAGAAAGACTTCCCTAACCACCCCTTCTCTCCAGAATGACTGGACCTTGAAGGCAGGACTGTATTTCTCTCTATCCCTACTGGGTCTCTAGTGCTCAGCACACAACTAAGCACATTCTATTTTCTTAAAAATATTTGGTAAATGGATAAATGAATAAAGGTAAAAAGATACATATATGCAGAGTACGTTTAGTTTGATCCTATCCAGTTTCATAATTTGTGAAGAGACCCAAGATTAGAAGGTTGGAAGGACTTAGTCAAGATCTCAAGAAAAATCTCAGACACCTATCAGGGTCCCAAATACTAATCTAATGTCAATCAAGAGACTATAGATGACTTTACTCTTTATTCCTCCTCCTTTTTTAATTTTATTTTTCTTTTTTTGAGTTGGACATCATGACCTAGCTCTCCTTCAGAGAAAATCACTAAGACATAAAAACTTTAGAATAAGTATCTTTGTCATGATTAATGATTATATGAAGGGCTCTGACATGGGAGCTGCTGGCCACCTGTTTGCCATTCATCTCTACTGCAGACAGAGCAAGAGATGATGTACTTTATTTAGAGCAAGAGAAAATAATCTTAGAAGAGAAAAGAAAAAAACTTTCCAACCTTGAAAAAACACTATAGGCATCTCTTATTCATCCATTCATTCACCCAATAATATTTACTGAGCATCTAACTATGAGCCAGGCATTGTGCAAGCTGCTGGAGATACATCGGTGAATGAGACAAATAATTACAAGATGGATTAGTGGCATTTGGACTAAGTGCTATAAAGAAAATGATTCTGTGAAAGTTAATAATATGGGGACCAAAATTTTTCTGGAAAGGTAAGGGAAGGCTGCTCTGGAAAGTAGCAAATAGCCTGAGACCTGAATGGGTACATAGTAATCAGTGAACTACTGAACTAATGAACACCCCTTTCCTGGATTCTTATAAGTGTTCTTATCAGGATGGTTCATCTAGGTTAGAGGGAAGATATAGGTAGAAAGGAATTTGTGCCCAAGGATGAGGTCATTGGTAAGTTCTCAGGGCCCTTTCCACTGGACTATTTATTTATTTATTTATTTATTTTAATTTATTTGACAGACAGAGATCTCAAGTAAGCAGAGAGGCAGGCAGAGAGGGGCGGGGAAGCAGGATCTTCGCCAAGCAGAGAGCCCAATGTGGGGCTTGATCCCAGGACCCTGGGATCATGACCTGAGCTGAAGGGAGAGGCTTTAACCCACTGAGCCATCCAGGCACCCCTCCACTGGACTATTTAGACTTTCTGCTTATAACATTCAGAGAGGATGTAAACTAAAGGAAGGATTCAGGCCAAGGGTAGGTCATCTTTTGTTTGTTTACAAAGGCAAACCTTGGCATAATGACCATGGTCAAATAATCAATGACCATGTTCTTAAAAGATAGTGTTGTGAAAGATAAAGATGATTGGCTTTGACTTTCTATGTCAGCTGGTACCTTGGTTATTGGAAGCACTTGGGGACAAAGATTTGCTCATGGAGAAGTGTTCTGAAAATGCAGTCTAGATTCCGCAGAAATATTGCTTATTTTTGTTTGTTTGCTTATTTCAAAGTGAGAGGGTTGAGGGGGCAGAAGAAATAATAAATAGAAGGGATGAGAGTCTAATTTTCACACACTGCTTGTGAAAGACAGAGCAAGAAAATGAGGATTATCAAATATGGTCAAGAAAGTATGTGGTGTTGGCCAGGAATAGGACCATCCCACTGTGTGTGGAATGATCCTTGTGCCAGATATAATGGAAACATCATGTGGGGTACCAGTAACTCAGTTCATTATTATACATACTCTGTTACACCTGGGATCAAATGGTACCTGATACATTCCTATGTAATTAATACCGATTGCAATTGAGTCTGCCCATGGTGTGGTCATGTCCTGTGTGCTAGCACTATAGTTATTCACGAAGGTCATGAGGTTATATGTGGCAGCTGTAATTAGGAACATCTTTACCTATAACAACTGCTGTGTAGACAGCTGAATCTTATTGTCAGGTGGCAGGTTGAAGTTAATAGAGGAGAGAATATGTAGCTTCTTGAATGCAAGATGATGGCTTCTTCCTATCTTTATCTTTTGTACCCAGATAGTGCTTGACACTTTGGAGCCAGAGTTAGGGAGAGGAAGGCTTTAGTATGTGGGTCTAGGGAGGGAAAGAAAAGAGGTTGGGAGGAAACCTGATATGAGCTCTACACAGGTGGTTTTCTACTCTGGCTACATAGTAGAATCACCCAGAGAGATTTCTATTTATTCTAATTTTTACTGAACATCGCATGCCCAAAGAGAAGTGTCCACGTCATTAGTGTACAGCTTGATGGATACACATCAAGAAACAGAACGCTATTAGCATCTTAGACGTTCCTTCCATGCCCCTTTGCATTCATCACCCCTGACACGGGGTAAACACTTCCCAGACTTCTAACATTATAGATGAAACTTTAAAAAAAAAAATCCTTTATATGCAAACAAAACAAAACAAAAACACTACAGATGAGTTTGGGCTGTTTTTGACATTTATATAATTGGAACAATCAGAATACAGTCTTTTGTGTCTGGCTTCTTTCACTCAATATTGTGTGTGGGATTTCTCCATACTATGTGGACTGTTAGTATGTTGATTCTCACTATTTACAGTGTTCCTTTGTGTGAATATAGAAATTTATCCATTCTACTCTTGATGGGTAATTGGCTCCTGTTCTGCTTTAACCTATGTTGAACAGCACTGTTGTGAACATTGCTGGACATGCCTTTTGGTGTACACAGGGAAATTTCTGTCGGGACGTATTTCTGTTGGGAGTGGAATTTCTAGGTCACAGTGTAAATCAGGCTACATTCAAGTTAAGAACTTCTGTCCACCAAAACAAGGAGTTAAGAAAGTTTCAAAGAAAGCCCTAGCATAGGGGAAGATAATAACAATACACAAATCCAACTGAGATTCATATCTAGAATGTATTAGTAGATACTGCCAAGCAGTTTTCCAAAATGGTCATCCTGGGACACATGTCCACCCGTAGGGTGTAAGAGTTCTAGTTGCTCTGTATCCTCATCTGTACCTAGTACTGAGTATCATTTCCACCATTTTGGAGGGCGTGTACTCATATTGCCTTGTGGTTCAAGGTGCATTTCCCTGATAATTAATGAAGTTGAGTACTTTTTGCTTTATTCATTGATCGTTTATATAACCTCCATTTTAAAGTTACTGCTCTAGTCTTACGCCCAATTTCCTATTGAATTTTCTGTCTTTTTCTTCTTGATTTGTGAAAGTACTTAATACATTCTGGATGTGAATCTCTGTTGGATTTGTGTATTGTTATTATCTTCCCCCACACTAGGGCTTTCTTTGAAACTTTCTTAACTTCTTGTTTTGAGGGACAGAAGTTCTTAACTTGAATGTAGCCTGATTTATCAGATTTTTCTTTATAGTTAGTATTTATAGTGTCAATTCGTGAAATTTTTATCTGCTCTATGTGCATAAACATATTTTCTCACTTTTTTCTTCTAAAGTTTTACTGTTCTGTTTTCTTTATTTAGATAGGCAATCCACTTGGGATTAGCATTTGCATATAATGTGATGTAGGAGCCAAGATACTTTTTTTTTTCCTACTTGGATGTCCAGTTGACCGAGCTTCATTTACCTTCCCAACTCATGAGAGCATTTTCTTGTCATAAATCAGGTGACCATGCAGGTCTGCATCTGTTTCTGGACTCTCTTTTCTGTTTCATCTTTGCCCAAGTACCACACTGGCTTAACTATTGTAGGTTCATAATAGGTCTTGCTATCTGAGTGTAAGTCCTACAGATTTGTTCTTCTTCAAGATACTCTTGATTACACATGGCTTTTTGCATTTCATTTTAATTAGCATCAACTTGTCGGTTTCTACCAAAACCAACCTGCTGGGATTCTGATACAGATTGCATTGAATATATTGATCAGTTTGGGAGAATTGACAACTTTAGAATATTGTCTTCTTCCTACTTGTGTACATGATATATTTACCTAAGTTTTCTTGTATAGAATTTTAGAGTGTTCAGTAGTAAATAGCCTTGCATATCTTTTAGATATGTTAGATTTATTCTTTGCTCTTTGGTACATGTTGATGCTACTGAAAATGATACCTGTGCAGCTTTTTAAAAATGCTGACACAGGCTGCACCATTTAAAGATTCCAATATAATTCTTCTGGAATGAGGCCTCACATTTCGTGACCTGCACAGCCAGGTTTGAGTCTAACTCTTTGCTTGCTCTTGTTAACCATTTGAGCAATCATATCATTATTTGGAAACATGGAATATTGAGTTCCCCGTTCAAGAGTATTCTGTGGTTATAATTTGGTGCCAAATGTAAAACAAAGGAGCATAATTCATTTGACCTAGATATTTTAATGTTTTCAGGGTAGATAACAAGATTAATTTTACTTACAAAATACAATAAAACCACACTAATCTAACATTGATTTGATCACATTTTCTTGGGGCCTAAGAACGCTCAAGAGTGAAAATACAAGTCATCAAGACAATGTAATTCTTTCCCTTAGTCATAGGAGAACCCTCCACTGTTTCATTCAGAACCTGTTCATTCTTATGTTCAAAACAGTTCTAACAAGCTTCATCACCTGGATTCCCAGATTTCAGCAGAGGGAAGAAGCAAGAAGAACAGACTAGAAGGCGAGACCACCCAAAATAAGCCCATTGGCATCAGGGGAAGTGACTGTGAGAAACAGCAAAGATAGATGAACTTAAAGAACAGTGGACTGGGGCTGCTTAGTTTCAGTTTAGGGGAAAAAAGAAGTCAGTAATGTTGGAGAGTATTATTTTGTTATACACAGTCTATAACTAATTGTCATTATTCAAGACCCAAATCAGCACAAAAAGGCTGTGTGCTTTTTATAAGACAGTAGGGAAAATGGGTAATATATTTTAAAGAATTTACAAAAAGAATGATTAAAGTAAAATTTGGACATTTTTGCTATCCAAAAATACACTTATTTTCACCTCTTTGAAATATTAGCTAAATGGTATTTTTATTTACCACCTCTCCATGGGTGAAGAGTAAGCACTTAAAAATCGATTTCATTTTATTCCACCTTATGGGAAAATGCAGTTAATTACCATCTGCCTGCCTCTGTTGCAAAGCAGAGCACACATCTGAAGTCTCCCTTAAAGAGTGACTGTCCCAGATTTAACCCTGTCTTTATAACCCTATTTGTCATTTGAATGGTTTAGAGTTAATGGTGTTACAATCTTGCCTGACTCACACATTTGATTTCCCTACATTGTCTTCAGGAGCAAATTTAGAAGCAGAATATTTCCATGGGAAACTGAATTATTTCTCCCTGGAACTGCATTTCACCAATTCTTGCTCCAATATCTGTGTACCAAATCCTAAAATAGAATGATCAATACTGCATTTTATCTGTGAAATTAGATCCCATGAAGCCATTATTCAGCGCAAAAGAAGCCAGAGCCCATGTTTACTCACAGTGAAGCCAACCAATCCCAGGTAGGTGCCTGCCAAACATCTGGAAAAAGTCTGGGGAGCTGGGTGGCAGATGTCGCTTGCTGACCACAAACAAGCAAAACACTATAGGAGCTAGACCTCTCAGAATTTCTCTACTTGAACTCTTTCTCAAATAAATAAAATCTTTAAAAACAACAACGACGACACAGAGGCCCAGACCTCACTTCCCACCGGCTGATCAGAATCCTATCCCTAGGATTGGATCCTGAGAATCCACGTCCTTACGTTTTTGTTTGCTTGTTTGGATTTGAAAGCTCCCCCCTTCTCCACCAGTAATTTTAATGTGCAGACAGAGTTGAGAGCTGGTGGCCTCAGTGACGGCTGTTCAGACTAGGGTTTCTTGTCTCAATGTGATCTTGGATGATATTCTTAGCCTGTCTGGACTGCAGTGTTTCATCTTTAAAATAAAGGTGTCACTTGCGGTGAGGATAGCATAACATGCAGAGTTGTGGAATCACATGCTGTATGTATGTCTGGAAGGACTGTAACCAACATTGTGTGTCATCTGTACGTCAATTAAAAAAATAACTAATTAATTGGATGTTTCTTTCATGTTCTGGCTCACATTTTCAGGTACCGAGCTCCTTGAGTTAGGGGAGGCTGGGTGGCTCAGTGAGTTAGGCATTCGACTCCTGATTTCAGCTCAGGTCTTGATCTCAGGGTCAAGCCCTGCAGGGGGCTCTACGCTGGACATGGAGCCTACTTAAAAACCAACAAACAAACTTCTTGTGTTAATTCCCTGGTATTTTAAATGATCTACCACTTCTATCTCTAATGACCCTGGATACGTTTCGTACGCTTTTTACGGCTTAGTTTTTTCATCCGGAAACCAGACAGAAATAATGGTGTTAGTAAAAGAGTGTATGACTTGAGAGAGAGAATTCTGACCACATAAGTCCAAGTAAGGCAAGCCTCCTTGCTCTGGGGTTTGTCTTCCACAACTGACTGAATTATGAAGCAGGCGGCCAGGTCCATTTATCTCCGCCTACATGGGCGTGATGTGGGCACCATTACAGCTGGAGCTGTGCCATCCAGCAGGCTCAGAGGTGATGAAATTCCCCACCCCCAACCCCCCAAAAACCCCCCAAAACACAAACCTCTTTGTGTGGTCAGTCTGGCTAGACCTAGCCATGATGTTCTGGGCAGGGCAAGAGCTAAAACTCTGATTAAAGGCTCCTAAAGGAACCTGAGAAGGGAGCAGTTGGCAGAGATTTCACGTCTTGCTCTCTCAAAGGCTCAGAAGACCTTCCCCAGCAACATGGTTAAGGTTTCTTCTTTCTTTTCATTGGTCAGCTGTCCTCTTGTTTTTTTCCTCCCGATGCCCAGGGACCGAGAAATGGGTTATACTGATACAATGCCAAAACAAAGGAATGAAAGGAAGCCATTTTCCTCATATTTTTGAGAGAGAATAGAGAAAGAAAACAAAAGAAAAAGGAGGAAAGGGAGATCTCTGGGGGTTCACACTGGCTTGCTCATTTCTTCCTTCAGATAAAAGAATAACCTGAGTTCACTTCACTACATGCTGTGAAAGGAATTTAATTTCCAATAATGGAATAGTTGATAGAAACTCTCTAGAACGGTGCCCAAACGTATGTTCATGAGAATCTGCTGGGAAGCTAAATAGGGAAGGCTCAGCCTTTCTCAGGAATTCAGTTTTCAGAAATGCCTACGAAGTAAGAGTTTTAAAAATTTATTCACAGTTAACAATGAATAGTTTGGTGCAATTTTAACCATAATAATTAATATAAAATATAATAATATATTTAAGAAAAATATGTAAGAGTTATAAGTAAATTTTCTGAAGTTGATAAAAATTAAAAAAGGTGCCTAAAGGCTTGATGCCTGGGTCTGAAGACTCCATCTCCAGAATTACTTCTGTATGGAAATTTATCACTGAGGTTATTACATTGCATTGATACTTTATTATTTATTTATTTAGGTGATGGCAATCTCAAACAGGCTCCACACACAGTGTGTAGCCCAATGCGGGATTCGATGTCACAACCCTGAGATCATGACCAGAACCAAAATCAGGAATTGGATGCTTAACAGGCTGAGCCACCCAGGCGCCCCCTATTGGTATTTTCAATGACCCATGATTTCCACCGATGCGACCCCATATAAATCATTACCTTTCTTTGTGCCTTCATTTTCTCGTCTGAACTAGAGAGAAATATTGGGGTTGGTAAGAGCATATGACTAGCATATGACTAGCATATGACTAAGAGCATAAGACGAAATTGTGATCATGTTGGTCTTTCTCCTTTTTTTAGGCCATTTGATTTTTTATGACAGGAACTAGATCCTAGTGCTGGCATACGGTTGGCATTTAAACATATTTGTTGAATGAATGAATGGATCAATTCTGACAGGAACGAATGAGTAAAAATGATGGGAGGAGAGAAGCCTCATAGAACTTATCTCCCCTTTGCCTTAAACATCAAGATTTCCAAACCATGTTAGAATTACTAGCCTGCATATATTACCAGCCCACAGTCCTTGAGTATGTCCCATGCAGTGAACTCAGTCAAATCAACAGTTAACACTCTTTGGGAATCTATGTTTTCCTCTGATTATAGTAATGGAAAATTCTTAGTAGTAATGACTTGATCATATGTTAGCAGAATCCAAAATCTCAAAGTTGGGCTCCTGAGGTCAAATATAGTTCTCCCAAGTCCATACATACCCAAGCAGCCAATTATACATTCTTTTTTCTTGCTTTAAAATGTGTCACTTAAAAACCAAGGGTCATTTGAAAATCTTCTCTCTCATTGTTCTATCTTAACTTTTAAACTTTACCACCAGTTGAAGCCATTACATTTTCTTTTTTTATAATGGCACAATTTAAAAGTCCATGTATAGACTAGCACTTAGCAATAAAGAGGAATTGACTATTGATACACACAACTTGGGTGCATCTTTAAACTTGCTGAGTTTAAAAAGCCATTCATATTTATATCAGTCCTGAAATGACAGAACTGTAGAGATGAAGAACATATTAGTGGCTCGTAGGAGTTAGGAAGAAGGGAAGGAAAGGAGTTATAGTTAAGGCGATAAAAGCATTGCCTGAAGAAACTTTACGATGGAATTGTTCTATATCTTGACTGTGGTCATAGCTACATGAATCTACACTTGGGATAGAATTGCAGAGAAGTAAATACACACACACATAAATGAATGTACATGAAACTGATGTAATATGAATCAGGTGTATAGATTTTACCAGTACCAATTACATGGTTGTGACATTATACAACAGTCACATAAGATGTTACCACGGCAGGGAGATTGGGGAAGGATATAGGGATCTTTACTATTTCTTAAAACACTGTGAGAATTATTCCAAAATTATCTCAAATTTAAAAAAAAAGTGTGTGTATATATATATGTGTGTGTGTATCTATGTGTATGTGTGTGTGTGTGTGTGTGTGTGTGTGTGTATATATATATATATATAATAAAATGCAGGGATCTCCATGTATGTATGGGCGTATATAGACACACACAATTTACACCCCACCTTAAGAAAGTCAAATATTATCATACCTTTGATGACTCTGCAACCCTCTCTCTGATGCTCATTTCCCTCCCTCACCTCTGAGAGGAAACACTATTCTAAATCTTTTATCATTCTCTTCTTTTCTTTACAGTAAGATATACACATTTGTATATACAAGGAAGATGACATAACTATTGCTTATAGTAACAAAGAATTAAACAAAGCCCAAATGCCCACCAAAAATAAAATATCCATAAGTTTCAACCAATTCGTACCAAGGCAAAATAGACATGCATGAAATAAATTATAGATCTATGAATTAACAAGGATGAATCTCAACAGCATAATTTTGGGCAAACCCCCCCCAAATAGCAGAAATATATCCAATATGATCTCATTTTTATAAAGTACAAAACCTATGTGAAACCAAACAAAATTATTTAGAATAAACCATACTGCTATTTTACTTTACTTAAACTGAATTATCAAAACCCTCACAGCTTTGGGGGGAATATGGAACAATTCGATCAGCTGTCTCCAAGATCATCGTGGCAGTGTCAAATAAATGGACTTTAGAATTTTTCTCCTGGTGATCTAGTTCCCTTTTAGAATCTGCTTCACTTCCCTCGTGAATGATTTGAAGTGAAAATGGTACAACTTCCCCCATTTCTGAAAAGTCATTTGAAAGATGGGGCTGGCTGCCCCTTGAAATTTTCTTTACTGGTTCCAGAATAATAAGAAATCACCTGAAGTTCATCTCATTGAAAGTCTTGAAGTGGATCTTATTGTTTTGCAGAGTTGCTGAGAACCAATGCACCACACCAGGTGGCTTCTGTGAAAGTTAAATTGCAGTTATTTCCAAACCGGCAATGGCTGGCGAGCACAGATGCTGATATGGATTGGTGAAATTCTTAAAATCATCAGTTGGTTTTTCTTTTCTTTTCCAGTACTGGCCTTTTCTTCCCCTTTAAGGATAGACATTTCTTTTCTTTTCTTTTCTTTTCTTTTCTTTTCTTTTCTTTTCTTTAAAGATTTTATTTATTTAGTTGACAGAAAGAGATCACAAGTAGGCAGAGAGGCAGGCAGAGGGGCGGGGCAGGGGAGGGGAGAAGCAGGCTCCCTGCTGAGCAGAGAGCCCAATGTAGGACTCGATCCCAGGACTCTGGGATCATGACCTGAGCCGAAGGCAGAGGCTTAACCCACTGAGCCACCCAGGTGCCCCAACCCCTGAAATATATTTTTAAGACACAAGGCTTTATAATTCTCAAGCTCAGTAAACTTAATCTTCAGATAAGTAATTTATACACATGGAGATAAAAGAAAGTATTGTTAACCAGGCCTGTTTTCTTACGTTATACGTTAGACCTTAGGTTTCGTGGGCAGCAAAGGATCACATAAAAAATTAATCCTTAAAAAGCTTAGGAAAAAAATCTTCAATTAATGTACATAAGGAGAAACAGTGGTGGTCAAATGTCTTATTGTTAATACCCTCGTAGGCACCCCTTCTTTCTACCTTACCCCAGTTAATGCTGATGCTCAGCCACGGTGAAGAACACCTTATTGATTAACACTGTGCTTTTCAAAGAGAAGCCCTTGAATTGTCGGTATCAGAGCCACATTTTGTCAACTACGTTTTAGGATCACACTTTCAAAATTAGCTTTCATCCTTGAATGGGGAGGTGTGGTGAGAAACGGTCTCCAGCTGTGGGCAGGGTGGGAGCAGAGTGCATAAAAATTGTAACAAAGACATCTTCTTAATTTTCCGCTGAGGTTCATTATCTTCTGTGTGTATTATCTTTATTAATTTCTTCATCTGAAATGTCCACCATTGCCTTAGACTAGGTTCTATTAGTTGATTTACCTTTTGCACATGAATTGGCAAGTATTCTGTATTCTGAATTCATTCGGTCTCTGGAAGGTATCTGTTGGGCTTGTACCATGGTGGTGGGCTGTCGCCGGTGTTGGGGTACAATACAGAGAAAAACAGCAAGGTTGCTATTCTCCTGACTGTTCTATAGATATGTGGGAAATAGACAATGAAATACACAGTATATCCTCTAATACTAGATTTCGTAAGTAGTACCATGAAAATGATCTCAACATAATGAGATAGAAAGTAACTAGGGCAAGAGGGGATAGGTGCGCTGAAGTCTGCTTGTCCTAGCTTGCAAGAGCTATTGTTAAATTTTCAGAAATTTTTCAAGCTGGCTGTTAAACACAGCACTTATTAAAATGTAAATCAGATGAACTTATAATTAACTAAATTATATTGAGCACAAAGGTAATAAGTACTCAAAACTTAGCTTCCTAATTACTCCACTGCATTACATCTATTGTCTCCGAGTGTCACAGTGTATCTCTTCCAAACTCTGCCTTTAGTGATGCAACCTGAAACGGGTCATGGTGGGGATACCTACACCATAGAATTGCCAACCACTAATAATCAGGGCTTGATTTATTGTTTTGTGGATTGTCTAAAATTAAGGAAGTTACAGAGAGAATATTAATAACGTAAATTAAGCTTAATAGTGTGTCTTATCAGTAGTTGTTATATTTTGGTTTATCACCAAAAATTGAGAAAATATTCTTTCTGTATTTAAAAACTATCATCCTGGGGCGCCTGGGTGGTTCAGTCAATGAAGTACCTGCCTTCGGCTCAGGTCATGATCTCCGGAGTCCTGGGATCGAAACGTGCCAGGCTCCCTACTCAGCAGAGAATTTGCTTTTCTCTCTTTCTCTTTCCCTCAGACCTTCCTCACTGCTCACTCTCTCTCTCTCAAATAAATAAATTTTATAAAACCCAATTATCAAATTCAGGCCATCAGTATTTTCTTCCACACTTGTAAATACAAATTCTTCCAAGTTTGGAGTTCTCTGGGTTATTTAAACACAGTAACAAAAACAAACACCTGGTGAGAAATGTCATCTGCTGGAAAGTGGCCCCTTTTCTATGTTACTTGGCTGTACCTCGTTTGGCTAAGGCTGCCGTCCCTGTTATAGCTTAAAGGCTGTATCTGACAGAGCTTGGGTTGTTTCCCGTTCCTGCTGTCAGTCAAGCTTCCTCCAGATTGGAGGCTCTACCCAATGTATCAAGAACGTCCTGGAGATGGCTTGGATTGAACAAGCCTGAAGCTATCCTGTAAGAATGTTCTGTGGTGGCCAATTCTACTGAGCTGCCACATGGCTTCCACTTACATTCCACTCTTAGTTTTTGCCAACTGTTATTAATCATATCTTTCTTTCAGTGAAGACTTGAAAAAAAATTTCTATGCCCAGGAGTGTTATGAAACAGGAAATAATTGAAGACATGAAAACCAAGGTTTCTGTTGTCCGGGTTATTAAGATTGAATTGTTGAGACAAACTGGGTTTGTGTATAACGTCAAGGTCATTGGAAAGGTAGGATTTAATAGAGTCTGTTAGAATATTGGTTCAGAAAAATTGCATCAGTATGAACAAAAACAATCAGGGATAGTGTGAATATGGATTTAACTATAATCAGAGCTTCTATTCAGGTTAGCCTCCATTATCAAGACATAGGAATATCAGGAAAAGATATCTGAGGATGAGGGGGAAAAGGTGCAATGAGTGGGAGAGGTCATGAGCATGTATCCCAGCTGGGCACATGGACCTGCATGTGTTGGAGAGGGGGAAGAAAGGAAAACCAGCAACGGTTCATGTCCTTCCCTCTTTTTCTTTGACTCCCCATCCTGTCCTTATTTCTCATCTTACCTTTCCGCTTTCTGAAGGCATCAAACATGGAGAATGATTGCTGGAATTTATCTCTTGGAAGTGGTGAAAATAAAAATTTCCCTAAAGTATAGAGACACATTCTCTCTCCTTTCATCTCAATCCAGGCCCTTCTGCTCCTGGACTGTGTGACCTTGTGGGCATTTTTTTTTCTTTTTTTTTAGCCTCTCTGAATCTCATTTAATTTATCTGTAAACAGGGATTCATAAGACTTTCCTTGCAGAGATGGAAGGATTGAATTAATTCGTGTTACAACTGTGGTCACAGGTGTCAGTTTTTCTTGCGAGATTTATTTATCCATTAATTTACTGCTAGGGCCATTTTAGTCCTACAACCTCTTTGTTCAGCCTTGTTCTTCCAACTCTTACTTGGAGTCTGTTACATGCATGATAGATGGTCAGGCGAGACATGATGAATACATGAATGAGTGGACAAATGGAGCAAGAACCACCCTGAACTCTTGTTTCCACAGAGGAAATCTGAGAGACAGTTGTGTGTCACTATGCTTCCTTATTTCTCCCAGTTATCTTTTGTCTTTTTTTAAACTGTTTAAGATCACAGCAGGCCTTGATCACTATTCCTGCTCTGATGCAGAATGACTTCCAGGACACAGACTGAGAGAAAAATAACAGAATGTGGCTTTGAGTTCTGCAAACAAAGGAACTCTGAATGCTGTTCTCACAGTATTTTATGACATTACTCCTTCCATTGTATGTTCTTTCCTTACTTAACTACATAGCAGCATCCTTACTGCTATGTATGGATTGAAAGTGTCTAAAAAGAGTACTGAAAAAGGAAAATGGAGTCATCCTAGGATGTGTGTCCTATAGAGCCTCAGACAGAACAGTGGGAGAGAGGGAAGGGAAGCAGATTGGGAATAAGGTGATCTGGACAGGAGACAATGGGGAGAGTAAAAAGGAAAAAAAAAAAAAAGAAAGAACATTATAGTAGCAGGAATAAAGGAGAAACATGTGGAAAATGTTCTTTTGTCAGTTCTTAGAATCTCGGGCCCCTAAGGGAGTTTCTGAACCCTTTTCATCTGAATGTTAAGAGGAGACCTAATTTCATATGGCAGGAAGGCTAAATGACAGACTTCTCGGGGTTGTAAGGGACTGAATGTTCAAATAGTATAACCAAAAGCAGTGGTAGTCTCTCTTCTGAATCACTGTTTAATAGGTATCTAAGCTATCCTTGCTTGCTTCCAAATGCATGGAACTCACTACATACAAGTATTTCATACTTGTTCTTCCCTATGCGGCACTGATATCTTCATCTCTGTAATTTGTACCTGCTTGTCTTGTATGTGTGTTCCACTGCTTACTATTGGATAATCTTTGGAAAGTTAGAGAATCTGGGCTTCAGTTTTCTTACCTATAAGATTGGTATAACAGTGTTTAGTTCATCTCGTTGTGGTAAGAATGAAATAAAAATAACCCATTTGAAACAAAGAACATCTTCAGGTACGTCCATATTTTATCTGCTGTGGATTCCAGTTTTTACCCCAGTCTGAAAGCCTTTGGTTCTTCTATCATCCTTTAAAATCCTTGCCAGTTCTCAGATTCCAGCAAAATTATTTGTTGACCATTTCTTCCCTTATCTAATTTTCTATCACCTGCTATAGAACTCACAGAATTTTAAGGATGTAAAAGGATATAATTGGCCCAATCTATACATTGAGGTTCCCTCTTAAGATGGTCTCCTTTGACCCCTGATAGAGACTCGAACTTCCACTGAAGCCCTGAGATCATTTAGATAACCTACTAGGGATTCCAGGGAAACATTGTAGAGTGGGATCTATCTGTTTAAAAGTGGAAGTTTGGGTTTTTCTTTTTTTTGTATTATTATGGTGTTTGTACTTTATTATTTTATGTTATAAAAATACTGCATGATTATGGTGAGAAGAAAATAAAGATGAACAAATTACCCACTTATACAAAATATCCATATATAATTGTTTTCGAGATTTTGTTTATATTCCAGCAGACTTTTGTTTTCTGTTTAATATACAAATAGAAAATACAATTGTTTTATAAGTTAGGATTATACCATACAAACTGATCAACAGATCTTCTGTTTCATTCGACTATATATTTTGAAAGTTCTTTGAAGTTCAGTGCCTATTCTTTATAATTCTTAGAGCATAGATAGTACCCCCATAGTTATTTACTTAATTGCCTACAGGTATGCAATTAGGATTCCAAGTTTGTGATTTTTATAATGCTACAGTAAGCATTCTTGCTACATGTATCTTTTTGCACTTATATGACCATTATCTTAGAATAAAGTTCTGTATGTGGAACTGGTGGGTCTAAATGTATGTATTTTTGTTTTTCTGTATTTTTATGTATGTATGTTTATGTATGTATGTTTTATGTATGTATGTTTTATGTATGTATTTTATGTATGTATGTATGGGTCTAAATGTATGTATTTTGTTTTTAGTCTACTATTTTGTGTTTAGTTTACTGATTCCTATTAACAAACTGACACCAAGAAAGAATTGTATCTAAATGGTGTATAAACATGCTTATTTCCTCACATAGTCTGTAATTATTAAAAAGAAAGACTGAAGACGATGGCCAACTCAATAACTGTTAGCTATTCTGGTCACTGTCAATATTATTCTATTACTGTTGTTTTCGTGATGTTGTTGTCACTTTCCATTTTTCCTCAGTGGATATCTTGCAACATAATTAAAATGGAATACTTGCTTTTTTCCTACAAGTATCCCACAGTTTAAATCTCTGTATCTTGCTTATGTTTTTCATTCTAATTATAAAGTCTTTTCCTTTTATCCTCACCTGTCAATATCCTACCCATCCTGCAAGGTCTATGTCATATTGACAAACTTAAGTTGGTTTTTTTTTTTGGTTGGTTTTGGTTTATCTGAAGCCCTCAACAATGGGATCTATCTCCTCATTTTTTTTTAAAAAAAGATTTTATTTATTTGACACAAAGAGAGAGATCACGAGTAGGCAGAGAGGCAGACAGAGAGAGAGGGGAAAGCAGGCTCCCCCCGCTGAGCAGAGAGCCAGATGTGGGGCTCGATCCCAGGACCCTGAGATCAGGACCAGATCTGAAGGCAGAGGCTTAACCCACTGAGCCACCCAGGCACCCCATGAAAGCAGAGGCTTTAACCCATGGAGTCACCCAGGCACCCCTATCTCTTCATTTTATGAATTTCTAATAGTGCTCAGGATATCTCTTTCTGAATTGTACTCATTTGCATTCTTGATTTTGGATGTAACTATGAAAGTTTAACTTACTTGACTTGGAGGAACATGTTTTTTTTTCTTTTTTTCTTTTTATTTTTAAATAGCTGCTGCCCCTGTGGTGCCTAGCACTCAGACAAGGACATAACACATGTTAAAAAGCAAATGTCAAACTGAGAGGGTTACCACCTCGTTAATGCTAATACCTCGTACCTCATGCTAATGAGGTATGATCATCTTAAGCACCTTAACAAGAACCAGTTGTATACTAAAAAGAAACTAATTAGTAGGCAAATCTTCACAGGATGTTTACAATCCCTCCTAACCAAGTACATTGCCCTTATGGACTTTCAGCGAGGCATAGGCACAATCAATATTTGTATTTGAGGTTGTCTTTATGGAAATTTATATACCAGAAGGTAGATTTATATGGCACCAGCTTCCCCAGGGCTCACAAATCTGACCACCATCTATTCTTTGTTGTTTACAGGGCATTTGCACTGAATGATCAAAAAAAGGTCTGTCATACGGGAATCAGTAAAAACTGTTCTGACAACAGTGAAAATCCCTTGCGCTGGCGTGGAGACGCTGAGTTTATAAAGTGATTCCACTAGTGTTGCACACGTTCAAATGTCACCTGGATAGGCTGGAAATTCTGTGGTTCAAATAAAAAAGAGTAACAAAGTTTTTCATTTCTTTTGATACGTCAGTAAGTGTGCTTCGTGGGTTCTCAGTAAATACGGTTGTCCAGCCATCAGCACCTAAAGACCACAGAGCCCAGTGGAATCCCAAACATCACTGCATTTATACTCCTTTAAACACTCACCCTGGATCCTAGGTTTATACTCCTTTCTCATCCTCTGGTTCAGATAAAACATGAGTGTGACTAAGGAGTTGTCAGGCAACTTCAATACCTAATGACTTATATTCATTCCTGAAAGCGAGAGATGAGGATCATGGCTAATCCAGCCCTAAAATATGCTTTTTTGGGTTAATCTCCCAGGCCAAAGTTGTTTCTGTAGTAGTAGCTTATACATTGGGCTTTTTGAAAAGTCAGAAGCAGGCTTAGGGGATTTACAGAGAAAGCTCAGATCAGGATGGCACCTAAATTCTAGTTCAATCCTATTCTTTGATGATTTGCCATTTTCAGCCAGGTCCCACTAGGATCTGCCTTGGCTTGAGAGATTACCTTTGGATCAATATTTTACACTACAGCGTTTCAGGCTGCAGTTCTGTAGTGGGGTGGAAGGAAGCTCAGGGTGTTTATTAAGCCCCAGGGAAGAGAGGGAGGTCTGGAGAAGAAGGCTGTAATTTGCAGGGCCAGGAAGCCCTCTGGCCTCAGAGTGGTAGACAAAACATTTGTTACCTTCATATTAAGATATATTCTCAATGGATTATGTAATTATGAGGGACTGAATGAAATGCCCCCCATCACAATCCTTTTGATTTTCTACAATTCAAGTAGACCTCTGTTTTAAGAAAATGTAATGAAAGAAGCCTTCAACTATATTAGCAATGTTTTGTTTCTTACTTGGAGAAATGAGAACAGTTTTCCTCATATTATGTTTTGTAACTTGTGCTATACCTTAAATATTGCATAACTTTTTTAAAAGGAAAGAAAAATAGAGGCATGGCTTTATATAGTTGGCTGATAAATGATTGATAAGTGATGTTGCAATATTTATCCTTTACACATAGATACCGTTTCTGGTGATATGGACCTAGGATGGATTGGGTAAAAGAAGTGAACTTTGGGAGTGGGAGGGAGTTTTATACAGGTTTCATGTTCATGAAAAGTCTAAAGTTTAGTCAGTTAAGATTATGTGCAAATAAGGTTATCATGTGGTTATGGAGGCACAGTGACAAAATTAAAGCTTGATCTAATGCCCCATTAGTGGATCTCACTGCTTAAAGTACATTGTGAATCATTAATGTGTGTGTGTGTGTATACACACATATATATATGTGTGTATATATATATATATATATATATTCATATCCACACCACTATTGTTTAGAATCATGTATTGATATTTCTTATATTCCAAACATTGGATGAGTCTTGGATTTTCTCTGACTGTAGATGAGCCCTGTTAATGGGGTTTTCCCTGCAGTGAAAGATCTCTGAGTTTGAAGAAAAAGTTCTATCTCAGATTCATACTAAATGGGACAGGGAAGTCAGCTCTTAGAGCCTTCCAAATTCTTCTAAAGAATCAAATACAGTGAAATGTGTGACTCTGGTGAATCAGGACTCCTTATGTTCCTGAGCTCTTTGCTTCTATTATCTCATTTAATCTCCCCAACAACCTATGAGATAGATACTATGATTATGCCCATTTTACTGATGCGGACATTCAGGTTTTGGAGGTGAACTAACTTGTCCAAACTTCCATTACTTCTAGTTTTCTGAGCTGGTATTTGAGCTGAGGACTGTCTAACTTCAAAGCCTATGTGTTTAAACAATTTGGAATTTTATACCTATTGTGGGTGATCAGAACACTCTGATTTCTTGACTGTGATGCAAGGATTAGAGGGCTCCAACCATGTCTGAGTATTGTCAGGGGATTCTACAAGGTTCTCATATTTCAGCACTACCCATCTTCATAGGATTTATCCACATTAAACTAGAAGCTAACGGTCATTTAATTAAAAGGATTCCTAAACCTTATGGCAGAAATCCAGACTTTTTGTAAATATTTGGCTAGAAGTAAGAAGGTAGAAGTTCTGACTATAGCAGAATTTGGAAAACTGTTTTATAATGTTTCTCTTCTTATGAGTTTTACAGATAGATTTTGATTTAACAATAAACAATAAGAAGAGAGGAAGGAAAAACATTTCAATCATATAAAAAATATTGTTTAAAAATGCATTCCTTTGGGATATATAATTCTTAATCAAGGGTCATCTTCTAAAATTCAAATGTCCTTGGGTGGGATGACTCATGACATAATTGATGGGAAGTCAGGTCTAACAGAATAGTTATGTATCTGGACTGTGGAATACTACAACTCTGGGTACAAATTCAGCTCTCTTACTATTGATGACTGGTGAAGAAAGAGGATGGATAAAACAATTCAAACCATCCTATAACCCTAAGTACTTGCCCCAGTAGTGAATACACATATAGCATCTGTACCCATCATAATTTTCTTAAATGCAAGTAACAAAAAATTCAGTTCAAATTCATTAAAAAAGATTGGTTCTGCTTTAGGTATGATAAGTTCTAATCTGAAAATTATTTCACTGGAATCCAGGTTATCTCTCTACTTCTCTTGGCCACTCTTTGTTCCCTCTAGGTTCCTTCTTAAGATGCATTCTTCTCATGGGGTGACAAAAAGGCTACAATTGGGTTCAACCTTAGAGTCAGTTTCAAACTGAGACCTGGAATGCCTTATTTCTTGTCTTTTCAAAGTAAAGTGCTAGGGTTAGTTTTGATTTAACATATTGGCTTAGCCTGTAATATCTCCCCGTTTCTCAACCAACCCGTCTGGCTGAGAAGAGGTGCTTCAGGAATTAGGTCTGTGCTCTGCTCTCCCACATATCATGTCGCACAGCACAGGGGAGAATGATTTCCTAAAGACGGTTGGACTACTTTTACTAATGATGGAGGTTGATAAATTGTAGGCAGGCAAAACAACAAAATTCTACATATACACCCTTTCTTTTTAGAAAGATCTGTGCACTACTGAGTACAAATAAAGTGTAGTCTGTCACTGGGGAAGAATATACATTCTTCCAGAAGAGAAGATTGCCGGCCACCTGATGGATGGGACTGCTGCTTTCCAGGCTGCTCTGAGCTCAGCTCTAGCTGCTGATTTTGAAAAGTCCCCTCTTGCATAACAATTACACCTGGCACACTCGCTTGGGAGCAGGAGGGGGAATTTTCTTCATCCTTTCTTAAAGATGCAATTGTTTCTGACAGCCAGTGTCATCTGCGGTGACAGATGTCACTTCTGACTCTCATTCGCGGCAGACAGCTGAGCTCAAGGAGACTGCTAGTTTTTGAAGATGGTTTTAACTCTTACCTAGAAACACCAGAGCACTGAAATGTTTGGGTTCATGACTCTGCTAGTAATATATGTAGTAGGGCAAGGGCTCCTGGTGCAATTACACACAACCCATGTCCTTCCCTTGTCATCAGTCATCACATGGTCTTCAAATACATATGGTTGTTCAAATACATGACTGTGTCAACATCAAAAGGGATAAAACATGGGGTTTTGTTTGCTTTGTCTTTTGAGTCTCTTTGTGGCTAGTACAGGGCTGGGCAGGTAGTAGAAGTTAAATAAATACATATTTGTGGAATGGTTGAATGAACGATTGATATAAGAATTTCGAATTATATTTAGCTCTCATATGGTTATAATGTGTATGTGTGTGTCTGTAGATGTACACATATATAATGAGACCAGGGTCTGTCATTTTTTTCTATTGGTCATATGGAAAATGGAGGCACAGTGGTTAGGGAATGTTTATAAAGCCTAACAGGAAATTAATACCATGACTGTAATGTAGCTTATTTTAGCACTATTTTTAAAGTCTTTTATGGAAATTACTCAGCTGTTTCCAATATCTTCCTTTTTATACTGTTTTGCAATCCATTTATAACTTATTTCATTCAACATATACCCACCGCAGAATTACTGTTTTCCAGACATGTTTACATTCTCATCTTAATGCTGAACCCCACACCTATCCCTCAACCTGCAAAAGAGGAATTGAGACTTAGCAGGTAATGTGACTTGTCCACAACCCAAAATAGCAAATGACAGCATCAAGAAATCAAACTGAATTCTTCTGATCCCAGGTCTTAGCTCATCTCCACTGGGAAATGGCACTCTGTAAGCTGCTGAGAAAGGGGTACCTCTAAGTCTCTACACCTCTCCTCTAGCTACTGAGCTGTCATACCCATTCTTGAGCTTTGAGGATGCATCGTTTTGAACCAAGAGCAGTAATGCACATTATTTCCCACAATCATGACGGATCCTAGAACGGAGTCTAGACTTTGCTGTTGATTTCTCACTCATTCTTTTCAGAAACAAGTTAATGAAATGGAATATAAGACTAAAGGTCACAATGAGCACAACTTTTGGATCTTGAAATCTCTGAGTCACAATTTTTCAGTGACTGATCTGCCAGGAACACAGCTTTGGATTTTGGTCAGCTCATCAAAACTAAGGACAGGAAGATAACAAATTCTGAGTACAAGAAGGATCGGGTTTCTCTGTCTACATGCCTCACTTGGGCTGTTTTCTCCTCTTATGCCAACCCTTGTGTATCTGACGTCTTAATCAAGGTTATCACGAAAAATAGTATTTTTGGACTCTGAGCTCCCATCATTATACTATACAAGTTTTCTTTAATGTGTATGTTTTGGAGTTTTCAATCATGTATGATTGAACACAGATGGTGTTAAGGACAAATAACTACAATTTTTTTATTCTATCCTAGTATTTTCCTTCTAATGAGGTCAAAACATCCCTGTGACCTATTTTATTTTTCACGTACTTTGCTTATTTCCCATGGGAGCAAATTAGGATATGGAGAATTTGAGAAATTTTCAAAAGGAAACATTTTAGACCCAGAGGTGTCTCCCTAGATTTGTCCCTAGGTTCCTGTCTTTTCTACTCTCCTAGGCTGCTAGTTTAGGTTATATATTTTTGAACAAAAGGAACAGAGTCTTAACTAAATCCAAATAAGGTGAGTAATGAACTGTCATAAGACTATTTTGGGGGGTAGTAAATAAGACAGGAAAGAGAACATGCAACCTTCCTGGGTTAGATGCTTTGCTTTGTTTTCTCTTCTGTGGAATAGGGTTTTGTTTTCATTCACCACTGCATCCGTAGGGTCTAGAATACTGCCAATATTAGAATCTCAACATATATTTGAGTGGATGAATTTTTTAAAGATTTTATTTATTTATTTGAGAGAGAGAGAGGGCGTGCTTGTGGGCATGTATGTACGAATGAGTGCATGCAGAGGAAGGAGGGGTGCTGAGGGGGAGGGAGAAGAAGAGGAAAAAATCCCAAGCAGAAGCCTGATGGTGGTCTCAATCACACAACTCTGAGATCACAACCAAAGCCAAAACCAAGAGTCTGATGCTCAAGCAACTGAGCGACACAGGCACCCCATAGTTGAATGAATAATTAAAAAATAATAGTATCGACATAGATGGAACTGGAGGGTAATATGCTAAGTGAAATAAGCAAAGACAATAACTTATCAAAATCATATCATATGGTGTCACTCATGTGTGGAACATGAAGAATAGCACAGAGGACCACAGGAGAAGGGAGGGAAAACTGAACGGGAAGAAATCAAAAGGGAGACAAACCATGAGAGTCTCTGGACTCCAGGGAAACAAACTGAGGGTTACACAGGGAGAGAGGGTGGGGGATGGAATAACAGGGTGTTGGGCATTAACAAGGGCATGTGACGTGATGAGCACTGGGGTTATACCCAACTAACGAATCACTGAAGGCAACATCAAAAACTAATGATGTACTGTATGTTGGCTAATTAAACATAATAAAAAAATAGTATGAATGAAAACATTTACCATTTATTGAGTACTAACTGTGTGCCTATTATTATGCTAAGACCCTTGCATGGATTTGTTTATCTTTACCATCCGGTGAAGCTGGTACTGTCATTATCCCATTTTATAGGCAAGGAAATGGCCTCTTTGTTAATTAAATAACGAGCTCAAAGTAGGCACCTAACCTCATAGGCACAGGAACTGAGATGTGAATATAGGCCTACAGAAAGCTGCTATCAGAATCCAAACAAAACCGCTGGAGACAAGCTAGTCTGGCGAGAAATGGAATTTGAAAGACACTTAGAGTTACCTCAGAGCTTTTCTCTCTCTTTCTCTCTTCCCCCAGGACCACATGCTTTTCTATTGTTTTTGCTCATGTTCAGCTCATCTCTCCCTCTTGACCTGCCCTATTGCTTCCTCTTCTCTGAATATGTTTTGTCTATTTCAAGAATTCTGCTTTCTACGGACTCTGCTGCTTCTTAACTTAGAGTTATGAAGACTTGTACCCAAATTCTACCTCACAGGACTCAATCTAATGCATACCCCTCACCTTTAAAAACAAAACCCCCCAAAAACTATTTTATACTTTAAGCTTTAGTTCCCAGTGCCAACAATGTTATAGAAAGAACCATAGCGGGGCACCTGGGTGGCTCAGTGAGTTAAGCATCTGCCTTCAGCTCAGGTTATGATCTGGGGGTCCTGCCATAGAGCTCTGCATCAGGCTCCCTGCTCAGTGGGGAGCCTGCTTCTCCTTCTCCTCCTTCCTTGTGCTTTCTGTCACGCTCTCTGTCTTTCTCAAATAAATAATTAAAATTTAAAATAAAATATCATAGATTGAGTAGTTTAAAAAAAAACAGAGAATTATTTCTCCCAGTTGAGGATGCTAGAAGTCCAAGATCAGAGGGCCACAGGGTCCAGTTCTGGTGAGAACCCTCTTCTAGTTTGTAGACAGCTGATGAATGACTTCTTAGTATAGCCTCACATGGTGGAAAGAGAGAGGTGAAGAAAGCTCTCTTGTGATTCTTACAAGGGCACTAACTCCATTTGCAGGGCCACTGTCCTCATGACCTCATCTAACCCTCATTACCTCCAAAAGGTCCCACCTTCTAAAACCATCACATTGTTGGGGGAGGGTCAAATGTTACAAATTTTAAAGGTAAACATGTAATCAGTGATACCAACATCTTCTTTCTTTTTGATTTTTCTAATTCAAATTTTGGAGAGCAAAAATCCAGTTAACCCAGCTCATTGGCTGCCTTCACATCCGGTGCGTAAAGTAAGCCTACTCCACTGGGCTCTGGGCAGGGCACACACAAGTCTTGGAATACAGCTGGTGCAGTGGTGTTGTTTAGAAATTTACATGTCTCTAAGACATCATCCTTTCTGGGCTCCTTATCAGCTGGGACACTTTTACATGAATGTGATTTTTTAGAACCCAGTATAAAAAACCATTTTAAAAATAAAAGGAAATTTATATGCTTATTCAGAATATTAGCAATGTTATCAAGTGCCAGTGTCTTTCTCTTTTTTTTTCTCTTGGCTCATCTTTCTTGTCAGTGTCACTCACCAGTAAAATCCCTCCACATAGAGCCCACGGAAGCTGAAAGCTTATATTTTCACATTTCTAAGTTTAGCAAAGAAGAGGAACTATGTCTCTATCTTTCCATAAAACAGTAAGTCCTAACAAAAAGAACCCAGACTGTGTCTTAATGGCTCATTTATGGGTTATGTGCCCATTCCTGATCCAGTGGCAGTGGTTGGGATGAGTGTGGAAGCAAACTATGCTCACGTAAGTCAGACTGAGTAAGTTGCTAGAGATGAGTTAAGACCAATGCTGCATAGGGGTGCCTGGGTGCCTCAGTCAGTTAAGCTTCTGACTTCAGCTCAGGTCATGATCCCTGGGATCAAATCCTACATGGGACTCCTTGCTCAGTGGGGAGCCTGCTTCTCCCTCTGCCTGCCTCTCCACCTGCTTGTGCACTCTCTCTCTCTTTCTCTCTGACAAATAAATGGATTAAATCTTTAAACACACACACACACACACACACACACACACACACACACACACTGCTGCACAGCTATTGTGGTCTCTAGGTGGATCTGGGGGATAATTTAAAGGAAAATCAAGAGCTTCCCTTAGGAGAAAAGTAAATGAGTGCTGGGCCCATGTGTTTTCTAATTACAGCTTAGGATGCTTTTTGAGCCTGAAAGGGAAGAAAAGGTTTATGCTGTCCATTCTAGGTCATTAGGAGCCTTATCACGAATGAAATCAGGAGAAATAAAAGATATGAAGCTTTCGCTATATGGACCTAGTTTAAGGCCTGTAGCAAGACTTCCCATTTCAGAACTTAGGAGAGTGACAGATGTTCGGCAGAAAGAACCTCTGAGCTGGGTTACAACCCCAGACTGCTGCAAGAAAGCCCAGTTTCTTCATGTCCCAAAGATGATTGGATGAGTCCTGCTGCCCATTACAAGAAGAAACAAGGCCCTTTCATGGAAGAATTTTAAACCTCATAGGAAGTCAACATGAAAAAAACAGAAGGCTGAAGTATGAGGAGTGGCAGATCATCTGGACCAAACCCGTGTTTTAAAGTTTAGGTTGCATTCCTGATAAGTCATGTGACCTCAGGCGAATTACTTAGTAACTCTGGGCCTCAGTTCCTTCACCTGAAAGGTGATGGAATTGGATTAGTTGATCCTTTCTCCTGCTTGTGTTTGGGTTTAATCTGTGTTTCTTCTAGTAGCTGCTTAAGATGGAAAATTAAACAACTAGTCCCAGAACTCTGTTTACAAATACATGCATTCAAAATTACATCTTTCACTCGAAGCACTGCTTCTGCATCCCACAACCTTGATTTGCTGTGCTTTTATTTTATTTCACCTCAAAATATGTTTTAATTTCCCTTGAAATTTTCTCTTTGACCCATGGGTTATTTATAAGGTTGTTATTTAATGTCCAAACATCCCAGTATTTTCTAGACATCTTATCATTAATAATTTCTAACAATACTACTGCGGTCAAAGAATTTCAATAATACTAACTATACTGAGATTTGATTTATGACATAGAATATGACTATCTAAGTGAATGTGCCATGTGCATTTGAAAAGCAGGCATGTTCTGCAGTTGTAGGGTGTAATGTTTTATAAATGTTTATTTGGTAAAGTGGTTGATAGAATTGTTCAGATTTTCTCTATGCTTACTGGACTTTAGTTTTGTATATGTGTTCCATTAATTCATGAAACAGAAATTGTTTCTATTTCTTTCTTTAGTTTTGTCAGATTTTGCTTTGTATATATTAAAGCTTGAAATTGGACGCATACAAATTTAGGATGTTTATATCTTTTTGATGAGTTGACCCTTTTATTTAGATAATTTGCCCTCTTTTTTTTTTTTTTAAATTTGGGTTCTTTTTTTTTTTTTTTTTCATTAAAAAAAATTAACATATAATGTATTATTAGCCCCAGGGGTACAGGCTTGTGAATTGCCAGGTTTACACACTTCACAGCCCTCACCATAGCACACACGCCCCCCAATGTCCATTACCCTACCACCCTCTCCATACCCCACTCCCCCTGGCAACCCTCAGTTTGTTTTGTGAGATTAAGAGTTTCTTATGGTCTGTTTCCCTCCCAATCCCCTCTTGTTTCATTTGTATTTAGTAATACTCTTTTCCTTAAACTCTACTTTATCTGATGTCATTGGAGTCCCTGCAGCTTTCTTACGCTGAGTGTTTGCATAGCATAGCTTTTTCCAGTTTTGTATTTTCAACCCATCTGTGTCATCATATTGTGGTGCTTCTGCTAAACATCATTTTAAAATTGTCTCCTAATCTCTTAGTTTTAACTGAAGAATACAATCTGCTCTCATTTTATGTAATTATTGATACAGATGGTGCTACCATCTTGGTACTTGTCTTCTATTTGACCCACCTTTGTGTGTGTGTGTGTGTGTGTGTTTCTCCTCCTCTTCTTTGGATAAATAGGTACGGTTTTAAAATTTTATCTCTCATTAAAAATTTTTAGTTTTATATGCTCATGTATTTTTTCAGTGACAGCTCTGGAGGTCACAATATTCACTTTTAACTTACTGCTGTTTTAACCTTCAAATACTACCATACTGCTTCATGAAGGAGTACCTTACAACAGTATGCTCCATTTCCCGCTCCTATCCTTTGTATGCTTGCAGTCATGTTTTACTTCTACAGGTTTTATAAAACCCACTAAGTATTGCTATTCTTTCTGCTTTTAAACAGTCAAATATTATTTACATAAATGTGTTATTGTGTTGAATGAAAAAAATTAATGTATTATTGTGGTTACATAGATAACTGGTCAAAGGACTTTACATTTACCTACATATTTATCCTTTCCAGTGTCCTTCAATTCTTCCTGAAGATGCAGGCTTTCCATCTGGTATCATTTTCTTTCAGCCTGAAAAATTTCTTTTATCATTCTTACAGTGAAGGTATGCTGAAAATGAATTGTCTCTACTTTTATATGTCTGAAAATGTCTTTATTTTGCCTTCTTTTTGAAGAGTATAGTACTCTAGCTTGACTGTTCTTTTACTTTAAAGATGGTATTGTCTTTGACCTCAATTTTTTCTTTTTCTTTTTTTTTTTTTTTTTGGTAAGAAGCCACTTATAATTCTCATTTTTTCCCCTAATATGTAATATTTCTTTTTCATCCTTTAGCTTTTTAAAAATTTTTTTCTTAAAAACACATTTCCTTCATCTTTGCTTTTTAAACATTTGACCTGTGTCTAGTAATGGTTTCCTTTTGATTGACCCTACTGATGAGATCTGTGGGTTGATATTGCTCATCGGTACTCAGATATTTCTTCTGTCCTATTCTCTCTGCTTTTCCTGGGACCACAGTTACATATACAGTGGACAATATGTGATAACGATTCATGGACTGCTGATGCTTTGTTATGTGTTTTGCATTCTTTCTCTCTCTGGGTTTCAGTTTGGAGAATTTCTCCTGGGCTATCTTCAAGCTCAACGATACCTTCATCTATTCTGTTCAGTCTGCTGTTAAACCCATCCAGTATTTTTTTTTAAAGATTTTATTTATTTATTTGACAGACAGATTACAAGTAGGCAGAGAGGCAGGCAGAGAGAGAGGAGGAAGCAGGCTCCCTGCTGAGCAGAGAGCCCGATGTGGGGCTTGATCCCAGGACTCTGAGATCATGACCTGAGCCGAAGGCAGAGGCTTTAACCCACTGAGCATCCCCCATCCAGTATTTTTTTTCCATTTCTATCATTTATTTTTATTTTTAGCATTTCAGTTGGTTTTCTTACAGCTTCTGCTGAAATTCCTCATCTGTTCATACACATTGTCTACCGTTTCTTCTAGATTTTTCATCTATTTGTATCACTATTTTAAATTCCCTGTCTTATACTATTAATATTTGGTTGTTGCCAAGTCTTCCTCTATTGATTATTTCTTACCTGACCATATGTGACATATTCTTGCTTCTTCGAAGCCCTCGCAGTTTTGTTTGTTTTTTAAGATCTACTTACTTTATTTGAGAGAGAGAGCACATGAGCAGAGGGAAAGACAGAGAGAGAAGGAAAGAATCTCAAGCAGATCCCTACAGAGCAAAGAGCCTGACAAGGGACTTGATCCCAAGACCCTGAGATCATGACCTGAGCCAAAACCAAGAGTCAGACATTTAACTTACTGAGCCAACCAGGCACCCGAAGTCTCACAGTTTTTTATTGTGTCCTACATATTGTTTATAAAAGCACAACAGAGATTTAAGTAAACATTATTCATCTCCAAAAAATTATATGTTCCTTATTCTGAAAAATAACACTGGGAGCTGAGTCAGTCCAATCTACAGTTAGCTTTGATGCAGTTTTAGTTAGATTCAATTCACCTGAAGGATTTTTCCTTTAGGACTTGAGATCTGATTACTGGTAAGCCATCTGGGATCTCTGTTTTGTATCCTCCCCAGCATTTGGAATCTCTGAGAAGTTTTCTTCGCTCTCCAATACTGTGCACCTTGGGTAATTTCTCTCAGCCCTCTGCCCCACCCTGAGCCTTTAGAGGACTACTGAAGTGCAGTTTGTAGAAAGTTCCTTGGAAGAACTGCTCTCAGCTCTTTTGCCCTGCTCTCATTCGTCAAGAACTCAGTGGAAGCCTGTAGGAAAGAGTTGATGGATGCATGAAGAATCTTTCTATAGTTGAAGCTTCTTAGAATTCTAATTTCTTATGCCAGCCATTAATAGTTTGTTATCTTCATCCATTTTTTAACAGATTCCTCTCCCTCCCACAGTTCTACCAGAGTTGAAATAACTGTTCTCCTCTCCCTTATCACTTTATGGAATTTAGTTCATTAGGTTTCCTTGTACCCTTGGCTCTCTATAGCTTATACAAGAAGTCCCTTTAGGGTCATTTTAATGATAGCTTTCAAATTCTGAAGACACTGGAAATAGGAATAAACTGTTGGAGACAAGATGGGCATTGTGCATTTGTATAATCAGAACCTGTCTCATAACTTCCTTTTTTGGCTACTTTTTGATAGTTGAATAATAGAGTCAATTAACAGCATAGCAGCCAATGGCAATAAAAGGGTGATGTAAGACGGCACATTGGTAGTCACTTCAGGCACTCCCATGCTGGTACTCAGCACTGCTGAAGCACATCATGGTTTTTCTGCTTCATTTTTGTTATTATCGTTGTTTTCGGTAATAAGAGCTGTTCTGTTTGAGTAAAAAAAAGTCTCCCTGATATGACAGATGTCGAGGTGGTTATGTTTGCTTTCAGCAAATGCATAGGAGGAAAATCTAAGCTATATTCTGTGGAGAGGAGGTAATTGACCAAATATCAAGTAGTTAGGTCATAAATGGAGACAGTGTCCCTGCTGGGTTTCTTCAGGAGGGGTCTAGTTATTTTGGATCTGCTGCGGCATTGATGCATTGGGAAGAAAGAGAGGGAACACTTTGTATTCCCAAAAAATTAAGGACAGAGGCTTGACTGGGATCCCAGCCTTTAGTGAAGCACTGCTTCTTGCTAACTCAAGAGTTCAGACCGCTCAGTATCCTGGGTCCAGTTGAAGTCCCTAAGATTATGCCATTAAGTCACCCAGTTCACACAGGCATAAAGAGATTCTACTTACATCCAAAAAGTCTAAGCTTCCTTGCACATTCTCACATCTCTCAATATTGGCCTTTTATTGTATGAACACTTAGGTCCCCAGAAAGTCTCTTAAATCATCTTCAAGGACAAATGAATGACATTAAGAGCAAGGTGAGTTTGCAACAGAATTGATTATTTCCTTAGCTGATATCAGTGGAAATGTACTGAGTCTGTACTGCACTCATGAAAAACAGATCATGTTTGACAAATGTGGCTGGATATTTTTATACGTTTCCACTATTGCTTGATAAGTAGGAGTGAAGGAGGTGGAATTTCTCTGAATATTTGTAAAGTGCATGACATTGAACCCATAGGTGGAATGATTTATAAAACTAGCAAGGCTTCCTTTCTTGGAAGAGTGGAATTGTCTAGCACAGTGCACAAAGTAAGACTTCCCTGGGTTTGAGTCCTGAATGTACCATTTATTCAGGTAACTATCTATGTCCTAGTTTCCCCAGGGTATAAGAGGCATCCGTTACCCATCTCTTGTTATTCTTTCAAACAGAATTATTCTTTTTATAGAATTCTGTACATTGCATGGCACACAGTTGATGCTTACTAAGTGGTAATAACTATAACATATGGAAATTAGATTCATGATAGAAGGCTGCAAGAAAACCCAATCACTAGTGTGGTAATAACTCTTAAGGGCTTTCTCCAATTGTACTTGTATAGTCATGTTATTCTAGCCTGGGGGTTGGTTGGATATTTTTTTTTCCTACCACTACAACTGACTAGCAGAGAATTTGTTGCTCAAAATCTTTTTGTTCAACTTTGTAATGCATGGTAGGGTTTAGCAGGAGTGCATTGTTTGCTGTTCTATTTCGTTTCTTCACCGTTCAAAATTAATAGAATTTGCATCCTAGTGGGAACGGGGGTGAGAGAGATTTGGCTCCAAGATTCTCTGGGCGTCACAGTAAAACCATCTGGACTTCACAATGTTAGTGTGGATAACTTGGAGCTGAAAATCACAAGGTGCAGGAAATGGGAGACTAAGGCAAGTATCTGTTATTTCTTGGGACAGTCACACCAGGATCTCAGCTACGACGTCTAATATTTATGTCTATACCCAGATAAGAATGTTGCCAAGTTCTGTAAGTAATGGATCTTACATAATGAGGCCAAACAGAGCATGAAAGTACAGTTATTAATCTCTTCTCTGGCTATTTAAATATTTCCTTACCTCCTTCCCATTACCAAAGAGAGAAGCAAAAGGCAGGACAGGATAGTGGTTAAGATAAGACAAGAGGATGGAGTCAGACAGCCTGGATTTGACCCTGCCTTTGCCTCATTGTAGATGCTAAGTCTCAGATTCCCCAACTGAAAAACCAAGCCAACAGTGCTTACCTCACTGGGTTTAAAGCAGATAAGATATGTAAAATACAATGTTCCATAAATCTTGACTTATCCTATTTATTCAGAAAAGAAAGCTTAATTTTATATATTCTCCATCTCGGGCCTGGAGATATATGAAGGCCCAGATGTGGACTGAGATTATTGGCAGCCTTAAACCTCATTTTTAAAGGAGGATCTATCCATCATACCACTTTCAGCTGTAGACCCACAGTGGCTTTCACCAGGAGTCTGCTGAAGAGATGTAAAAAAAAACAGTTTGGAAGCAAATGATAAATAAAGTGGCTTTCTTCCCTGAATTCGGATTGAGTACACAGCTCTGTGAGAGGCTTCAAGCCCAGCAAGATGTCATCGATGTCAGCATCAACGCCAGGAATAAAACAGTGCCAAACCACTGACAGCTGCCCCTGCTGGGCCAAACATTGATCAGTGAAGGCTCAAGGCTTTGAGATGTGTGGTGGGAGCTGCTCCTGGGTAAGGGAATCACTGGTGCTAGAGGCATCAGGCCAGGATTCGTGTGCCCATCCTTCTGCCAGGGATGCCAGGAGAGCTAATAGGGACCATGGGCCTGCTTGTAGCAAATAACCACACTCTAGTATTTCTCTTCGTGAAATGGCTCCCCCGCTATTTCTGTACAGTAAGGTTATTTATTTCACTCAGGAAAATTTGGAAATTCTGGCTCTACCATGCTGGTTATAAGTTAGATGCCCTGAAGAACATGATGGAGTCTTTTTTTAATTTAAAAATATTTTAAAAAAGATTTTATTTATTTATTTGAGAGATGAGAGGGAGAGAGAGAGAACATAAGCAGGGTGAGCAGGAGACAGAGAAGGAGAAGCAGGCTCCTTGAGGAGCACGGAGCCAAACGCAGGGCTTGATCCCAGGACCCCATGATCATGACCTGAGCTGAAGGCAGATGCTTAACTGATTGAGCCACCCAGGTGCCCCAAAACAGTGGAGTCTTAACATTCATCTGTATCTTATTTATCATTGTATTCCTCTGGGCTTAGCACAAACCTTAAAACAGTGATTCTTCCTTCCTTAATTCGGTCACCAACTCATTCGTGCTCCCTTTCTTGTTCATGTAGAGAAACTATCCAATCCAATTTATCATGCCCATTATACAGAGAAGAACGTTAAGGCAGAGCAGCAGAAACTAGCTCAGGATCACATCCCTATTCAGTAGTTGAGCAAGACTAGAATTTTTTGATTGCAAGCAAAACTATCCAATCCACAAACTTAAGCAACAGATAGACAAACAGACAAGTGAGAAGGCTACTGGACAGCTCATAAATTAGAAGAGCTGAAGACCAAGGCATAGAGAGAGCTACAAACAAGCATACTCAGTGGTCTTGGTGGTAGGAACTCATCAGCAATTTTTACCAGGATCCTACCAACGGATCAATCAGCCTCAGCCACCTCATGGATGTGGCCATTCAAGATCCAAATTCCTGGAGAGAGATACTTCATTTATCATCAGGTCAATTCTTGTCATCAGGGACTCTGGACCCCATGACTCACACCCAACTAGAATCACATGGGTCAGAGTAGGGGTCAAATTCTCAAAGGATACTGAGAAAACAGGAAGAAAAAAAATGTATGAAATAAGTATATATTGCATGTTTAAAATAAGACAAATCATTTTCCAAAAGCAAAACAATTTTAAAATATATAATTCTTAACTTTCTAGAAAGCTCAGAAACAGGCACCTTCTTCATTATGAAATGTTTTTTTTTAGTGCACCTTCAGTCTGACAGATGATGATCGAGGCCCTTGGGGCCCCCTCCAGCTTTTCTTCTTGGGACCTGGCCTTATTTCTGTGTTGGAAGTCAGGAAACTTGCTATGCCAGGACTTAACCTACATCTAGAAAATGACGCAGACATGATGTAGAAGGTTCCCAGGATATACCTTAGCTCTCGATGAGCATTTTGATCTTTTGGAAAATCTTTTCAGAATTAAAAAACAACAACAACAACAACAACAAAAAAAACTGTATCAATCATATCTTGAACAGGGCAAATTTCAGCCTGAAGTAGAACTATGCCCAAGGAGAAAGCACCACTGTCTGGGAATCTGGAAAGTGGGTTTGGGTCCTGTCTCTGATATTTGCTATTTTGGATAATGCAGCTTTACCTTCCTTGACCTCAGGGTTTTTTGGTTTTGTTTTTAAATTTATGGAATGAGGAGGCTGAACTAGAGACTTTCTAAAGAAATAGTAGAACAAGTGAACGTGAAAATGAATAAATGTTTTAATACTTAATAGAACTAAATTCTATTCCATGGATGAGCCTTACAATTCTTTTATTTTTTTTTAAGATTTCATTTATTCATTTGACAGAGAGAGAGGGTCAGGGAGAGGGAGAAACAGACTCCCTGTTGAGCAGAGAGCCCAGCATGGTGCTCAATCCCAGGATCCTGGGATCATGATCTGAGCTGAAGGCAGATGCTTAACCAACTGAGCCACCCAGGCGCCCCATTTTGATTCTTTTAAACACCATTTTAGGACGCATAAAGATAGACAAGATAGACACTAATCAAATATTTTCTTCATTACTTTAATTACATTTTTGTTTTGTCTCTAAGAAAAATTAAAATCCCCACTGAGAGCCTGTGGACACTACTGTCTGCTCTGTGATGAAGATTTGATTGTTTTGAATGCCTGAGCAGTCTTGAATGCCCGTTCTCTTCATGACTTCTTCCCTGAGCTGTAAGTTGCTTGGACAATCTGGTGGACACAGAGGGTTAGCAGGCCACCCAGCTTCTGAACCCCACTTTTATTATTTTATCATGGGCAGAAATATTAGATGATATTGGCATCCAATCACAACTCTCTGATTTCATGTGAGGCACCTGCACAACTTCTCCTAATGGAAACATTAAACAGCAAGTAAGCACAATTTCTGAAGAAAGAATTTTTTAGAGGGATCTTGCAGAGGGTACACACTTTATTCCCATTTTTATATCTAATTTAACTTCTTCAGTAAGGCCCATAGAGTTTAACGGTCATATTTTGTAAATATTATCCCCTGCAAGGGAAAGAGAAAATTAACCACTTCAGATGTCAGGAGCTCTACGGAGCATCTCCTTGAAAAATCCAGGCACTCTGCTGGTCTCTACATATAGAGTGTGAATCCTTGCTCTCAAGGAGCCCATAGATGGTGGAGTAGGGATAGGAGCGTCTTTCCATTACCCATTCAATGCATAATCTATAGGGTCATCATATCTACCCGTGAGGCCAGCTAAAAACCACCTTGTGCATAAGCAAGCCCAGCTTGGAGTCCAGTGCCCTGTTCTGCCAGCTGTCAGGTTAGAAAGGAGACGAAGCAGATAGAGGAGATGGAGTCAGTGTCTGTATGTGTTACATCTCTAAACAACCTGCAACTTTAAGAAAAGGTTTTTTCTTCCCAGGTACTAGCAAAATAAGTTCACCAAAAGATAGCCTAATGACCAGACCTATCTGCCACTTCGATTGTTAGACTCCAGGTAGTAAACGTCTCTCATTATTGTAAGAGAGAATTACGGAAGATTTCTCTGTGAACCACAGACAACCTTATCTCCATCTTCATTCTTCCGGGCAGTTGTGTTGAACATGTAAATATTCCCCCTGCTGTGATTATTAGCACAGCTGGCCAGGGATCCTTTATTTCCAAGATGCTGACGCAAGAAGGTAGGAGCATTGGGAGCTGTCCCCACTGCCAGGTGCTGGTTTAGAGAGTGACAGCATTGGGCTGGGACAAGGTTGAAGTTGTACTTTGTCTTAGCCAAGGTTTATTTGTTGCTACAATTAACATATGCCTCCTCGAATTAGCTGAAACATGAAGGGGGTTAGAGGAGAAGGATGCGGGAGCATTTAATGGAACACAGGGGTGTTAATTATAGTCTGACCTCCAAAGAGACTGGGTTGAGAAATTAAAAATCTATTCTCTGTCTCTCTGAGACCATATGGTCTCTCATTTCCCCTCATTTCATTTTTGTCTTTTCAACATTCCTGCTTTATCTCCATCTCTGCATATGGCAAAAGGTGTCGTCCCCCCAACCCCCTCCCTCTTCTGCCCCCCAAGTAGTTCACCTGCCCTTGCCATCACATGTTGAGCCAAGTAAAGACCGAAACTCCTTATCTTTGACTTCAAATTCCCAGGAACGGGTCTCTGATCAGCTGACTTTGGCCTATTTTATCCACCAAAGGTCCAATCAGCTTTTGGAAACCCTAACGCCCAAATATGGACCCTCAACAAACTCAGGACTCATATTAGGAAACCTTCACTAAGCGTTGTCATGAGCCCTTCATGTGCATGTCTTTGTCTGAAAATCACAGAAACCTCACCAGGTAGGAATTATGATCCCATTTTACACATAACAAAGACTAAGAAATCTGTCCAAGATCATACATTTGTTAATGGCAAAAGTAGAATTTAAACCCAGCCCTCCTCAACTTCAAAACCCATGCTCTTTACCACTACCCTTTCCTGCTCTAAAACAGGACTTCTCAAATTTCAATCGGCAACAAAATCACCTGGAGGGCTCATTAAAATCCAGATTTCTGGGCCTCTGCCCAGAGATTCTGATTCTGTAGGCCTAGGATGGGGCTCAGAAATTTGCATTTCTTTTTTTTTTCTTTTTTAAGATTTTATTTATTCATTTGACAGACAGAGAGAGCACAAGCAGGGGGAGCTGCAGGCAGAGGGAAAAGGAGAAACAGGCTCCCCACTAAGCAGGGAGCCCAACACGGGTCTTGATCCAGGACCCTGGGATCATGACCTGAGAAGAAAGCAGATGCTTAACCAACTGAGCCACCCAGACACCCCCAAACTTGCATTCCTAACAAACCCCACCATGAAACGGATGCTGCCAGGCGAGGACCCCACTACGAGTGGCAACACTGCACTCATCAGTCATAAAGTCAATATCATGAATGAACAAACCCTCTCTGAGTTGTATGCACACCCCTAAAATAAGTAGAATAAAGAAGTTCTTGTGAGTTCATTTACTTGCTTTCTCTAATCACCTCTAATATTCTGCTTTTAACACTACTTTCTAAGACAGGAAACCCTGCCTGGCATAGGATACTTATATTGTAAGAAACTCTCGGAAGTCCTGGAGATATACACCATGCATAATCTTTGGAGGTCACCGTGGAAGTCACCTTCTATACTTCCCCCTTCGACCTTCCAGTCAAACAAAACAAAACAAAACAAAAACACTCTGACACTCATCAGAGAAACAATTCTGAATAATATGGCTTCATGGGAAGATGGCAAAGATCGGTTTCCCAAACTAGGATATACCTGAACTTCACTCTTCTCACCCTGCATAATTTTTGAAAGTTGTTCATATGCACTAATGAGAATGAACTAACTGTGAGGATATACAATATCACGGATGAATCCCTCACACACAACGTTGAATGAAAACAGCCAAACATGATAAAGTGCAAACTTCATGGTTCCATTTATACAAAGTTCTAAAATATGCCAACCTCCTTTATGGGGATAGAAATCAGGATCAGGGCACCTGGATGGCTCAGGTGGTTGAGCATCTGACTCTTGATTTCAGCTAAGGTCATGATCTCAGGGTCAAGAGAGGGAGCCCTGCATCAGGCTCTGCACTCATCCTGGAGTCTGCTTGTTTTTCTCCCTCTGCTCATCACTGCCCCTGCCAAATAAATAAATAAAATCTTAAAAGAAAAGAAAGGAAAGGAAAAGAAAGAAAAGAGAAAAAAAAATAATAGAATAGAATAGAATAGAATAGAATAGGGGTTGCTCCTAGAGCAGACCAGCAACCGAAAGGCATGGGTCAGAGCGGGGGTGGGAGGATGATGGGTGATGGGGAGGGGGATGCCCTGTTTCCCTGTTTCTTGATTTGGATGTGGGTCACATAGGTGCATTCAGTTTGTGAAAACTGACCGGCTCATACATTAATGAACTGAGCACTTTTCTGTATGTATATTCCAGTATAAAGATTCAGAGGAGGTTAAAAAAACAGAAAAAACCTCTTCAATGGTGGGCAAGCAGAATATAAAACTACATTGAGGGGTGCCTGGGTGGCTCAGTGGGTTAAAGACTCTGCCTTCGGCTCAGGTCATGACCCAGGATCCTGGGATCGAGCCCCACATCAGGCTCTCTGTTCAGCGGGGAGCCTGCTTCCTCCTCTCTCTGCCTGCCTCTCTGCTTACTTGTGATGTCTTTCTCTGTTCAATAAATAAATAAAAATAAAATAAAATAAAATAAAACTACATTGAGAGCTTTATCACAAACGTGTTAAACTTTCACACCCAGAAAGAATAAGCTTGAAAGGAAACACCTGAAAATGATAACCATGGCTGCCTCTGGGTGGTGAAAATGTGGGCGACTTTATTTTTATACCTTTCTGCATTATTTAAATTTTCTACAGTATGCATGTATTACATTTACAAAGGTGTTTTAACCTACTAAGTTTTTATTTAGAAGCTTTTACTTAAAAAAAAAACAAATCAATTTTATTAAAGTAGAAGCAAATAAGAAGACCAGTCCCAACAAATTTAGAAAAAGAAATTCCAGGTCTACAAATGTCTATCTAATACAAATGTCAAAGCAAAAAAGTGGCCATGGGAATTGAGGGACCTTGACATTCACTTTATCCTCCATAAATGATTATTTCCCAAAGGCCACTTTCAGCTTCTATTGGTATTTATAAAACAAGATTCATGAGGGAAAGTCACTTAGCAAGTGAGGAAATGGTTATTTCATGAGGTTTGCAAAGCAGGATATAAGTGTCCAAGGACCGAGTGATAAATGACATTTTAGACCAAAGCTCAGGAATGCTAAAAAAAAAAAAAACTCCAGGAAACCCATCTCGTGCTTCCTAGTACTTTTAATATTTGTGACAGTGATAAAAGTGAACAAAAATATAGATGTGTCTGTGGCCAGAATTTTAAAAGCTTTCTTTCAGCATTTCCCCTTGAAACTCTTGAAGGCTGAAGTTTTTCAAAGAGGTGACACTTTTATGTTAAGAATCACAACGTGTCTGACTAAAGGAACAATGAAAGTTTCGTGAGAGTTAAAGAGGGAAAAAAGAATGGAGGGTGTGACCTTCCATTCTGGTCTCTGAATACTTCCTAAAGCTTCCCCAGCCATGGCAACATCAAACACACAAGGAGGAAAGAGGAATCAGTGGAAAAGAGAGGCCAGGGCTGAACTGGGTGGCAAGTGTACACTACTTTGCTACATTTTGAAGGCGGTGTTTTCAGAGTTTCATGGTTATCCTCTCCTCCCCTAAAAAATCTTCAGTGACAAAGAATTAACCAATGACATTGTTAGGGTACGGAGTCGACCACCCATCGATTATTAAGAGAACACTCTCGATAATGCAAGTCACACAGAGAGGTTTATCTCCAGCTCGCTGGGGTCCAAGTATCTGCCCGGCGCAGCGGGTTGCAACAAGGACCCCGAGCACTCAAAGCCAAGGGTTTATATAGCATTTTCAAGGCACTTCTTCATAGCTACATACATCTCTTGCGCCCCACCTTGACAGTTTAACTTTGTTTAACCCTGGTGCCATCCTGGCGGTTAAGTGAAATTTAGGTTTAGAAGAAATTTAACTTTATTTACATTTCCTTCTGCCTCAGCCTCCCGCAGTTTTATGGTGGGGAGGGAGACCTTAGGCCTTGAGGAACTGAGCCATTTGTTTCTGGAAACTAGGTCATTGACAAGATGGCCTTTTTGTTGTAAATCACCAGGACATTTGCAAACCAAGGGAGACTCCTGTCTTGCAGGATTGTGATCGCTGCAAGTTAACTATTTGTTTTTCTTTAACTTCTGGTCCCTGTGCCACCATCACCTAACGGCCCGGGGGGTATATGATTAAGTTGTTTCTTAAGTTTTAGCTACTTTCTCTTATCTCAAGTTACATGCTACCTGTGGGCTGGTTACAGACGCTCAGTAAAATGGCTTCCCGGCCTTCAGGATGGCCATTCTTATGCTAACCCACGCTTACAGTGCAAGGTGCCGGCTTTTGCTTTGCCAAGATGGCTGTACTTATGTCAGGGCTAGACTCGAGGTGGGTACAGCCTTGTTTTTCTTGGCCTCCACATCTGGAGCTGGTTTCTTGGACTTGTTTTTAAGTCCCCTGGGGAAAGGGGAGCAGGGACAGTTTAAGGGTTAAACAACAAAGTTATTGTTTAACCTCAATGGAAGTCTCTGGCTAAAATAAAAATATAAAATAGGTCCTTACAATATGTATTTGGTAAACACACACACACACATGCAGGCACACAAAGCGATACGTGTGTATGTGTATGTGAGCCGTGGTGTAGCATACCAGTGAGAACATAGGCTCTGGAATCAGTCTCCCCGTGTCTGATTCTTCCAGTCACTATGTGTGTGACTTTGGGCAAATTTTAACTTGGCTGAGGACCAGCCTCCTTGGCCATAAAATGCAAGTAATTTGTATTCCTTCCTTACTGGGTTATTACGAGGATTATGAAAATTTATTTTTTTCTTTTTCTTAGAATTTATTTATTTGAGAGAGAGAGAGAGCAAGGGGAAGGGCAGAGGCAGAGAATCTCAAGCAGACTCCATGTTGAATACAGAGCCCAACACGGGGCTTGATCTCATGACCCTGAGATCAGGACCTGAGCTGAAACCGAGAGTCAGATGCTCAGCTGACTGAGCCATCCAGGTGCCTTGCAGATCATGAAAAATTATACGTAAGGCAGTTATCAAATGACTGCCTCTTAGTTCCAGATTCACCCTTTAATACCCCCTCCACAATAATGGATAGAAGCTTTTTAAGTATATCTCCTTTTACAATGAGCACAATGTTAAGCTTTCTCAATATGGGGCACTGGAGGGACACTGCGAGAGGGAAGGGGCTCTACCGCTGGTCGCAGAGACTGCCCAGTCATTGTATGGATGGGCGGACATCCAACGGGGCTCTGCCCTTGTAGTGAGCCCAGAACGTGGGTTCTCAGAGAGCCTGAAGCCCCAGTTAGACTCACTTTTTCTATGGCCCCTTCAATAGGACACTGACACTTGGACTTTCCACCCCTTCCTCCCCAGCTCCCTGCGCAAGAGTGCATGCCCAGATACGAGGCGCACTCCACCTCGCCCCAAAGGCTGCTTCCTGCTTGCCCAGCAATTATAAACCAGCTCTCACCCAATAAACCAGGGAATTTTTCTACCATCTGGTGAGCAGCAACTCCCCAGCCTTGAAATGGGGGCCCAAGTTTGTCTCTATTTGGGTACTCTCCCTCAGCTCTCCCGCCATATAGAGTTATTTTGTATCTTCTAGTTAATCTTTTGTCATAGAAACCAGCAAATTTTTCATGTAAACAACAGAGTTATAAAAGTAGGAGAAGCTCAGGGTTCATAAGACAGCCCAGAGCCCAGGCAAGCCAGGGGTCTCTTTTTACACAGCTTATGATCTAAGAATTCTTTATATTTTCAAACAGCTGGATGAAGAAGAGCACTAGGTATATTCTGTATTTTCTTTAGGTAAAATGTTGGAGCTTGACCTTTTGAATGTCCTCCAATGGACTAAACAGATACATGTAGACAGAAAGCATATATTTTTAAAGATTTTATTCATTTATTTGAGAGAGATACACAGAGATAGCAACAGAGATAGCAAGAGAGAGCATAGAATGGGGAGGAGAGGAAGAAGCAGGCTCCCTGCTGAGCAGGAAGCCCTATATAGCACTCCATCTCAGGACCCTGGGATTATGACTTGAGCCAAAGCCAGCCACGTAACCAACTGAGCCACCCAGGTGCTCCAGAAAGCATATCTTTCTAAATAAAGGAACAAAATAACTGTCACTAGAGGTGGGAAGTGAGGTTGCAAGGTTCGTATGCAGATAATTTAAAAGTAAATATCTACTTTTTAGGGCTTAAAAAGTCCTTTAGCCATTTTTGCTGATTTAGATATCAAGCATGAGTCTTTAGCCCACTTTCTTGACCCTCTCTGTTTTTATTCATTGACTCACTGACCTCTAGTAAATTAAAAAAAAAAAGCCTATGACTTTATTATAAGGAGTAGTTCATCTCTCTGTAGGTTAACCTCTAAATTCAGTTTGGAATTTCTCTTGCGCACCCAGAGATTCAGTGATGTACTCAGTTAACAGAGAGCCTCGATCTCCAGAGAGAAAAGTAATAGAGCTTTGGCATACACAAAGATGCATTGCCCAGTTAGCCCATCAAGGAAGGACTTGCTGTCCAGTTTTGGGAGAACAGGGTCAGTAGACCAGGTTGCCCTCAGTTGCAGAAAGCCTCCCTACCTGGGATCATGCCTTTCCTAAGGAAGCCTGCATTGACCGATTCAGCAAGGTGACAATAGGAAGGGCCAACTATCTTGGTGATTCAAGACACTGTCTTTTTTTTTTTTTTTTTAAGATTTTATTTATTTATTTGACAGGCAGGCAGAGAGGCAGGCAGAGAAAGAGGAGGAAGCAGGCACCCTGCAAAGCAGAGAGCCTGATGTGGGGCTCGATCCCAGGATTCTGGGATCATGACCCGAGCTGAAAGCAGAGGCTTTAACTCACTGAGCCACCCAGGCGCTCCATTCAAGACATTCTCACAGGCAAAATCTGCCCCAAAGTTTCCCTGCCAAGTTGGCCAAGGCTTGTTAGGCTTGCATCACAGTTTGATTCCTTCCTCTGTCCAACCTGGTCTTTTCCCTTCCCTTCAGAGGTACTGATCCCTCCTAAAAATCTTGCATGCTAAACTCTGACTCAGCATCTGCTTCCAGAGAACACAATTGGCAACAGACTTACGTTACCATTAACATGAAATAATCTATATTTATTCAATACATTCTTGAGTGCCTAGCCTAGTTTATGTCAGACACTACACTTGGTCCTGGGGTTATGGTAGTAAAATGATACATCTGTGGTTTCTGCCTCACTGAGCTCCAGGTCTGATGGAAGAAGCAGACAGAACACAAACAAATGAATAAGCATGAATGGCTGAATGAAAGAAGTACTTCAGTTTATATCGTGGTTGACTGGTTAATACTTTGTATACCTTCAGTGAATTGACACAAGCCAATTTACTTTGGATCTTTCAACAGAACTTGCTTACGGAATATTAGACAACCAGTTATCACTTTTTTTTTTTTCAATTCAATGATTTTTCTCTCTGTCTCCTCACTCTTTATTAGGAAAATCATTCAGACTGCAGCTTTCTAGTTTTAGACATGCCCATTGGCAATTGGAGCCTCTAGTCTGGAGACATAATTGAAAAGACTAAAGAATGCACTGAGGACCTTTTGGCTGATAGATGCTGAAAAAGAAGCCAAGGTAGTTTGCTGGAGATTTCTGGAATTCCAGGGTTTCTAATTATAAGAGAAGGTATTTATTTCCTACTGACTCAAACGGTAGCAAGGTTTTAGTCAAGGTGATTTAAAGATTAGAGAGAGAGGTGAATGCTTGGGGCATACTGGAGAGAAAATTGGTTATTCTGCCATTAGCTTTTACTCTGCAATGTTTTTAGCTTCCAAAAACACTTTAATTGAGTTGGACTTTTTGTCTCTTGGTAATTGGGCAGGCTCCAGAAAGAACACATGCAGATTAGTTGTACATTTTCTCATTAAGTGTTATCTTTCTAAGCTCCCTAGTGGCAAATTAGCTAGTTTTGAAGAGTTATTATTGCGTCCAAGCCATCATGGATGCTTTGGGATTATGATGTAACCCAGAAATATTAACCCCCTCATGTGGGTGCCTAGACTATGGGCAAAGTTCTCCCTTTGCTAGCCAATGTTTGTAATAAATACATAAATAATAATGATAGTCAATAATTATTGAATGTTTACCATATGCTGAGCACTGTGCCAAGTACATGATATGTACATTTTCCCATTCAATCCTCACAAGTATCCTACAAGGTAGGTATTATCACCATCACCATTTTATAGAGGGCACAAATGGGGTTTGGATGGGTTAAATAATTCACCTAGAACATATAGTTAATACATGGCAAAGCCAAGACAAAACCTCAGTGTACTTGACTCCCAAACCACTGTAACATGCGTAATAAAGTAAGGTCTTATTCATTTGAAAGCCACCAAATCAAAGTTTCTGTTGTAACTGTTCCATATTCAGCAACTCATAACATCCTGTTTATACACTGCTTCCCATACTGTTCTCACCAGCCTCGGTGTCTAGAATAAAAAATGGCCCCAGCCAGTCCATCTTAATTCAATCCACTAGAAGATTCATATGGCCCATGAAGTGTTTTCGTTTCTGGGGAGGGAGAGGCAGACAGAGATGAATAAGAAACATTTTTTGCCCTCAGTGAAGTAAGAATCCATCAGGGGATTTTAGTCTTTATCATCTTGGAGTCTGTCCTCCCCATTTCTCATTCGTTCTCTTTAGAAACTAGACCAGGGAGGGAATGAAAGGACAATCATCTAGGAGCGCTTTCAGCTCAGGTCATGATCCCAGAGTCCTGGGATGGAGACCCTGGTCAGGGCTCCCTGCTGAGCAGGGAGTCTGCTTCTACCTAACTTGTGGACTCACTCTCTCAATCTCTTTCAGATAAATAAATAAAATCATTATAAAAAGATAAATAAGAAAGAAAGGAGACTCACTTAAAGCATCACTGAGATAACAATTCAGGACTCAATGTGATATCTGGCAAAGAACCAAGTAAATCTCCCTGACTCGTATGAAAATGGAACCCAAGGCCCCTGCGTCAGTCATATTATTAGTATTAACTAGGCAAAGCCAGTCCATTACATGATTACACTATAATAGACAACATTTCCTTTGGGATATGGTTCCAATCACCATCTGATGAATCCCGAAAATATGCCCCTAGCAGTCATATTTGAACTGCATAGCCCGATCCCAAGCCATACTTGGTTAGTCAATTGGTCAGCAATAACCCAAGCTGAGCCAGATTATTTTCCCTGGAATTTTTTGTGTACCCTATCCTTGTGAGTGGCTGAACCAGTAATACCTAAACTTGGGGACCATGGAGTGGCCATACATTTGTATGTGTGACATGCGCCAAAGAGAACCTGTCTGCATCTAGAAGACAAATAATACTGGTGTGAAAGGAAATAGCCAGGAGAAATGGAAAGAAAGTCATGAAATTCTGGGTTGAATTTCTGGTTCCAGCCTGGTTTTCTAAATTCTGGTTACAATCCCCAAGTCACTCCTTTATTCTTAAAGTAGATTTCCATTTCAGGGTATAAGCTATCTTCAGTTGGTCGCTGTCCCCTGTCATCACTGACACTTAGTGCCGAGATTAAACTTAATCTTGACTAGAGCCGCCACGTACACTTAGGAGAATAGGGTATGGGGCAGAGCTAGAGAGAGGAGCGGGAGCCAGTCCACAAGGAGTTTTGCCTACCAGGTTTAGCCATTGTACATCATGCAGTAGACTAAGTCTTCTCACATTGTAATAAGATACCAACCATCTGGAGTCTTTCGAGAATGCAGATTCTGATTCAGTAACCTGGGGTGGGACGTGAGCATTTGCTCTTTCTAACAAGTTCTGTGGCCATGTCAGTGCTGCTGATGCATAGACCAAATCTAGATGAACAAGGATTTAAGCAACAGGACACTGAAGGCTATGAAGCAGGGACTCATATGGCATTCCAGAAAGATCATCCTGTTGTACTGGGATGGTCATATTAGACCAGGAGGTGGGGAAAATTTATGCAGGAGAGCAATTAGAAAGATATTTCAAGATCCATGCAAGAAATGATGAAGATAGGAATTAGATTTACTGTGCCAACCTGAGAATGTACTGTTAGGGAGAAGTAAGAAGAGCTATTCCTTTACTTTCCTGATTCTTTCTGGACTTATGCTACAAAATAATGAAGAACTTTAGATTTATATTCATAAATTACAGAATATATTTTTTGAGTATTTTTTTAATCCACTGTATTTTTAAAGCCCATTTTAAAACTGGTTTCATTTTAATGTACAAAATCTACTCCTGATAATTTGCAATCAAGTGGTTGTTTCAAGTGGGCTAGATTTTGTGTTAAAATAGGTTTGTGATGAAATGAATTCTTCATGGGAGGGGGGTGAGGGGGGAGGGCCAATTCTGGCTCCCAGCAGACCAGAAGTGAGGTGGCACCTTGGTTTGCATAAGAATCACCTAGAGGGATTAAAAATGCACTCTTCTCCCACCCCTTGCCTTCTCTCATCCTTATTTTTATATGCCTTCCTTGGGCCCAGACAGCTGCATTTTAACCAGCATCCTAAAGAGAATCTGATGACATGCCCAAGAGAAATTGAGAAATACTAATCTAGCTTGTTTTGGCAAAAACTCACCGCCTTCCTGTAATGTGTTATCTTTACCCGTCACTGACTAAAATACCAGACACACAGAGACAAGATGGTCCGTGCTCTTAAGAGCCTACATTCTCAATGAGTTAAGTGATCAGGGTATATTATGTCTCTAACCAAGACCTTTATTTCCACACCATGCTCGTAAAGACTCTTATCTGATAAGGCCCACATTACATAATCACCATTAATACCCCAAAAGTAATTTCAAAGTGTTTTAATATTCATTGTTTTATTTGATCTCTGAAATAGGTAATGAAACTCTTATTTTCCAGATCTGGATAGAAAACCTGAGAGACAGCATGGGTCCTGCTTAGCCTCACAAAGCCAGTTAGGGGCAGAAACACTGCCTTAGAATTTTGCTGTATCTTCAAATCAAGTAAGACAAGGAACAAGAAATTCTTATAGTCAGTTGCCCCTCCGGTATCTCTGAACATCTGTAGTTCTCAACACTGGCTAATGTGAGAATCACTCTGAAAGGCCTTTTTTTTTTTTAATTAAAATTTTTTTTTTTTTTTTTTTTAAGATTTTGCTTTTGGGGCACCTGGGTGGCTCAGTTGGTTAAGTGTCTGCCTTTGACTCAGGTCATGATCCCAGGGTTCTGGGATGGAGCCCTACGGCCTACATGGGGCTCCCTGCTCAGTGGGGAACCTTCTTCTGCCTCTGCCTCTGCCTCTGCCTCTGCCTGCTGCTCTGCTTGTTTGTGCTGTCTCTCTCTGACAAATACATACATAAAATCTTAAAAAAAAAAAGCTTATAAGGATGCATATTTAAATTCATATTCATGATTTTTCTTTATTTTTCTCAGTGAAGGCCCCTTGTGTCAGTAGGGTCCTCTAAGAAGCAGATACCAGTTGATGTGCAAAATGTTCACTGAGAGAAGGATGAAGGAGTTGGGAGTGGGTGGAAGTGGGTGGGGAGAGCCTTCGGATCTCAGTAAGGGTCTCCCCTCGTGAAGGGAAAGAAGGAAGATTCGGATCTGGGAGAGAAAGCAGGGGAATCAGGATTAGGTAGGAAGAGCCTCAGAACATAGAAACTTAAAGAAAATCTTTGCCGTCCCTAAACAAGGTTACTCATTAGACGAGTGTGCCATGGAGTGGGAACAGTGTGGCTTGGCAATTCTCTTGTGCTCAGTCACTAGCTGGAACAGCCAGACCTTGGCATGGACGTCCCAGCAGATCTAAGACGTCGTCAGCCCACTGTGAATCCTGCAGTGGTTTCCCGTGAAGGGAAATCTGAAGGGCACACTCCCATAGCCACCATACCCCTCACCTCCAGAGGCTTCACACCCCCTCTTTGTCTGGATTGCCAGTTCAGGAAGGAGGGAATGGATCACACAGCACCATGTTCAACTTTGAAGAATTTCTGGTAACAATTCATGGGCTGCATGCACAATCTTCTTCCTTCTTTCTTTCTTTTTTTTTTTTTTTCCCAAAAATCTCTGAGAACGCTCAGCTGTGATGTGCAAGTGTTTTCTCTTGAGTGAATAAACATTGAGTGACTAAACACCACCAAGGTGGTGATCAATCTGTCAGCCTGTTGTCTTTAGGGACCTGCCATTTAGGAAAACAGGTGAAAGTTGGATTTATTCATTCAGTTAGTCACACAACGATTTTCCCTAAGTGCTTTTCTATATGTCAAATGCTACACAATGCCGGGTGTTCAGGATACAAAATCTGGTTTCTGTTTTCATGAAGCTTACAGCTTAGTAGGGAAGACGGACCAAAAGCCAATGAATATAAAAATAAGTAAAATGATTACAGCTTGTAATAAAAGTGTTAAGAAGGATACAAAGGGCTTTGACAGGGAGTAATGGGATGGGGAGATATTTTAGATAGGCTCGTTAGAGAAAGCTTCACTAAAGTAGGGAACATTTGGGGGCACCTGGGTGGCTCAGTGGGTTAAAGCTTTTGCCTTCGGCTCAGGTCATGATCCCAGAGTCCTGGGATCAAGCCCCACATAGGGCTCTCTGCTCAGCAGGGCTCTTTGCTCAGCAGGGAGCCTGCTTCCTCCTCTCTCTCTCTGCCTGCTTCTGCGCCTACTTGTGACCTCTGTCTGTCAGATAAATAAATAAAATCTTTAAAAAAAAATTTATAAAGTAGGGGACATTTAAATAGAAACTTGAACTCTGGGGATGAGAATAGGACAGGAGGGGGAAGAGGAGTATTCCAGATAGAAAGGAAATCTTGGTTTGTTCCAAGTGCTCTAAATCTGGTGTGACTAGAGCCCACTGACCAATGGGAACCCTGGCAAAGAGTGATTTTGGAGAGGTAAGAAAGTCATACACACCTCATAGGCTGTGGTAGGAAGTTTGAATTAATTGTACTTTAAGTGCAAGAAAAAAGTCATGGCAGGATTTTAAGCAATACGGCAGTGTCCGAGGGAGTAGAGGTAACATGATAAATCATTCTTAAGGGGATTACTTTGGTTTGTGGGAATGGATAAAGGAGAAATCGGGGAAGTAGAGGAACCTGCTGGCAGACGGAATCTTGAGATTTGGTGTTGGGTAGATGGCCCAGAGGGAGTGGGAGCCCATTAAATTCTTCCAATATCATTTTCCTATAGAGTATCTCAGCAGCTTTGAGAACAGCAGCTGGGTTTAAAATATAATAAGACATCAATTCCAGAGTGCAGCTGAGGGCAGCTTTAATAAATAACATCTATGAGTTCATATTACAGATTAAAAATGCTTCTCATTATTATGTTTTAAACTATTTTTTAATAGTTTATAGGGGAAGCAGGCTCCCTGCTGAGCAGAGAGCCCGATGTGGGGCTCCATCCCACCCTGAGATCATGACCTGAGCTGAAGGCAGAGGCTTAACCCACTGAGCCATCCGGGTGCCCTTAAACTAATTTTTTAACCTTGATTCTTCTATAGTGTAAATTGAGTTAGATATTTTTAGTAAATAACACTTTACACTTCAGTATTTGTAATTGCTTGTTCTATTTTCTTAGCTCTCTGTGTGCCAAACAAAAAGAAACAATCTATTGAGCTCCTACTACAGGCAAGGCACTGGATGACGATAGATACAGATACGGATACACATACAGCTAAAGACGCGGAGGTAAGGAAAATCAGCCTTGAACAACTGAGGACCCATCCAAGATCATATCACTTACAGGATACAGAACTAGGATCAGAACTCTTCTCTACCTGATTTCAAAAGCTTATTTTGAACGACTATATATTGCCTAAAGATCACTTGATCACTTTGCATCTTTTTTTTTTCCCTTGAAGCATAGGAAAGAGGGTTTTTTATGTTAACACGGAAATAGCACAAGTTAGGATTCCTCTGCCCAAATCCAGTTCTGTACACATTAGGAAAAGCCACACTTCCGGGTGTGAGGTGTCTGTCTCTATAAACTAGAACTCACTCTCAGATTTTTCTTGCTGATCTTACCACACGCTGGCTGCTTTCTGAAACCAAACCACAAATTCCTGTTTCATAAGTAGATGAACCTCAGCATCCCTGGAGACATCCCTCAATATCCTACTTGTGAAATGTGACCTGCTTAGCATTTACATTAAACCCTTCCCAAAGGTATATTTGTGGTTCATTTAAAACATGTTCCATCTTATTCCCTAAGTAAAATAAGTCATCTCTCTAAACATGCCTTCTATCAGTATGGTGTTTTGCGGCTTGTAAAGCACTTTTGCTTTATATCATTTGATCTTTTAGGGATAACTAACACAGGCACTTTCATCCTCTTTTTAACAGATGAGAAAACTGACTCTCAAAGAGGTACATGATTCTTTTAAGCAAGGTTCTAATTCTAAGAAGGGCAGGACCAGGAGGCATACATGGGTGTAATGATTTCAGCACTTTTACAAAAACTAGAAGTAGAGAAATGGGAAGTGGTTCTAACCATTATTATCTAGGATAAGTTAGTCTATTTTCTTTTCAATATTTAATTTATTTATTTGACAGAGAGAGACACACAGCAAAAGAGAGAACACAAGCAGGGGAAGTGGGAGAGGGAGAAGCAGGCTTCCCACTGAGCAGGGAGCCGGATGTGGGGCTCAGTCCTAGGAATGTAGCATCATGACCTGAGCCGAAGGCCCAGTGACTAAGCCACCCAGTCACCCCCAGAATAAGTTAGTCTTATAGATAGACACATCCCTATTATCAGGGGGAGCTCTGGACCTCTTGGGGAAAGGGCTGGTTGGTAATATGTCTGTAGGTATTTGCAAGAATGGTATAAATAACAGAAGTGTGAATCTCTTCTATACTTAGCTGCTTCTGGCAGTATCACTACTGATTTCCTGTCACTGTTCCCATTCATTGCTCCTTTCATTCACAGCTGGCTTCTGTCAAGGATTCTTTTCCTCCCATGCATTAAATTCCATTCCATTCAGAATCAGCTTGAATCAAATATAACCACGAGAGTTGCCTTATGGAGAATACAGAGGCCATGCCCGTGCTTTGATTTGCAATAGGACACAGAGGAACTGAGGCTGCCGAAACTACAAATGAGGCAGACTGGGTGTCAACGCATTCTGCAAACAATGAAAGGGATCTCTTGAAGCAGCAGAACCAAGCCTGTTTGGTAAAGCCTGGGAGGTGGAGTCAAAAGCCATAAGTAGAAATCACTAGCAGTTCCATCCACTCATTCATCCAACGAACTCTGAAAGAGAGACTCCTGAAAATCAGTATCTTGATCCAATTGTAGGATTCGTTAAAGGTTTTCCTAAGGAAAGGCTGCTTAAATTAACACCTGAAGGAGGCCTTCATCATAGCCAGATGAATACCAGGAAAAAGCATTCCAAGCAGAGGCAACTGAAAATTGGAAAGAACTTGGTACTTTCGAGGAGCCGAATGGAATTCTGTAGCAAGAGGGACCTTGCTACAGAACCACGGTCTGGTTCCACTCGGAGAAAGTGGAACCAGACCATGAAGGTAGGCCATGATAAAGCAAATGGGTTTTAGCTGAGTGTACATAGTACAATTCTATCACACAGATCTGTCCAGAAATGGACCATTGTGTCAGACAGGGTGGAAGGAGGAAGAGTGGACTGGGTCACGGTGATGTGTCAGGTCTCTTCCAGTGTTGAAGGTCTATAGAGTTATTCCGACAAATATCCAATGTGATCATTTAAATTTTTTAGAATTTCCAAGGTTGCCTATCTGTAGTAAATTTTATATGCAACAAACCTTGGGGCTTGAGATGTTGTTAACAACAAAAAATAAATAAAATGGCAACAGAGGAAGAGATGTATGGTGGCAAGTAGAGGGGTGTAGATGGTATGGCAGTAAAGATTATAGACTTGAGGTCAATGCTCTCAATGTGGGGTTCAAATTCCAGTTGCTAGATTGATGACCTGTACTATTTATCGTCTGGTGGCTAAGAATATGGGCTCTTGTTTGTTTACTGCTGTGCTCCAGGCCTTAGAACAGCATCTGGCCCTGCAAGAAATATTTGTTCAATGAACGAATAAATGAAAGCTCTTGCTATGGTGGTCTGCCCAAGGCTGCCCCTCAGTTGTTGCAAAATGGTGATTTCTTTAATTCTTTCCATAAATTCCTGGCAATGCCTGAGAGAGGCAGAGACAGAGAAGAAATGAAAACTTACATCAGCCAATAAGCCCTTCATTCCCAGGGAAGGAAAATCAGCTGCCCCTTTTCCCCTTTGTGTCTTCCTGAGGCTCAGCTCTGGTCATTTCTCTTTTCCTTCAAGGCTGCCTGTGATATTCATTTGACCTGATTTCTCCTGTACAGTGTTGCAACTGATGATTAGCAGGCCCACCCTTGCCAGCTTTTGAGGAGCCAGCTGAGACTTTGCCTATGGAGATCCCTGCCTCCAACATAACCACTCACCCGCTTTATTGGTTCCAAGTAGAGAGTACTGCACCGTCATGGGCATTGCCCAGTGCAGCCGGTAGAGAGAGTTAGCTCTGTGCTAACCGTGCACGGCAAAGAAGAAAAGCTGAGTAAGGACGCAGAGTGCCTGGCCACACATCCATCCTCTAGTGCTTCCTGCCCTGGATCAGATCCCAGGTATTCCAGCAAAATCTCTGCATGATCTAGAACTCCTGGAAATGGCCTATTAAGGACAAGACTTTCTGGCCAGTCAACAAAAGGGCCGAGCATCTCCTTTGATGTCTGGGTTTCCAGAGGTTCACTCCGTGTCCACTAGTTTCAGTCTGGGTTCTCTGCAGTTTGAGTATGCGGATAGTAAACGTTCATGATTACAGGAAGAGAGATCACAGGAACGCTACAGAAAGAGCCCTGGGGCCAGAGCCAGCTAATGGTTATGATTTATTGATTGTCTGTGAGGTGCCAGGCACATGTATCATGTGTGATTGCGGCAAACACAGTGATGAGCCACCCGGATCCCCCTTCCAGCTGTTGCTGCAGCTGCTGGCAGGCAGCCTTCTCTCAACAGCCCTTCGTGATGGGCTCCAGCAGCAGAGAGCCACCTTCCCCTGTGACTCGCAACCATGACTGATGAAGATGAATCCACAAAGGCTGCACCGTCAGGACAGCTCTGATGGGCCATTTGGATTCCAGAGCTCCCTTTGGGTCGGCCGAGGCTGTCCCTGGACTGGCACGGCAGACTGACTTTTCCCTCTGCCCAATCCTACTTCCTTCCCCACCCTTCATTAGAGTTTTGTCCCAGTCCCTGTTCTTAAAAAGATCTTACATGTTAAACACTTCCTCCAGAGTCTACTTCAAGGAGAAGCCAGCCTGTGACAGCAACGGTGGGTAGGAAGGATGGACATGTGACTTTTTCCGTGCTCACCAAAAAGGATTCTGGACCTGCCCACTCAGTTTCCTCTCCTGAAAATCATCCCATAAATATGTAGGAAGAAGACACCGTTGGGAAGAAAGAGGGATGAGATGGTTTGGGGTGTTGCATGCTGGTACTAGGTGACTGGAGAATAGCTAAAGACCATAAAGCATGAGGAGGTCTTCTCCCCCACATACTTCTACAGTGGCTTAAAACACAAGTAAGTGCCTTGTTGTTTTGAAATTATTTTTCAGTTTTCAGAGGAGTGTGTTCTTGGGTCACCATGCTCCTCTTATTATGGGCTGTGTAGGTCATGGCTTCAACAGGGTTACAGTCACAAGAACCTTCAGTGTTGCCTATTACTATTCCCATCTCATAGAAAAAGAAGCTGAGGTGAGAGAGGCTACATTTAGGATCCAATTTGCTTCTGTGTGACCTTGAGCTATTCATTTAAATTTCTTGGACCTCGTGGCTGAAAGACAAATCTTAAACGTCAGCAACGCAAGGAAATGAACTAAACATCGAGATCCTTTACAATTCTAAGATCCCCAATTCTCTGTAGAATTAATAATTTAAAAGTATTTCCCCATGTTAATTGTGCTAGGATTACATGCAATTAATAAGGTAATTGCAAGGTCAGTTTTACTACCTTCACTACCTTTAAGCTATGCCTGCATCATATGTAGGATTATGTCTAGAGCCTTGTGAAATATACAGGGATGGACTGTTGTCCCAGTTCACATTTGGAAAAACTCGGGATAGAGAAAATGATTTCTTAGTGCAAAGATATTATTGCTGAGTTTTAGATCCAGAACACAGACTCAGGTTTCCTGACACTTCTAATACTTATTCCATACTATTACACTTATTCTCTGTAGTCTTGTATTGGTTATCCCTTACTGCATAAAAAATTATGTTAACCCTTTGTTCACTTACAGGAACAAACATTGGTAATTTCCCACAGTTTCTGAAAGTCAGGGAGAGGCTTCATTAAGTGACTCTGGCTCTGAGTCTTTCATAAGGTTGCGGTCAGGATGTCAACTAGGATTACGTTTATGAAGGCTTGAGTGGAACTAGAGAATCCACTTCCAAGATGGTGCACTCTTTTGGCTGTTGACTAGATGCCTTCATTTCTCTCTCGCTGTTGAAAGGAGGCCTCAATTCCTTTTTTTTTTTTAATTCTTTATTTAAATTCAATTTAGCTAACATATAGTTTCAGGGGTAGAATTTAGTGATTCATCAGTTGCATGTAATACCCATTGCCCATTACATCAAGTGTCCTCCTTAATGCCCATCACCCAATTACTCCATTCCCTCCACCCATCTTCCCTCTTGCAACCCTCAGTTGGCTGCCTAGAGTTAAGCATCTCTTATGGTTTCTCGCCCTCTGTTTTTATCTTATTTTATTTTTCCTTCCCTTCCCCATGTTCATCTGTTTTGTTTCTTAAATTCCACATATGAGTGAAATCATATGGTATTTGTCTTTCTCTGACTGACTTATTTCACTTAGCATAATACCTTCTAGTTCCATCCACATCATTGTTAATAGCAAGATTTAATTCTTTTTGATGGGTAATATTCCATATATATTATAAATATGGATATCTATATATATGCCACATCTTCTTTGGCCATTCATCTGTTGATGGACATTTGGGCTCTTTCCATATTTTGCTGTTGTGGACATTGTTGCTATAAACATTGGGGTACATGTGCCCCTTCGAATCACTATGTTTGTATCCTTTGGATAATTACCCAGTAGTACAATTGCTCAGTCACAGGGTAGCCCTATTTTTAACTTTCTGAGGAACCGCCATATTGTTGTCCAGAGTGGCGGTACCAGTTTGCATTCCTACCAATGATGTAAGAGGGTTCCCCTTTCTCTGCATCCTCACCAACATCTTTTGTTTCCTGAGTTGTTAATTTTAGCTATTCTGATCTGTGTGAGGTGGTATCTTATGGTGGTTTTGATTTGGATATCCCTGATGCCAAGCGAGACTGAGCATTTTTTCATGTGTCTGTCGGCCATTGGAGAAATGTCTGTTCATGTCTTCTGCTCATTTCTTGCCTGGATTTTTGGGGTTTTGAGTTTGATAAGTTCTTTATAGATTTTGGATCTAGCCCTTACCTGATATGTCATCTTCTCCCATTCCATAGGTTGCCTTTTAGTTTTGTTGATTGCTCCTTTGCTGTGTAAAACCTTTTTATCCTGATGATGTCCCAATAGTTCACTTTTGCTTTTGTCTCCCTGGCCTTTAGAGACGTATCTAGCAAGAAGTTGCTGCAGCCAAAGTGAAAAAGGTTCTTGCCTGTGTTCTACTCTAGGATTTTGATGGATTCCTGCCTCACATTGAGGTATCTCATCCATTTTGAGTTTGTTTTTGTATATGGTAAGAAAGTGGTCCAGTTTCAGTCTTTTGCCTGTGGCTGTCCAATTTTCCGAACACCATTTGTTGAAGAGGCTGTCTTTTTTTCCATTGGATATTCTTTCCTGCTTTGTCAAAATTAATTGACCATAGAGTTGAGGGCCAATTTCTGGGTTCTGGGTTCTGTCCCACTGATCTATGTGTCTGTTTTTCTGCCAATACCATACCGTCTTGATGATTACAGCTTTTAATACAGCTTGAAGTCTGGAATCGTGAAGCTTCCAGCTTTGGCTTTCTTTTTCAATATCACTTTGGCTATTCAGAATCTTTTCTGGTTCCATACAAATTTTAGGATTGTTTGTTCCAGCTCTGTGATAAATGCTGATGATATTTTGATACAGACTGCATTGAATGTGTGGATTGCTTTGAGTAGCATAGGCATTTTTAACAACATTTGTTCTTCCAATCCACGGGCATGGAATGTTTTTCCATTTCTTTGTGTCTTCCTCAATTTCTTTCACAAGTGTTCTATAGTTATCAGAATACAGATCTTTTATGTCTTTGGTTAGGTTTATTCCTAGGTGTCTTACAGTTCTTGGTGTAATTGTAAATGAGATCAATTCCTTGATTTCTCTTTCTGCTGCTTCATTGTTAGTATATAGAAATGCAACTGACTTCTGCACATTGATATTATATCCTGCCACTTTGCTGAATTCCTGTATCAGTCCTAGCAATTTTTTGGTGGCATCTTTCAGATTTTCTACACAGGATATCATGTCATCTGAGAAGAGTGAAAGTTTGGCTTCTTCTTTGCCAATCTGGATGCCTTTTATATTTTTTGTTGTCCGATTGATGAGACTAGAACTTCCAGTACTATGTTGAACAACAGTGGTGAGGTGGACATCCCTGCCATGTTCCTGATCTGAGGGGAGAAGCTCTCAGTTATTCCCAATTGAGGATGATATTTGCTCTGGGTCTTTCATATATAGCTTTTATGATGTTGAGGTATATTCCCTCTATCCCCACATGGTGAGAGGTTTTTATCAAGAAAGGATGCTGTATTTTGTCAAGTGCTATTTTGGCAACTACTAAGTGGATCATATGGTTCTTATTCTGTTTTTTATTCATGTAGTGTATCACATTGCTTTATGGATGTTGAGCCACTCCTACAACTCAGGAATAAATCCCACTTGGTTGTGGTGAATAATCTTTTTAATGTATTATTGGATCCTATTAGCTAGTATCTTGATGAGAATTTTTACATCCATGTTTATCATGGATATTTGTCTATAATTCTCCTTTTTAGTAGGGCCTTTGTCTGGTTTGGGGATCAACATAATGCTGGCCTCCTAGAATGAGCTGGAAGTTTTTCAGGAAGCCTTGATTCTTCACCACATGGCCCTTTCCGTGGGACTGCTTGAGTATCCTCACAACATGGCAGGTGACCTCCCTCAAAATGAGCTTTCAAGAGGGAGAGCAAGGAGGAAGCTACAGTGCCTTTTATGACCTACCTCAGAAGTCATATAACCACTCCTGCCATATTCTATTCATTTTCAATGATTCATTAATTCCAGTCCCTATTCAAGAGGCTCTAGATCTTGGAAGGATAAGTATCAAAGAATTTATGGGCAGATGTTAAAACTATCACAGTCCTGTTCTTGGATGGCTTAAGGATTCCCTATTAATGGGAGCAGTGTTGTTTCCTCCTGGAAATTCAGGCTAGCAGAATGAACCAGGGTGCCAGAATTTTACTGCAGGGCAAGTTTTTCAGGTGTCACAGTAGACACCTGAAAGGGCAATTGGATAGCCCTTGATTCCTTGGCCAGGGCTGGCTTCTAAAAAACCAAATTCAGAGAGTAATATAATAATAATGATGATGGAGAACATCTGTAGTTTTTGCCAATCTGGAATCCATTTCTCATTCTTCTAATTTTACCTTGGAAACCCCCTTTCACCTCTCCTAGTCAAAGGAGAATCAGAGATTAAAAGCCACATCCAGGGCGCCTGGGTGGCTCAGTGGGTTAAAGCCTCTGCCTTCGGCTTGGGTCATGATCCCAGGGTCCTGGGATTGAGCCCCGCATCAGGCTCTCTGCTCAGCAGGGAGCCTGCTGCTCCCCTCCCCTCTCTCTGCCTGCCTCTCTGCCTACCTGTGATCTCTGTCAAATAAATAAATACATAAAATCTTCAAAAAAAAAAAAAGCCACTTCTTTCAGTTCCAGAGATGGTCATGTGACCCAAGCCAGCCAGTTATTTTGTTCTGGGCTAGAAATCAAATGGATTTAATGCTAGTCAATATCCAAATTTTGTTGGAATTATGGGGAGCAGCTTTCTTTCTAGAGTGTATGCAAGACTCCTCCCATCAAATGGGAAGGGTTTGAGAATGAAATCAGCACAGAGGAGAAATTGTACAAAGACATGGAAAATGAGATTGAGAGAGAGAGAGAGAGAGAGATTCTTGGTAATATTATCATTTGCATCTAGAAAATCCAGCATGATTCAGGCAAGCAATTTGTCCAAACTTATATAGCAAGTGTTGGTTTGCAACCCTCTCAGGAGCTTCCCAGGTATAATCTGAAACCAGTCCCTCTACTCAGAAGGCAGGGAGAGACCTAAGAATGAGGCAGGCCACTCTAGGTTGGTTGGTCGCTCTCTATCACCCAACAAATCTTTTAAGTTTATAAAGAGACTGTAACTGGATTCAGTCACATATACTGTGTAGGTGTTTTCAACACCACATCACTATCTCAAGGTCATGTCTTGAAGCAGCCTTTGGGAGTGGGAAAGCCAAGTGAAACCCCACTCCAAGGATAGGGGAGGAGATGAGGAACCTCTGATCACCTGGGACCAGTTTGGTTGTCAATCAGCAGTCACATATTCTCAGTGACCTCTCCAATAGGTAGTAAGTAGTAAAACTGGATTTTGACCAAGATAGAGTTGGTAAGAATCCACACATAATTACTTTAATACCAGTGAAGATTTAACAATTAATAGCATCTGGGCGCCTGGGTGGCTCAGTGGGTTAAGCCGCTGCCTTCGGCTCAGGTCATGATCTCAGGGTCCTGGGATCAAGTCCCGCGTCGGGCTCTCTGCTCAGCAGGGAGCCTGCTTCCCTCTCTCTCTCTCTCTCTCTCTGCCTGCCTCTCCATCTACTTGTGATCTCTCTCTGTCAAATAAATAAATAAAATCTTTAAAAAAAAAAAAACAATTAATAGCATCAATGGGTATTTTCGAAACAACACCAGGGTCCAATTCAGGATTTTTAAAAAATATTTTCTCTCCTTCTTTTAGGGTAACCAACACATCTTCATTTCCCCAGGACCGTCTTATGTTTTAAATTGAGAGGTAGGCTGGTCTCCTAAACTTCCACAGGCAGTGGCAAATGGTAAGACTAGGCATTTATCCTTGGCTCACAGCTAGAAAAGTGAGCTAGGGCTGGGACTCTGTGCCACCCAATCCCCAGAGAGGACAGACCTCATCTCAGGGTTTGGGAAGGTAAGAAAGCAGGAGAAGCCTGGCTGCATTAGCAGGTCATCCATGGGATGAGCTTGGAAGGCTAAATCCAGGATGTTCCAGTGTTGAAGATGTCCTAAGCCTAAAAGACACACTTAGTTCATCAGCACTTTCGGGTCCAGCAGGTTGTGGCCTTTGTCAATAAATGCACCATGTGAGGTGGGAACATTTTTTTGAAGTAACTATGGAAAATAGAGAGCAGGTCATGGGGTAAGAAGCCTTGGGTTTTTACCCAGCTTAGCCACAACTCCTGTGTTATCCCTGGGCCTTGGTTTCCCTAATCTGTAAGATATAGTGGGTAGTGACCACTTCAGAATTTTTCAGTGTGGATTAATGCATTACCATGCAACAGTGCTTTGTGTGCTGAAATGTCCCTGAATATAATCTCCAGGACTTGTCATTATGTCATGTTACATGGCAAAGGTGAATTCAATTTTCAGATGGAATAAAGTTGGTAACCAGCTGACATTAACAAGGTTCTTAAATGTAGAAGAGGGAGGCAGTAGAGTCCAAGTGATACAGCATGAGAAAGGTATGACCAGCCATTGATGGTTTTGAAGACAGAAGAAGGGGCTACAACTGTTGGGTCCGTTATCAAAGGAACGAGACTGAGACAAAGTGAAAGTTATGTAAAGCTTTATTCTATGCCAAGCATTAGAAGTCAGAATGACCGGCCAAGGCCGCCTCCGAAGATAGTGACCCCCCTTTGGTCTTACAGGCTAATTTTATAGGGCACAACTGCAGACCTTTACATATGTAGCTTTGGCTGATTGGATGTTTCCACCTGTCTGGCCTTGTTTTAGATGTGTGTTTTAGTAATAGTTACCTGGAACCGATATAAACAAAATGGCCTTGTTTTAGGTGTGTGTTTTAGCAACAGTTACCTGGAACTGATATCAATAACTGTTGAGGCATTTATTAAACAACAAAATGTCTACTAGGCAACATGGAGTCACTATGGCTAAGTAGGCCCAGGCAGGCCCTAGCGGTTTAACAGGTTTTAATGTGGAATTGGCCCCAACATAACCAAGGAATGTGGAGAAAGCCTCTAGAAGATGGGAAAGGAATGGTTCTCTCTAAGAGCCTTCAGAATGCAATGTAGCTCTGGTGACAGTGAGACCCATTTAAGACATTTGACCTCCAGAACCATAAGATAATTTGTGTTGCTTTAAGTCATCAGGTTTGTGATAATTCTTTAGCAGCAACAAAAATTGAATACATTCTATAATCAAAACAATCCAGCAAGAAAAATGCATAGGATCAATTACTCATTGGGAAGTAGAGCATTTGCTCATGTTTCCCTGGGCAGCCTGAGAGTGAACCTTTTAAGATTTTAAGGCATGGCATTTGATGGAGGCATTTCCAGCATTGCCCTGGAGCACTGTAATCCACAAGAAGCCATGGGGATGGAGCCTTTAGAGGTAAAAGTTGGTAAAAACATCATCATAATTTCACTTCTAGTGTATGCTTTCAGAGTCATCCAAACTGTTCTTAGCCCCGTGCTTAGGTTTACTGGAATCAGTGTTTAAGGATAAATGACAAGGCAGCTGGTGTTTCTTACAAGTTGGTTTCAATGTGGTATTTTTTTCATTCTCTCTAAAGAAGAGGCTGCCTAGCAAAATGGCACAAGGGCTGTGATTTGCAATTAGACTGACAAAGTTTAAATTGTACCCCTACCACTTTTCACCCAGTGTGACCTTGTGCAAGTTACACAGCATCCCCAAGCCGTTTCTCATTGACAAAAGTGGGCTGATAAGAAGAGCTCTGTGAAAGCTTCAGAATATTAAACAAAATCCTGAAGGTAAAGGGTTTTGCATAGTGCCTGTCTCATGATAAATTCTCCAGAAATGTTAACTGTTTTGCATTGCCCATTTCTGAACTGAAAAAAATTAAGGAAAGAATCAAAGCAGCCAGCATGGAGAGTGTCCTCTGAGAGGGTAGGCACAAGCAGGATAATCAGAAGCAGAGTGGAACCCAGGAAACCAAGGGGGCTAGGCCAATACAGACTCGGCTGTTGGGAGATCTTTGCAATGTGGCTGAACTCAGTTCTGATGAAAGCCTTCTTCACCCTGCCAGTGTTCCCAGACATCTTGAAACCTGTGTTTAAAAACAGCCAACTAGGTGTTCGTGTACAGCAAGTATTCATTAAAAGTCATTTGTAGCCCTGGGTGCCAGATGACTGGAGCACATGTTACTGAAAGCCTTTATGGTGTTAAGAGGATCGAAAGGTTCTATCGGGAGTCCGGGTAATTTAATGGGCAGGGTGAGGGCCTTAGAGTCACACAGACCTCATTTTAAACCCTGGCTCTGCCACTTTTCTGCTGACCCTATATCTTTACCTATGGAAAGGAGAAAATGTTACTCTCCTTCAGAGATCTTTTGCAGATTAAATGTGAGATACAGGTAAGGGGCTTAAATAGCCCAAGCTAGACCTTGTGATTCTATTTATGTATTATTGATACATATTATCTGGGCCCATAAGACTTGATTCTAGTACTAGTTTTGTTACATAATATAACCTCAGAGAAGTCCTAAGCCAATTCTGAGGTTGTTCTTCCTTCTGCACGAAGAGGATACTAAACAGTGAAGCATCAACTTTTAAGGCTGTTAGGCACACACCAAATGAGACAAGGCTTATATATGAAAGTCTTATATTAGGAGTTCATTAGAATATAAATTTTTCCGGTTGTGTATAGGGCCCCAGTATCCCCATTTTCTTGCCTGTTGGCCTGCCTCCTTGGATGGCCCATCCACCATTGAGTTGTGCTCAGGTAGTAAAATGTTAGCACTTTGGACCTCATAGATAATGTCCCCTGGGGTTGAGGTCAATGGGCACAAGGTAAGGAGATGATGGAATGGTAAGGGGTGGGGGGGAAGAGTGCGATCAGTAGACAACTGATGTCCTACTCTGTAAAAAGCAAGACTAAGTTTATGGATTCCAGCAGGAGTGCAGGAGCCATCAGCATAAGTAATATGAAAGCCAAGATAGAGAGGAAACTAAGCAGGGATTAACCTCCTATGTTCCAGACACTAAGCCACTCACTTTCCAAAGATAATCCCAATTAATCTTTCCAACCATCTTGTGAACTAGAAATCACTTTCCTTGTTTTCCAGCAGAGAAAATTGAGGCTCAGAGAGGTTATGTAAACAATCCAAGATCACACAGACAGCAAAGAGTAGACTAAGATCTGGGTTCAGAGGTGTTCTGGGTTCAAATCAATGCTCTTTCCCCACATCCACATTGTATCCCTGAAGTCTCAGTTCAATGATTCTGTGACTCTTCTGAGACTGAGGTTAGCCTGGACACCAACAGGATCTAACAGCATGAACAGCATGCTTAAATTATTAAGGCAGAGAACTTTAGGGAATATATTGGAACTTCTGAGCCAGTGGGAGACTTGCAATAGTCTCAGAATTGCTCACTTAGCAAGTGTCTCCCATTGTGGTGTGCAAATATTGACATACTTATATAGCATTTCCCCAGATAGATCCCATAACATAGTATATTATTATTATCATTAGTATCAACAAAAACTGTAACTACTACAATTAAACTATAATTAAACAAACAACCATAACTCAAATTTACCGAGGGCTTATTATAAGCCAGGCACCAGTTAAATGCTTTAAATGGACTATCTTATTAAATGTTCCTTTGAACTAGATACTATTATCTTTATTTTATGGGAGAAGAAACCAAGTCTTGGCACAGTTAATTATTAATATGAGAAAAATAAACTATTCTCTCAAATGTATTTTTCAACTCTTTAATTAAACCAAGTTAAGCTGTTCTACTCACTACAGAACTTCTCAGAAACCGTCCTGGACTCTGAGGTGCTCTAAGAAGAGAACACCCATTCAGTGATTGCCTAATGTATTTGACTTGGGTTGCTTTCTCTATTGGCGATCTTTCTGGGAAATTCTGCCCTTCTTTGATGGCCAGCTTGCCTGCTCTCCCCGGGGAAGCAGAGCTCATGCATTGTGCTCACACTGTTCCTTATCTATTCACCTTGAAAAGCTACATTTTTTTTCCCCCTTTCCCAGAAGCTCTTCATGTTTATGGACTCTGAGATGGGTAGAAGGAAGTGTGAATTGCTTTTTATAGAGAACTGAGTCACTGATAGTTGGACTTAACATATGAGACGGTGACTGTTTCCTGAGGAGATGCAGAGCTTAGGTCTGAAATGAGGAGATGAAGTTTGGAGAATGCTTTCCATTGTGCAAATTGTAGAAGTGCTCGTGGGTAGGAAAGAAACAGAAAAATGGGCTTGCAGAGGTTGTGAATGTGAATGATGATCTGGAAAAGTTTAAACCTGGAGGCATATTGCAGGCATGCATGGTTTCTTTTATTCATTCTCAATTGACTTTAAATATCTGTCAAACAGCTAGGGGTAGTGTAGAAAATAATAAAATTGTGTGGGTTTCCTGCCCTCAAAATGTTTACGACTATACGTTTACATGAAAAAAGCGGTAAGACAGGAGTAACATTTTATTTTAATGCTACTAACTTTAGTTTGGCTATGTATCCAATTAATGTAAAAATCACCTGCTTATGGGGTGCCTGGGTGGCTCAGAGTGTTAAGCCTCTGCCTTAGGCTCAGGTCATGATCTCAGGGTCCTGGGATGGAGCCCAGCATCAGGCTCTCTGCTCAGCAGGAAGCCTGCTTCCCCCTCTCTCTCTGCTGCCTCTCTGTCTGCTTGTGATCTCTCTCTCTCTGTCAACAAATAAATAAAATCTTAAAAAAAAAAAAAATCACCTGCTTGTAAATCAGTTACTTCAGCCACTTAAAATCTATTACCTGGACTTCCAGTTTTAAGATAATAATATAAGATAATAATGTAAGTAATTCAACTTCCTCCTTTTGAAAATCATCCCCAGAACATGAAGGAATAGAGAGATACAAACTCTATCTTGGATTAAATTAAGGGTATAATTCCCAAGCCACGGTGTATGAAGACAAAAGGCAGTTGTAGGAATGGTGTCAGATTGTACAGAACTTCATAAAAGCTCAGAAACTGAGGGAACCTGGTTTTTCAGATGGTGACAGTCAAGCTGAGAACAGGGAAGTGGTTTTGAAAGTCAGTATAAGGAGCAATTATACCTGCAGGTCCCTAGACCTCTACTTCTATAACCCTTCACAAAATGGAAAGAACGATCCCTTGATGGTAGTAAACCAAAGAGGCTTCAGACTTGGGAGTCAAAGCGTAGACAAGGGTGGGAGAGAGGTACAAATAAAAAGTAGAGACCTAAGTGAAAGTCTCCTTACTGTATGTAATATGATCCATAGCTCTTATCTTTATCCCATCCAAAGTTCAAACAAGCAGGATTTTCCACTGGTATAGCCTTAGCCCCAAACATAAGATTGGAGGATCCTTCTCTGGAGAAGCTGAACTGCCACCCACAAAAGATATGCTTGGGGATCTCAAATAAAATCCCAAATAAAATATCCAGCTGGCCATGAAAATTAAAATGAGCCCACCAGGTAGCAAGCCCCGACCATACACAAAAACTTTCCATTCATCTTTTTGGTACCTAACTCAGGAAATCAAGCAAATATCTGACAGAAGCCATTAATCTATAAGAGAAAGGGAAAAATAAAGCAACAGAGAATAAACAGAGACAATGCAAAGAGAAGAAGAAAACTTAAAACAAATTTTAAAAATATCTTCAAGTAGGTGAGAGAAGACAGTGCTTTCATGAAACAAATGCCTATAAGAAAAGAACACTTACTGGAAATAAAAAGTATGATGGGGGGGGTAGAGAAGATATGTATATACAAGGAAATCTCTTCCTCCAAAAAGTAACAGAAAGACAATGGTAACAAATTACAAAGAGGTGGACAGTTGAAGGTAAACAATATGAAAATTAGAAACTTTATCAGGTAAACTCATTAGCCGATTAACTAGAATTCTAGAAAAAGAGAACTGAGAACAGAGGAAATGGCTTGGTTTGAGATCCCTCAAAAGCCAACTCAGATGTGGATTAGAGTTGGTTTTAATTTGGGAGGTGATCTCAGAACAACAGTAGGATTGTGGGATGGGGAAGCAGAGAAGGAAAGAAAGCTGTTAAAGTACAGATGGTCCCCAACTTTAACTTCAGATTTTTCAGTTTTATGATGGTATTAAAGCAATACACATTCAGTAGGAACCGAACCTCGAATATCGAATTTGAATCTTTTCTTGAGCTGGCCATATATGGTGTAATGCTCTCTTGTAATGTTGGACAGCAACTGCACAGCGGCTCCCAGTCAGTCCTGTGATCACAAGGGTCCCACAACTCACACACTTACAAACATTCTGGACTCATACAGTCATCCTATTTTTCACTTTCAGTAGAGTATTTAATAAACTGCTGAGTTGTTCAACACTTTATTATAAACTGGGCTTTGTCTTAAATGATTTCACCCAACTGTAGGCTAATCTGTGTTCTGAGAGTGGTGAGGTAGGCAAGGCTATGCTACGATGTTTGGTAAGTGAGGTATATATTTTTTTAAAGATTTTATTTATTTACTTTGAGAGAGAGACAGAATGAAAGAGAGAGAGAGAGAATGAGAGAGGAGAGTTCAGAGTGAGCAGCAGACTCCCCATCGAGCAGGGAACCCGATGTGGGACTCGATCCCGGGAATCCAGGATCATGACCTGAGCCGAAGGCAGTTGCTCAACCAACTGAGGCACCCAGGCACCCCTAAGTGAGGTGTATTAAATGCACTTTTGACTTACGATATTTTCAACTTACGATGCTTTTATCAGGAAGTAACCCCACTGTAAGTCGAGGAAGATCTCTATGGGTTACAAGCTAATTACTAGGACAGGCAACGGAACTCAGTTCATTTGGGAGAGGCTGGAAGGTCGTATAGAGTACACTTGAGAGTTAGAAAACAAGTGCACTTGAGAGTTGTCCACAACGCTGGGATATTATCCCGCAAGGCCTTTTACGCCATGTTTGCGGGTGGCATCCAGGCAAATGTGGTTTGTTCACATGTAAGCTAAAGGTGTTCCCATGATGAGAAAAATAGTTATCACAGAGGTTCATGGTGAGCAGCTGTTTTTAGTTTCCCAGGACTGCTGTAACAAATCACCACAAACTGAGTGGCTTAAAACAATAGAGATTTATTTTCTCACAGTTCAGGACACCAGAGGTAAAAAAAAAAAAAATCAAGGTGTGAGCAAGATTGGCTCTCTCTGAAGTCTCTGAGGAATAAACCATTCCACAGGCCTCTTCCCTGGATGGTAGTGGTTGTTAACAATCTTAGGTGTTCTTCAGTTTGTAAACATATTACTTGAACTCTGCCTTCATTGTCACATCACCGTGTCTTTGTGCGTCCTCTCCTCTTTCTATAAAGTTAGTGGTCACTGGATTTAGGGACCACCCTCATCCAATATAATCTCCTCTCAACCTTTAATTAATTACGTGTGCAAAGACCTTCTTTCCAAACAGCGTCACATTCTGATCTTCCAGGTGGACATGAATTTTGAGGGGACACTATTTGACCTACTATAGTGACCGGTTGCATGGAGACTGATGCTGAGGCGATATGGACAGGGAACTATCCTCTGCTACAAAAATGATTGGAGCATACTGTATACTTTGGAACAAAACAGATCTAGATTTTAATCACCAAAAAAAAAAAAAAAAAAAAAAGCAATAGAGTTTATAAAGTTGGGTGAAATGACTTGAAATGACTGGGCATCTCTGATTGGTCTGTCCAGATTTTAAAGTAACTAAGTATCATTCCATTAAGAATTTTCACTATAGGGGTGACTGGGTGGCTCAGTGGGTTAAGCCTCTGGCTTTGGCTTAGGTCACAATCTCAGGGTCCTGGGATTGAGCCCCGCATGGGGCTCTCTGCTCAGCGGGGAACCTGCTTCCCTCTCCTCCTCTGCCTGCCTCTCTGCCTACTTGTGATTTCTCTCTCTGTCAAATAAATAAAATTTAAAAAAAAAAGAATTTTCACTATAAAATATGCCAGGCCACTATGAGAACCACACAAAATATTCCCAGAGAGTGCTTAGAGTGAGGAAACTTCCTTCGCTGTAACACACAAAAAACAACTCAAGACTGCACAAAGCAATGAGCCATAAAATTATCAACTGAAGTGTAGAATTCACTGCCTGAAGTTTTGGCAGGAAAAAAAGAATTTTATGAAACTTGCAAGGACCTAAAACCGTGAGTGTCCCACTAAGTACACATCACGATGGAGGTAAACAGATCTATGCTGAAGAATCATCATGACATTTCAGAAGACCAGGGATAAGGAGAAGAATATAAAATTCCCCAGAGTGAGTGGGAGTACATTTCACACAAAATATCAGGAATCTGAATGGCATCAGGGTTCTCAATAACGAGATTGAGAGCTAACAGACAATGAAAGAATAGCTTTAAGAATTTCAAGCTAGAGTTTTGTACCTTCCAAACTAACACTCAAGTATGAGGATGGAAAAACAGTTTTCAGATTTTCATATTCCAAAGTAATAGGTTCAATGCACTCTGTTGGCTTTACTTTGGTAAAATAAAAGAATGGACTAAGATAGAGGAATGGAATCCAGAAAAGAGGATGTGCAACCCGGGCTAAGGGAATTCCCATAATGGCGACTAAGAGAAAACTTGGGATTCAAGTTGTACTAAAAAGATGGTAGTCCAGCTTGGAACAAAACAGTAGGGAAATGTTATTAAGAAAATATTAAAACCAGGAGATTATAACTCTGACATTGGAAAAAAGTATGTTGAAAGTGTTTTGAAGAGTTATTAGAATGTGTGGCAAGAGCTCATTGATTTACATAAAACTGAGCAACAAAAAGGAGTCAATTTTAACTTCAGTTAAGACAAAAGTAATATGAAGAAATTAAATGTAATGATGGTACAACACCTCACTGAGCAGTAAGAAATATTTACATAGTCATAATAATAAAAGCACTGATGTATAGTTAATCAAGAGTTGTGAAATAATTATATTGAAAGGGGTAAGGCAAGGGAAATGGAATGTGATAGAACAAAAATCTTCATATATATCTAAAGAGGAAGTGAGTGGACAATGCCTAAATTTGAGATTTCAAGAAAAAAGTAGTTTAGGTTTTGTTTTTGGAAATATGGGGAAATAACCAGAAGATACAGCTAAAGGACTTACAGTAGTTGTCCCTGGGAGATCAAGAGATAATAAGTGATACGTTGTGTGTGTGTTTGGGGGGGGGTTCAAGTGTTTCCTGGTGATTTGGGGTTCCAATTCTGATCTTTGAGTCCCAGTTTTCTCCAGCTCTTCTAATTCTGTGATCTGCCTCTGTTTCCTTTCTTGCCACATGATCCAAAATTATTCTCTTTTACTTAATCCATTCTGAATTAAGATTCTGTCACAACTCTTAAGAGTCCAGGCTATTGTAATGATAGATGTGGACCCCATTAATGCACATATCCCAAGGACTCTCTTTAATAAACTAGTTCTGATTCATGCCCAATGTATAATCTGCTCCATATGCTTACTGAATGGACCATGCTCCTTACTATGATGTCTGGCATCTTCCCCAGCTTTACCTCTCATCATTTCTTCCTTCATGTCACACTTTAGTCATACCAAACTTCCTTCAATTCCTCTACTATGACCTCTACTGTCCCTCCTTTACACATTCTCCCACAGTGCTTTTTATAACCTCTTTTTTTTTTAAATATCTGAATAATTCTTACTTAATTCTTTAAGATAACATCTGAATAATTCTTACTTAATTCTTTAAGACTCAGATCAGTTTTCCCTCCCTTAACCTTCTCTGATTTAGTAGACTGGCCTTAATATTCCTCAACTGCACAGCTTAGTGTGAACACTTAAAATATTATGTCATAATTCTGTGATTCTACTTCTGTATCTTCCTTTAGGTAAGAAGCTCCTTAACGGCTATAACCGTGTAATCATAACCAGTACTCATAGTAGTTGCTCAATAAATGTGTACTGAACTGAAAAACTTAACTTATGTCTACAAGGAGCAAGACTAGTGTGATTATCTTGGTACTTTAGTTATTTATTACTGCATAAAAAAATCTCCCCTAAATATAGTGGCTTCAAATAATAAGCACTTATTTCCTTATGATTTTGAAATTTGAGCATAAGTGGATGTAGCTTGTCACTACTTTATGTGGCACTGGCTGAGTCACACCTATGCCTTCAAGCAAGAGCTGGACATCTAAGATTCATTCATGTGTCTGGTGCCTCATTGCAGGTGGCAACGATGGCTGGGACTGGCTTCATATTACATAATACTCTCCATGAGGTTTCTCATCATTTAGTAGGAGCACCTGAGATCCTTTACATGGGAATTAGATCCTAAGAGGACACAACTAAAAGCCGCTAACAGTTTTAGGGCTCATTGTTTGGAATTCACAGTGCCACTTTTGTTACATTCCATCAGTCAAAGCTAATGGTAGCCCCACCTCCGCTTCAAGGGAGGGAGACAGGTTTGCCTTCTTGGTGGGAGTAGGGACACACACATACAAGGATGGGGGAAAGTGCTGATGTCCATCTACATTTGATAATCATTTATTATGGGTAGCTAACCCAGAGAACCTCATTCTTACATATTTAAACCAAAATATTTATTTTTGTGCATTACTTTATCCTTGGATAAGTCAAGAAGTGTGATTGGGAGGAGGCGTGCTGTTTTCCATAAGTTATTTCAATTTCAAAGATAAAAACAAATAGATCAATCAATCATGATATTTGAATAGCCAAGCTAAGACAGGGTGCTGATGTGCTTTTCTACAAATTATAAAGGGATAAGTTGCTTTTGTAGAACACTAATGGAGAAAGAAGGGGCTAATGGGGCTCTATGACAGCAGAAACTTTTCATGAAAAATCACCCAGATAATATTTCTAAAAATATTAACTGTCTTCAGCCAATATTTAAAATAATGTCCATGTTTAAAAGAATCCATTATATGTAGTCATTCTGTCTTGAGACATGCTTTCACATATTAATGTTTTAGGGAATATGGAATTCTAACAGAATAATGAATGGATATACCTGCATTTTAGACATGTCCATTACACTAATTAAAATCTACTATGACCACAGGTTTTTAATTACTTTCCATCATTGCTGCAGTCAATGAAGCTAGCTTTATTACCCACTATAATGCCTCACTTATAATAAATCTTCATAAAACCTGAAAAGAGTTTCCAATTATAAAATTCCAGAGACAGGCTTTTCTGTCTGGCTTTGCTCGAAGCAGAAGGCAAAAATGAGCCTTATTTGCTTGTTAACCTGAGAAAACAAGCAATGAAAATAAGACTAACTAGGATGCTTGCCTTCTTCTATCTCTATGTGACTATCCTTTTCTTGTATTTCACTGTATTTTTAATTCTTTGTTGATAACAATTAACCACTTAGGATGGAAGAGTCAAGGCATTGAATGGAGCTTTCTGAAATCTTGGGTTCTGGATTTGGTTTTGCCACACAAGAGCTGTCCTTAAGCCTTGGGCAAGACCCTTAAACAACCTGAATTTTGTGTTCTTCAAGTGTATAAAAAGAATGAGCTCAGCTTCTTTGCTGTCTTCTCAGATGAGAGAAAGACAAAGAATGGGCTTTGCAAACTACAAATCTCTAAGCAGATGGGAGGAAAGAAATTGACGAAACAATAAATGAGATAGTGGAAACCACAAAGCATCAGAGGCCAATCTGGGCATTCATTATTTTGTAATTTAGTATATATTGAGTGTCTAGTATGTGCTAGGCATTGTGTTCAGGGCTAGTGATTAATAATGAATAAGATGGGTGCGGTGCCTCCCATCTCTCTGGAGCTTGCAGCCTGACAGGGAAGACATGTATTAAGCAAATAAGCAGACAGCTCATCTCTCTATAATAAGTGCTACGGAGGAGGGGACAGGATCCTATAAGAGAAAGAAACAAGAGCGGACTTGGTAAACTTTCCTGGTATGGGAAATGAAGCCTCTTGGGTGGTTTGAAATCAGACAAGCAGATAAAGGTGAGTGCAAAGCAAAAAGGAACTGAAGAAAGTCAAGTCGGTCTTGAGCATCCTGAGGAAGAGAGAGAGACAAGCACAGGAGGGAAGAAACATGTAAGCCATGAAGGGGTTTGCTTTTGATCCTCTAAGCCATAGATAGCAACTGATGGCTTTTAAGCAGGAGAGTGATGGGATCTAGTATTATGCTTTACAAAGGTCGCTTTTGCTGCTGGGTTGTAAAGGTCAAGAATGGAAAAGGGGAAGCTGCTGCAGAGCCAGGAGAGTGAAGATGATGGCTTAGTTTCTACAGGGACTGGCTGTAGAAATCATAGGGATTCGATTAATTCAAGATATATTTTGGAGGCAAAACTGACAGGATTTGTTGATAGAGTAATTACAATTGGAAAGAGTAAAAGGAGACTCTAAGATTTCTCACATGAGCAATTAGAAGTATGCTTCTGCTGTTTACAGAAGTGGAGAAGCTGGGCTAGGCTTATAAGGGAAATAAAAATATACCAGGTTGAAATGAAATTCACATGTAACTATCAAGAAGGCTAGAGAATCAAGATATGGGCCAGAGAAATATATAGGTTGTGAGGGTACAGATTCATGCTTCCAAATGCCCTGTGGTGCAGATTTGGGGAAACGTCATTAATTTATACCATTGTTCTTGACAAGCTTAGTCATGCCATGCCTGTAACTGACTGGACAAGTGGTTTTCTTCTGAGGACAGGATTAAGCCTTTCTCATTTCCTCTTGCATATTCATCCCTATCCAAGTAACCAGGTCTAGCCATACATCATTAACCTGAGAGTAGGACATAGTTTTCAGACAGATACAATATTGCCCTGCTTTGGAGAAAGCAATTCGTGGAATTTCTCCCTCTCTTCCTTCTTTCTTTCCTCTTTCCCTCCCTCCCTTCCTTCCTTCTTCCCCTCCTCCTTCCCTCTTTTTTTTTTTTCTCTAGAACCCAAAGGCGCTGTGTTAAGAAGTGGTAAAAACAGTGGCTAGTTTTACAGGGCGAGGCTAAGTTCTATTGAATACCTAGCCTGAAGCACCTAATCCATCCGAACCTGAATGGTTCAGGTTCTGAACCTGAACCTCACCACAGCTCTGTTGGGTGGGCAGGGACAGTTGGAGAAACGGAGTCTGGGGGAGGTGACATGATTTGCCCATCAAAGTCAGGCCTGTTATTTTGGTTTTATCTCCAGCGCTACTGCTGAGGCCTTTCTAAGACTAGGAGAAATGGAATATAGATCCTTGAAATTCAGTACTTTTTCTGGGTTTGACTATTCTTGAGCAACCTGAAGCTGCTGATTAGCAGTGTGTGTGTGTGTGTGTGTGTGTGTGTGTGTGTGTGTGTGTGTGATGCGTATTTTAATTTTGCTGAAGCACGAATCTGAATGCCGCAAGGCTGCTGTGTGGGAGTGTGCGTACTGGACATCTGTTATTTGTGTCTGCCTGGCATGTAGTTTCCATGCTTTAGCAGCTCCTTGGGTTTACTTTGGGGCTCTGGGCCTCACCTGTCGGATACTCCCTTAGTGGGAATGCTTGCCCAGGCACCCAGCCCAACCCCAGAAAGGGTCCAGGCATGTGGTCCAACTTCAGTCCATCTGACTCTTCCTCCAAGGAATCAGATTCTTTGAAACAAAAGATAGTAAGAATTGAAAGTAACGGCGGATGATCCAGCCCCTCCATGATATCCTGAAAACACTGTCCATTCATTCCCATTATTTTGAGGAGAGATTGCCAAGTTTTTTCTGTGAAAGACCAGCTGAGAAATACTTTAGGATTTGTGGGTTATTTGGTCTCTGTCTCAACTAACTGACATTCAACTTTTCCTTTTTATTCTGTGGTCTTTCCACTCCTCCTTCTAAGTAAATTCTTTTTTCTAATTAATGTCAATAGAGTTAATTTATGTTGCTTGCCACCAAAGAACTTTACTGATGCACAGTGGGTCTCTTGGCTGATGAGTGAATCTAACTTACTGCCCAATATCCACATATCTTTGGGGCTTTCTCTTTATGCCTCCACTAGCATATGTAATAACAACTGAGAAGCAATTGATAAAACAGTGTCTTAGGGAAAAATCCTAGGTCTGATGATATAAACAAAGGAGAAGTGAAGAGTCTACAAGAAAGAAAATAGTTTTGAGTCAGATATTTAGGAAAATTAAAAAACAGAGTGATGAGTTTATTAGTGGTTCAATTCTAAGACTTAAATTAGCCTTTTTTTAAAAAAAGATTTTATTTATTTATTGGACAGAGACAGAGATCACAAGTAGGCAGAGAGAGAGCCGGGCGAGGGAAGCAGGCTCCCTGCTGAACAGAGAGCTTAATGCAGGGCTTGATCCCAGGATCCTGAGATCATGACCTGAGCTGAAGGGAGAGGCTTAACCCACTGAGCCACCCAGGTGCCCCTTAAATTAGCCTTTTATAAGGAAAAAAAAAAAGTAGGTTGATAACATTGTTTTAGTAGGTATTTCAAAGAGTTTTTTTTAAATGATCAAGAGAAAAAATTTTATGTATTTATGTATGTACATACGTATTTATTTGTGAGGGGGTTGGGGAAAGGGAAGGGCCAAGGGAGAGAAAATCTTAAGCAGGTTCCATGCCCAGTGTACAGCCTGACTCGGGGCTCCATCTGGGACCCTGAGATCATGACCTGAGCCAAAATCAAAAGTCAGAAGCTTAACCAACTGAGCCACCTAGGCGTCCCAATCAAGAGAAAGATTTAAACTGTTAAATTTTTTTTCAATTTTTTACATACTTAAACGAAGTCTGCCTGTTGTATAGATTAATCCTGGGAATTCTGAGTTTTCCATGTTGGAAGATACTAAGTCTGTACAAACATTTTCATACTGTGAAACTAGGGTTATACGAGGGTCTCAGAGCATGTTGCCTCAGAGTGACAAGATTTCACTTCTGTCAACACTTCCTCTTCTTTCTGTTTCCCAGTGTTGTTTTTTTTTTTTTTAAGATTTTATTTGTTTATTTGTTTGACAGACAAAGATCACAAGTAGGCAGAGCAGCAGAGAGAGAGGAGGAAGCAGGCTCCCTGTTGAGCAGAGAGCCTGATGTGGGGCTCCATCCCAGGACCCTGGAATCATGACCTGAGCAGAAGACAGAGGCTTTAACCCACTGAGGAACCCAGGCGCCCCTGTTTCCCAGTGTTCTAACAGAAAAGTAAATATTGTTAGACATCCTATTTAGATCAAGTAGATAAAATCATCAAGTCTTTTCACAGTCTAGCACTAGCCTGAATACAAAATGAGCACCATCGCTGACCTTAAATAAGTGTCCCTCTAGCTGAGATGAGACCATCACTCACCCAGGAAATTTCTGAGTAGTACAAAGTGGTCGGATCAATTCCACAAAGAATGAATGGGTCACGTGAAGTTCTCCAATGGTGCTAAGCAGAGGGATACAATGAGAGTAGCTTCATCTCAAGCAGCAACAGAATGCTTGCATTCCGGAGATAAAAAGAATCTTAGAGGCCAGTTCCTTCATTTCCCACAGCAACCACTAAGGCACAAGGAAGCGAACTCTGTCTAAAATCCTACTTCTGATTAGTGGTGTCGCTGGGCCTAGGAACTGGTGTTCCTGATTCCTCTTCTTAGTAACTTGGATGTATTAGCTCAACTTCACAATAATCCTGTGAAACAGGTACTGTGACTACAGGCACTGCAAGGGTTAAGTGATTTGCCCAAGGTCATACAACTAGAAGAGGTTTAAACTCAGGCTATGTGGTTCCGCATTGAGTTCTTAAATACAAATCCCTACTTTGATTCCAAGAGCGTAAGTTTGGTTGGACACAGTTAGTTCTGACATACAGTCTAAAGGGCAGAGTCTATTAAATACAGACTTCCTTCTAACGATATTGCCCACTTTCATCAAGGTCTATTAATGATTTTATTTTGAAAATACCTACAAGGTATGTGATACTCAAAGTAGGTATTATTGTCCTCATTTTCAGAGGAAGAAGCTGGATTGATTTGTCCAAAAATACTGTAATAATAAGTCACAAAATAGAAATATGAAACAAGCAAACCCTAGCTGGTCCCAAAGACTTTTATCGCCCTCCAAATCCAAGACACTGGCTTTTTTATTCCTGTGCTCCAACTTACAGAGAATTTTCTATACCTGCATCCTTATGCCCTATCATCAGAAATAAGCCGGATATTCTTATTCAACAAAATGCTCATATTCCAGCCAAGTAGTCCAGCCCTTCAGGATTTCCCATAGCCAAATTAACCAGTGTTTGGAATGGAAGTCAGACAACAAACCCCAGAGTACTGGATTGAAAATTACAACCTAGCTGGGTTGGTGGCTGAAAAAATAATGCGACACACACAGATAATAAACAGCAGATTTTGGACGAGAAAGCATGGCATTAAATAATTGAAGCCAGTGAAAGCAGAGTGCGGGGCCAAGTCTACACGGCTATTTATGAAACTGAGAAATGGAATATTGATGTTTGGTACCAGTACTGAGAGCTTTCTGGTTAATTACATTCCTGGGTGAAGTCAGAAAAATATGTTTATATTTTTGAGCGAACAAAATAATTTTCCATCATTCACTGGGAAATTGGTTAACTCTAGCTCACCTTCTGTCTACAAAACCGGGAAGAGCTTTCTGTTGACTGTGAAATACTGAATTCATGGTCCTGATATGTCCTACTTATTTTACAAATTTATGCAACACTTGCTATGTGCCAGGCAAAGGTCCTTCTCAGAGCTCATAGTTGGCTGAACAGACATAGGGATAACTAGATCTAACATATGACAACTACTAGAATAAGATCGCATTTCCTTCCATCAATCACAACCTTATACAGCTTACTTTTTTCCAGAGTATTAATCAGTACTGAAGATTGTATGTTGATTTGCTTATTTGCCTACTGACATCTAGAACATCTAGAACAACTCCTGGCATATATAAACATCAGTGCCAAATGCAATGGAGGCAATGGAGGGGAGGTAATCAGATTTATCCAGGGGTGGGCTAGGGAAGGCACCAGAACAGGCAAAGTTTTAAGCAGAGTGTTGGAAGGTGCACAAGGATTTATCTGTGAAGGAGTAAGGTAAGGGCATTGCAAGCAAAAGAAAAGGTAGAAATGCATGAATGCACACATGAAAATGCATGATTATGTTCAGGCAGTACTGTATAGTTGTAAAAAGCGAGTCCAAGGGAGTGACCACAAACAACACATAGTATGGTCAGGTAAAGCCACATGAATACACAGTGATGATACAGTGTGTTAATCCCCATTCATCTGCTCCCACCTGACTGGGCACCACCGACTTCCCCTACCCCCACTTCAGTTGCCTTCAGCACTTTTGGCTGGGCTTTACTATGTTAAGCAAGCATGTGGTTCCCTTTGTCAATCTCCGTTCTATTTCCTTCAAACTTGGGTACGGTTACTTGCTCCACCATCATATGATTGTATCAGAAGAATTTTTGAGTTGACGTTCCCAGTCCCAGAGCTGAATTATATTGCTTTTGATAGTGAAGGTTTTATTAACCTCAGATAGTTAGGCAATGCTTGAATGGATATAAAGCATAAGTATTCTCCAAATGTGTCAAAATCCATAATGGGTCACTTTTTGGCTTGTACTTTTTTTTTTTTTTTTTTTTTTTTGCTTTTTCACTAGCACTGCTTTTGAATGAGTGCCAAGCTGTTTAGAGTTAAAACCCTTAGTCACAATTAACAGAGAACAACAAAGCTCAAATAATAAAAGGCAGAATTATTGAGGGAACACTGTGTTATCCATGGAACCCTGAAGCAGCTGGGCCTCTCAAATGACTTGAAAAAGAAATTTGAAACTCAGGCGGTTTTTAATCTCTTAATCTCTTGCTCTGCCTTTGTTTCTCTCCCTGGTTCTAGCCCTCTCTTACCTTTGCCTCTGGCTCTGTATTCAGTTCCTCTCAGTCTCTTTCTGTTGTTCCTACTTCCCTCTGCTTGCAGTTTTTCTCTTAGCTGGCCTATCTCTCTCTGCCTTTATCACTCTGTCCTCTCATTAGTTTCCCTCCAACAGGCTTCCTTTACTTATCCATATTCATAGCAAGGCCATTCTCACAATTCTCCAGATCGTACTGCTTCCATTTAAGAGACCACCCAGATAACTGGCTAATCTAAATCTCTCAGATTTCATAACCCACAGAAAGGGGATCAGATGGCCTAGCTTGAGCTGGTGTCATCCCTGGACCAACCATGAGCAGGGAAACAGTCAATGGTGCAATTATGTCTAGAGAGTGAGGATACAGCTGTCCTATGGGGTATGACAGTTCTGTGGGGTATGGAGAGGAATATTTCTCCAAGAGTATCTCTGTGAGTCAGACATGTAAGCTAAAAGGTGTTGCTACCTTTTATCTGCTACCAAGCACAGAGTTTGGATGAATATTGGTGAATGAATCGATATTCTTTTTCAAACTAATGCGAGTTGATCAAGAAACCTTGATGAGAAATACTATAAGGAAAATCAGCACTTCATGCGGATTCTTCATGGGAAAATTGATAAAACTTTCAAACGTCAGACCATTTTGTAGATTTATAGAGTTCAATTTCCTAGGTCAACAGCTTTTTGACATCACCAAAAGCCAGAGGAGAAGAATCCTGCCACCCAATGTTGTCATAGGGGAACAAAGATACCTTTTAGCTGATAGGCAGAGGTTTATGACTAACATTGTATCTTTGCTGTTTTCTTTGCAAAGTAATTTCTTTCCTGCACTCAGCTTACTCATCTGTGAAATGAGGGGGTTAGATGTGATGATTTGTTTCCTTTAGTTCAGATATGCTGTGACTCCCATTGGATGCAAAAAAAAAAAAAAAAAAAAAGGCCCTTCAAGGTCTGGACTGCCTGCCTATCTCAGCTCACATAAACACTTGTGCTTGCCAAGCCCTCTGCATCCTCCTCAAAGCCATTACAGCTGAACTTGGGATCCTATTTTTAATTTCTAGGTAGTCTGAAATTAGATTTGCCGACTTTGCAGCTCCTGTCGGATGTCTGCTTCTCAACAGAGAGATTTTTCAGACTTTGAGCCAAAGTCTTTCAGCTCCCAGGGACCGTGGTTACTTTTTTCATCCCTCAAGGCAGAGCTCTGAACAGCACTTGGACCTCTGAGCAGGAACTCCTGGGTCCCCTTTCCCAGTTGTTAGCACTGGAGGTGCTGCACCAAAACATTCAGCTCTCTCCTGTAGGATCTGTGGACAAAGTCCACTGCAATGATGCTGAGATTGGATGTAAATGGCTTTACCTGGCAATGACCAATTGTTTAAGTGAGGGTTGTGATTATATACAGACTCATCTGGGCATTTGGTGGAGAGTATAAAAATAAAGATGGGAAAGGAACAGTGAGAAGACATCTTTAATTCTTGTCCCTCCTTTTCTTTGTTCATTCAACAAAGTCATTGAATACCTTGTGTGTTCTAGTTCTTGTATTTCACGTAGCATTCTGCTAGATGCTGGGGAAACAGAAATATAGACACATGGATCATCCCCCAGAAGGGGAAGACAAACTGGTCAATATAAGAACATCAGTCTGGGGCTGTGGTCAGGATGATCTATGTTCTCTCCTGATCTCCCTCTTTGACTATTTTTTTCCATATGTCTGCACCTGGAGCCCAAAAGAGAACTATATGAGAGGATAGGAGCAGTGGGGCTGACAGAGATCTGATGAGCATTTCTGGATTTAGGATTTTCATGGTTGGAAAGTAGGGAAGGCAGTCCGTGTGTAGAAACTAGCATAAGCAAAGTGTAGGGTATGTTTGAGAGAAAATGGATAGGGGTAGAACAATTCATCACAATATTTTACTCCATATTTTCTTTCTCTTGAACATTGAATGCTTGAGCATTTGTCTATTTATCATCATAAATGAGTGTTCAGATGTAAACACTGCAGATACATAAAAATATGCCACCCCAATCCTGTTATATCTGCCATCTAAGTTCTCCATTTAAGTAACATAAAGCACTTCTAGCTAATCTAAGCATAGTTAAAATTCATTAAATGCTACCGCAAAACTCAGATAATCACTAAGAGAACCGAACTTGGATGCTGGTACTGAGGAACAATGCTCAACATCAGGCCATAGAACAGATTTTATGAAGGTACTGGGCACACGCACTACACCTTGTCTCATGGACACAGAGAGCTTGTACCACTGGACATTTCCTCTGCCATTGAGGCATCCAGAGAGTGGCAACAGCTGCCATATCTGCAACACTTTCCTGGAAAGGAATTAGAGCAGTACTACTTTTAAATATCAGTATTTTCAATTTTGAGTCTGGGTAGTCCATCTGATTGGTGATTGGTGGAGCTAAGTACTGCCTGTGTCCCAGCTATAAGAAAGGCTGGGAAAACCAGGATCTGGTGTTTTGAGAAAAGATGGTCACAAGGGGGGTGATTTGCCCAGTCACACCAATAGATTTTGGGTGCTCTGCAACAACAACAACAACAAAAAAAAAAAAAAAAAAAAAAGACAAATATTCAATACATCCATGTTTTAAAGGAGATATCTGTTATCTGTTTATTTCTCCAGATTTTCTTTTCTATGTAGATATATATACTTTTGAAGTAAAGTCCTTCTATACCTAATTTGCTGAGAGTTTTTCTCATGAAAGGATAATGAATTTTCTCAAATGCTTTTTCTGCATCTATTGAAATGATCAGGCAATTTTGATCTTTGATTCTGTTAATGTGGTATAGCATGTTAACTGATTTTTATACTTGAACCACCCTTGCATTCTAGAGATAAATCCCACTTGGTCATGGACTATAATCCTATTAAAAGTACTGTTAAATTTGCTTTGCTAGTTGTTTTTTATTTTTTTTATTTTTTTTTTTTTTGAGGATGTCTGCATCTATCCTTCTCAGGGATACTGACCTTAGTTTTCCTTACTTGCAGTATTTTTATCTGGCTTTCATGTCAGGATAATGGTGTCTTCAAAAAATGAGCTTGGAGGTTCCCAAAGTTCCTTCTTCTCAATTTTTTGGGGAGAAGATTGAGAAGGATTGGTGTTAATTCTCCTTTAAATGTTTGAAAGAATTTATGAGTGAAGTCATCTAGTCCTGGGCTTCTCTTTGTTGAGAGGCTTTTGATTACTGATTCACTCTCCTTATTCATCATTTATCTGTTCATATTTTCTATTTCTTCATGATTTAATCTCAGTAGGAGGTATGTCTCTAGGAATCTATCCATATCTTCTAGGTTAACCATTTATTGGTATAATTGTTCCTAACAGTCTCTTCTGATCCTTTTTATTTCTGTGTCATCAGTTGAAATGTAATTTCATTCAATTTTTATTTTATTTTAGTCTTCATTTTTTCTTAGTTAACCTAAGCATCTATCAATTTGTTTACTCTAAATAAAACCCAACTCTCGGTTTTGTTGATTTTTCACTATTGTTTTTCTATTCTGTGTTTCACTTATTTCTGTTCTAATTTTCATTATTTCTTTCCTTCTACTAACTATGGGTTTGGTTCCCCTCCCCTAGTTTCATGGGGTGTAAAGTTAAATTGTTTACTTGAACTCTTTCTTCTTTTTTAATGTAGGCATTTATCACTATAAACTTATCTCTTAGTGCTATTTTTGCTGTATCCCATAAATCTTTATATATTGTGTTTTTGTTTTGATAAAATTTCTAGAAGAAAATGTGAGGGAAAAGCTTCATGTTAATAGTTTAGGCAGTGATTTCTTTGATAGGATACCAAAGCAAAAGCAACAAAAGAAAAACAGGCAAGTCAGACTACATCAAACTAAAAAGCTTTTGTGCAGCAAAAGAAACAGTCAGTGGAGTGAAAATGCAACCTATGGAATGGGCGAAGATATTTGCTAACCACATATCTGGTAAGGGATTAAGATCCAAAAAATAGAAGGAACTCCTATAACTCATAACTTATAATAACATAAAAAGAAAATTCAACCTATGGATGAAGATATTTGCTAACCACATATCTGGTGAGGGGTTAAGATCCAAAAAATAGAAGGAACTCCTATAACTCATAACTTATAACAACATAAAAAGGAATAACTTATTTTAAAAAAAATGGAGAAAAGATTCGAATACACATTTCTCCAAAGCAGCATACAAATACCCAGCAAGTATATGGAAAATGTTCAACATCACTAATCATCAAGGAGAAGCAAATCAAAACCACAATGAAGTACCATTTCACACCAGTTAGGGTGGCAATTATCAAAACACAAAAGATAACAAGTATTGGTGAGGATGTAGAGAAATTAGAATTCTTGTACACTGTTGGAGGAAATGTAATATGATTTGCTCACTGTGGAAAATAGTAATCTGAGTTCCCCCCAAAATTAAAAATAGTATGACAGCAATCCCATGTTTGGATTTATAGCCAAAAGAACGGAAATTAGGATCTTAAAGAGATATTAGCACTCCTGTGTTCAATGTGGGATTATTTACAATAGCCAAGATGTGGAAACAACATAAAGTTCACTGGCAGATGAGTGAATAAAGAAAGTAATGTATGCACATACGATGGAATATTATTTGGCCTTAAAAAAGGAGATCCTGCCATATGTGACAATATGAATGAACCCAGAAGACATTATCTTGCTAAGTGAAATCAGCTAGTCACAGAAGAATACATTCTGCATTATTCCATTTACATGAAGTATCTAAAAGTGAAAGCTGTAGAAATAGCAAGCCCTTGGTGATTGCCAAGGGCTGCAGAGACAGAAACTGGGGAGTTGTTTTTCAATGGGTATAATGTTTCAGTCATCCAAAATAAATATGTTCTAGAAATCTGTTGTATTACAACATTTTGCCTACAGTTAACAACCCTATGTGGTGCAACTTAAAATTTGTTGAGAGTAAATCTTGTGCTAAATGCTGTCACCACAGTAAAAAAAAATAAAAAATAAAATAAATCCATTTTCCACCAAGAAAATAAAAAAGGATTTATTGTGACTTTCTGCAACTCTTAAAATTTTTCAGAAGCCAAAAGCCTCACAACATTATGAACCCTATTCTTTTTTTATTCCATTTTATTTTATTTCTTTTCAGTGTTATGAACCCTATTCTTTCAAAAAATGAAAGTATTCTTTTGGGAAGTACAGGGTCTGTCATCTTTGACATGAAACAGATTCTTCTAGATATTCTAGGTTTTTTTAAAGTAAAAGGAAGAAACAAAGAGCTAGGCTAAGTCTCCCAAGAGGTCTGCTGGTAGTCTTTGAAGACAGGCCAGTGATCCTTCCCCTTTGGCCTGGCTGTCATGGAGGGCAGTTATTCCCTGTGGCATCTTTAGAGACTGAGTGTTGTGCAAGATGATCCTTGGGTCTGCTCCAGGCTATTATTTTAAAATATTGTGGCTTAAGGAAATGCAAAGGCCATTCAGAAGCTCCATCCGTCCTTTAGAGTGGTTTTGAATGCAAACCACTACTTTAGTCAGGGAGAGGCATCCAGCTAGAATGGAAGAATCCTCTGGAGTCAAGAGACCCAGACTTGTTTGCCTGCTCTGGCAGTGTAACTCTCACCAACTTGCATAGTCAACCCCAGTTTTAGTCACTTTCCTAACCTGAGAAATAGGTAATCAGCCGATCTCTGGGACTTTAGCATTGCTGGACTTTGATTTTAAACAGACCCAACTTTAAATCCTTGCTCCGACACCCATGTGATTTTGGACAATGTTGCCTGTTTGTGTTTCAATTCTTTATCTCCAAGATAAAATTCATAATACTACATCACAGCATTGTTATAAAGGAAAATTCTATAAACAAAATTGTTTTATCTACTTGCTATTTCAGATTAAAGCAGTTCCAGGAGTTTCCCACCAAATTTGGATCTATGTTAGTTGGATGGTCTGACTTAAAATTTAAGTGACCTTGTGACCATATGGGCATCTGTACATGGCATATTCCAGGGTAAGAAATGACAATGAGGGCAATCCCTTGCTGAGTGTTTACTGTGCTCCAGGCATTGTATTAAATGCTTGACATGCAATATCTCTTTCATTCTTCACTACCAAGGAGGCGGTTACTATCATCACCCAACCTTCACAGAGAAGGAAGTAGCAGCAGAGACTTGTTTAACCCTGGGAAGAAGAGATAGTGAGTTACATAAATTCTTTATCACAGTTACATACCTAGCACAGTGCTTGGAAACTGGCAGTAATTATTACTGAAGCTGGTTAGTAAGTAACTTACTCTAATATCATATAAGAAATAAAATAATGGCTATTTGTGCAATGGGCTATGTTAGACCTTTGATTTTGTGCAGATTCAGAGAAGACTACGGAAGGAAGGACAGCTAAGCTAACCCCAAAGACTAGCCAGGATATTCTATGAAGACAAGAGGGTTGAGTTGTGTGCAGGTGGAAGGTGTTGTAGAAGCAATGAGAAAAAGCAGAAAAAAGGCTTAAAGGCATAAGAATATAACATATGTTTAGAAGCTGTAAGTGATTCAAGATTGCTAGAACAGATTACACTGGGGATGAAGAGCAGGAGACCAGCCTAGTATGTCAGCAGGTCTTCCAGGTTGGGAAGACTCTGAAATTTACCTCTTGGGTCACAGAACTCAAACTGGTGGCCCACTGGCCACATGTGCCCAACATGTCTTTTATGTGTGCTACCCAGAGTTATTTTCTTTTAAATTTGAATTAACTATCAACATTTTAAAATGTAATGTTTTCGGCCAAATATTCCCCATTTTCTAGAAAATCTGGAAATTGGGATATTTGGCCATATTGATTCTTCGTTCAACATGACAATATCATCTAGGGCTCAAAAGTCACTACCTTCTTTAGGCAACTCACTTTTCCCTGTTGTTGCACTCAGGAAACTTCTTTCCTTTACCTTACCTGTCAATTTCCTATAGGCCAATGGATTGACAACCACAGTTGCGGGCAATGTGGAGTAAAGGTCACCTAAAAATGAATTTTTACATATCTAGTGTCTACCTCTCTGCTAGAAGCAAAGAAATGTATTAATCATTGCTTTCTTTAAGGAATGCCTTTCTAGTGTTGCGCTGAACAACATGGTAGCCACTTGCCACATGCAGCTATTTAAAATGAAATAAAATAAAATAAAAATTAAAGTAAAGTAAAGTAAAATATCGGGTCCTCGGTTGCACTAGCCACACTTCAAGTGCCCAGTGGCCACATGGGTAGTATGGGTACCATACTGGACTACACAGATATAAATATTTCCCAGAGTTCCGATGGACAGTGCTGCTCTAGAGAACAGCCAGGGCTGACACACATGAAGCAGTCAGAGGAAAGTACAACATAAAATACCAACCAGTTGGCTTGGATAGTTGTAGAGAGGTTGAGGAGGAGGAGATTCCCATGGGCCATAAAAGCAAAGGAAGCTTTGTGAAGGAGGTAGATTAAGGATGGATAGAATTATATGAGAATAGAAGAGAAGGGTAAGGTATGAGTAAAGATAGAAGGGGGATACTATCTGTTAGAAATGCATTGTCAGCAAATTATAGAATAAATAGTTAACAGTAGCTTAAGCAAGTGGAAGTGTATGTTTCTTCCCTAATAAGAAATCTGACTTTGGTTCAGAGACTCAGTGATGTCAGGGCCCACATCTCTGATATTCTCATGGTCTTTCCCTAATCCCTGGAAGTTAGATATTGAAGATTCAGCCTTCATGTCTTCAATGAAGTTAGAAAAAAAAGGAAAAAAGAAGAGCTGGCAGACTTCCATTCATCGGCCAGGGAAGATGGAGTTCCAATCTGGAAATGGCTATGGCCATGATTAGAGACAGATGGTCCCAGGAGTAGAAAGCCAAACAGGAACAGGAAAAGAAATGGGCAAAAGTCACCACCAAGAAGGAAGCTGAAGCTGATAATGACAGAGATTGAGATCTCATGAGCAACAGAACAGAGCTTGATATGGTAGAGGACCTTCGTTGCGCTGGCTACCTGCTTTGTGCTTTCTTAGACGTACTCACTAGAATAACTTTTTTCAATAGAGATTTATATTTGATTTTTTTTTGCAGTTAAAAAAATAAACATGCCTCATATCATGACCTGCAAGGTGACACACAAGCCAGCAATGTTGCATCTCTCCATGCCTTTCTTCTGTAGTCAAACCATCCTTTGATTCTCTCTTTTGCCTCCCTATTCTACTTTGAAAGACCTTCTTGATTACATGGGACTACCTAAATGATCCAGGATAATCTCTCTATTTTAAATTTATCTGATTAACAAACTTAATTCCATCTGCAATGTTAATTCACCTTTGCCATATATCCTAACATTTTCACAGGTTCAGGGAATTAGGACACAAATGTCTCTGAGGGAGGGGTACATTATCATGCCTTCCAAATGGATGTTGACACAAACCAATTGGAGGTCAATCCAGAAATTCTACTTTAAGGAATTTATCCAAGAAATTAATAAAACAATAAATATATATGCACTGTGATTTGCTGTGTAGATATTTAGAATAGCGAAAATTTAGAAGAGATGTGGACTGAACAAACGGCTGGATTTCAAAGAAGGCAGATTAGAGATCATCATACAAAGGGGAAGGTGATGGTCAGATCTGCTGAAGTCTTGCTGTGATTTGTGTACTTTATTTGTGTCAGATGTTTTCTGTATTTTTCCCTTAAGCCTCTTTGTGGCATAAGTTAGAGTGTATTTCCCTTTGCAACAGTTTATTAAGATATATTAAGAGAGTCAGCATTTCCCAAATTGCATTTTTCTGTACTACTGCACTCTGTAGTATGTATAGATTTTTTAATAGAAAGATAGCAACATAGATTTTTTTTCTCCAAAATTTCTTTAATATGTATCAGTTTATGTGCACACACACGCATATGTATATCACAATAAACAGAGACAACTGACTTGGGGACTAATGTGCCATTCCCAGGAACAAAAAGAACATGAAAGGCTGCAACAATCCATCAGTGCATGATAGTAATCTGCAAAATGATGCTTGAGACACAGTTACCAGCTAACCCTGCAGTGGTAGACCATCCTGTTGATGATCATTGTTCTCTATTATATATCATAAGTTTTATGATTTTACATATTTGTGATATTATTTAATTTGCATATTTATTAAGAAGAATAATCAAATGTTAATCATTTCTTGCCACAATTACTTCATCTACAAAAACATTTTACTTTAATCTTATTATTAATTTTAATTCTTAGAACTTTATGCTCCATCAATCCATCATAAATTTAAAAGTAGTATGGTCAAATAATTCTTTTTCTTTCTTTCTTTCTTTCTTTCTCTCTCTCTCTCTCTCTCTCTCTCTCTTTCTTTCTTTCTTTCTTTCTTTCTTTCTTTATGTATTTAACAGACAGAGATCACAGGCAGGCAGAGAAGCAGGCAGAGAGAGAGGAAGGGAAGCAGGCTCTCCAGAGAGCCCAATGCGGAGCTCAATCCCGGGACCTGAGCCAAAGGCAGAGGCTTTAACCCACTGAGCCACCCAGGTGCCCCGGTCAAATAATTCTTGAATTGTTGGCTATACATAAGAGGTGAGAAGTTTAAGAAGTGTAGTGATAAATATGTATAGGGGAGTCATAACAATGTTCTCATAATAACACACTGCAGTGGTACCCAAGCCTGAGCATGGATGGCCTCACCTGGGAAGCTTCTACAAATACAGGTTCTCAGACTCTGTACCAAATTTCATAAATGTGAGTCTCCTGTGAAAGGAATCCAGGAACCTACATTGCTCAAAAACCCAATTATTCTCCAGATTCACTTTATAATCCATAAGTATATTCTATTTTGTTACGATTATAAAGGGAATTATTCAAGATGAAAATAAGGCTTTGACTAATTTGAAGGATATGGTGAACTAATGAAGTTTCACAAGTGAACAAATAAAATGCAGCTCTCTTTGGAATGCATAATAAATATTTATTAATATTACAGCATGTTTAATACTTATTATTGATTGGTACAGCCTACAACACAGGCTTTAATCGAATTCTGTTTAAATTATGCCAGGCAATTGAAATGCACCCATCACAGCAACAAAGGAAGAATTAATTACAGAACATTATCTTGGTTGGCTTCATAGATCAGTACAGCACCTTTGAAAAGTGGTTGACCATATATACCAAAAGCCTTTAAAATGTTCGTTATCTTTGCACCAATAATTTTCTCTGCTAAGAAGGTCCCCTAAGGAACTAATCAGAGAAGTGGACAAATATTTGTATTTAAAATAGGTGATTGCTTTAATGATATCACAAAATGGGAAACAACCAAAATGGGTAACTGTAGGGGACTGTTTTAATAACTGATTATGTATTTACATGACAACATATTACGCAGCTATTATAATTACATTTATAACATATTTAGGGGTAAGGGAGAAAACGCTGCAGTCTAATGCTGAGGCAAATGCTTTAACATACAAGGGGTATCTAAGGCAGCCAAGTTGCCAGACATAAGATGTCTAAAAAGGAGGCTGGAGTTTGTTCCTTTATATAGGAGGGGGTGTGTTTGGGAAAATGAACTAGAAAGAAGATGTAAAACAGTTAAAGAGAACACAGTGGGAAGTGAGGAAAGAAAAGCATTAGGGGCTGGACTGAGTGCTCAGAGACCAACCTCTACCCCCACCACAGCGCACACATGTCTGAAAGTCTAGGCTAGTGTTTGCCCACCTTGGCTTCACATCACAGTCATCTTAAAAATCCTGATACTCGGGGCGCCTGGGTGGCTCAGTGGGTTAAGCCTCTACCTTAGGCTCGGGTCACGATCTCAGGGTCCTGGGATCGAGCCCCGCATTGGGCTCTCTGCTCAGCGGGAAGTCTGCTTCCTCCTCTTTCTCTGCCTGCCTCTCTGCCTATCTGTGATCTCTGTCTGTCAAATAAATAAATAAAAATCCTTACAAAAAAAAAAAATCCCAATACTCGGTCTCTATCAAGCCTATAGGATCAGAACCTCTGGTAGTTAGGACACAGGCAACCGTATATCCTTTTTTTTTTTTTTTTTTTTTTTTTTTAAGCTTCCTAGGTGATGCCATGAGCAGCCAAATTAAGAATCTGATTGAAGACAGTTAACACTGGGGGTTTACCCCACATGCAGTACAAAGGAGAGTGGCTAAGTCACAGCATCTAATATTTATTTTCTCCCTCTACCCTCCTGTAGAGAGTTGAAATAGTCCCCTGAACCTATTAGTGAAGAATTGCTCAAACTTTTATCAAATTTTGTTCCAGCAAAGACAGGAGTTCCCATGGCCTTCCCCCTCTAGAAGCCCCTTGTCCCCACAGGGGATTGGATGAGGGCCCACGCGTATCTTCTCCTAAAGACAACTAGAGACACACCGTGGTCATTCAGCCCAAGGTTCCAGCTTCAGCCTGCCACTGAATGAGAGCAGCATTGATTGGTAGTCGATACATTTCCTATCATGTTAGAAGATTCCCAAGAATCAGTTTGTAGTCCTAAGGCTGATTCCAAGTACAAACACAAGCTTGGAATTCAACATTTAAAACTCCAGGAAAACTTATTCATTTTGTCCTTTGCTTTAGTAGAAGAACTGGATGTTTGTCCTAAGGAAAGATGGCCCAGGTATCAGTTCCAGGAGATACTTGAAAGATTCTTCAGCAGCAAAATGAATGAGTGAATTCATGAATGAATCGAAGAATAATTTTAAAATGGAGATTCATTGTTTCCCTAAATTAGGATTTGCAAACTGGCATCTCTAGGCCACATCAAACTCCCAATGGTATTGCGTTAAACATGCACATGTTTACAAAATATCTGAATTTGAATCCCTTTAAGGGGGGGGCATGTTTAATCTCCAGCTGATCCTACCAGGACTCTTGCTATGTTTGATTCATGACCACTAAACTTTTTGTTCCTTTGTATTTTAAAGATTTTATTTATTTATTTATCAGAGAGAGAGAGAGTACACAAGTAGGGGGAGTGGTGGGCTGAGGGAGAAGCAGGCTCCCCCACTGAGCAAGGACCCCGATTCAGGACTCAATCCCAGGACCCTGGGATCATGACCTGAGCCAAAAGCAGATATTTAGCCAACTGAGCCACCCAGGCGTCCCTGTTCTTTGGCATTTTAAATTCTTCATTCTCTGCAAAGATTAACACATAACACTAATCTGTGTTGCAGAGGTTCCAGCCAAAAACCATCTTTTCTATCCTCTTCTTGAAGGATCTTGGGTACAAGCTTGGACCAATTTGCCAATCACTGGTCAGTGCTGCTCTGAGAAACAGATTTCCGGCTCTGCAGAAATGAACCCAAACAAATTGCAGAATGCACCAGGGACAAAGCCTGTAGCTCCATTTGACAGCACTCCATCAGAACGCCAGCTGCCAAGTTCTGCTTCTGGCCACACAGAGGCTGGGTGGCAGAACATCAACAATTATGCAGCAGGGCTAAGACAGACGGGAGCTAGCCAGTGTGCTGGAACCCTGCGGGGGGTGCATTACCTCCCACATGAAACCTTTTCCTTTTGAACAGAGGTCCACAGTGAAAAGTAATAAATATCCCCTCATTTCAGTGGCAGGAAAGTTTGTAATTATTACTTTCACTTTTGGAAAGCCCACAGAAGGGAACTGCACAGGGGTGTCTGGATGGCTCAGAGGGTTGAGCGTCTGATTCTTGATTTTAGCTTAGGTCTTGATCTCAAGGTTGTGAGTTTCAGCTCTGTATTGGGCTCCATGCTGGGTGTGGAGCCTACTTTAAAAAAAAAAAAAGAGAGAAAGAGAGGAAAGGAGGAAGCGAAGGAGGAAGGAGGAAGGAGGAAGGGAGGAAGGGAGGGAGGGAGGGAGAAAGAGAGGAAAGAATGAAGGAAATGTATATCCTTACTTTCTTGTTGACTCTTTGTTCAATAAATAGATTCAATAAAGACAAGGTTTACAGAGACAACATTGTCTTCCCATTGGCCCCAGAGCACTAATGTATACATGAAGGAGTTCAATGAGTATTAGCTGAATGAATGAATGAGAACATATAGAACCTACTCTCAGTCTAGCCCATATCCTCAAATCTCCATTCTTCAAGGCAGCTCCTGAAATGCCCCATAGTGGCTACAAATGAAATCTGATGTGTGTTTAGAGAAGGAAGTTTTGTTTTTATTACAGGAGTTTGTGATAGATTTTTAGAGGAAGTGGTATTTGAGCTGCACCTGGAAGGATAAGGAGAGGCACAATAGGAATATGTGGAAATCAGCAGGAATAGAAAAGTGTAGAATATTTTGAGATATGAAAGGACCAAAGGAAATTGCTATGTCATTAAAGGGGGCCCAGTTAAAGTGGAAACCAAAATCTCTTAAGTAATGCAAGAAATTTGATTGAAAATGTATCTCAAAAATAAAATGAAAACTTATAAAAATAAGTTTAGTTTACAATAATATATTTATATATTACAATTTGTCAATTATAATCACAGTGATGTGCTAAATTTTAAACAATTGATCAAGACATGTGTGGGTGTAATACCTTTTTTTTTTTTTAAGATTTTATTTATTTATTTGACAGAGAGACAGAGATCACAAGGAGGCAGAGCAGTATGCAGAGAGAGAGAGAGGGAAGCAGGCTTCCCGCTGAGCAGGGAGCCCGGTGCCGATGCTGGGCTCGATCCCAGGACCCTGGGATCATGATCTGAGTCAAAGGCAGAGGCTTAACCCGCTGAGCCACCCAGGTGCCCGGGTGTAATACTTTTGACACAGTTTTTTCATGGTAACATGAGATGACCTATTTCACTTTATACTTGAGTTTCACAGATTGGCCATGAGGAGGTCATACTTGCAAAAACATGTGAGAGCTCAATTAATTTCTTCCACATCATTTTTATAAAATGTGTCCTCATTTTTTATAATGTTCACTGTTCCATGGGCAATTATTCATGTTGTATTTACCTTGTACTGAAGGATGCTGACAGTGTCTGATAATCAATGAGAAATCAAGAGATTAACTCGAAGAGCAGAGGTGTTTGAGGAGGTCCTAAATTTACCTATTTTTTTTTTCCTTGACAAATATTTTTCCTATTTTTATAGCTTTGACTTCCTTTTGGAATATCTTTACTATGGAGATTCTAATAAATACCTATGTAATAAGGATCCCTGATAGTTGACTTTGGCTAAAATATAAAATCTACTTTGAGAAGCTGTGGGTACTAAGGATGACAAGGTTAATGAGGCCTTGAACACTGGGATTAAAAGATGGAGGCTTTCTTCATTGACTTAATGGACAAGAGGGAGTCATTGAAGGTGTCTGAGCACAGGAATGAAGTAAACAAAACTATCCTTTAGGAAGAAGAGTATGGCAGGGCTGGGGAGGACAGGCTGCTGGGGAAGGCTACAGGTATGTGTACAATCAGGAGGCTGATGTAATTCATCAACATTCATGTTTCCTTACACAATGTTTGTCTATGAGGAAAGGCAAAGACGTCTCGTTTATCAATGCTTTCTGTCCTCCTTTGACTTCCACTGCAATTGATGGTGATGCATACCTTCATTTATCTTTGTAGGATGAGAGACATTTTTCAGAGCCATTTGCATGTTTTAAGCAGCCCACACAGAGACTAATGTGATTGGCAATTTGGAACATATTGTCTTTATTCAGCTCCAGAATTATGCCTAAGGGAAGAAGGGTTAAGTAAGAAGGAAAACAGCCCCTCTTCCCACCTCTATGAAAACTTGAAATTAATTTTTCATCTGTGATGTTTATTTTGGAAGTAAAATAAATGAGAAGGCTGGACTTTTTTTTTTTTTTTTTAAGGCTAAAGGCTTAGTGCAGTTTTTGCAATTAAGAAAAGTGGAGGTTATTTTTTAAGCCCTCTTTCTAAAGCAATTTATCTAATACAACTGTATGCTATCATTTTGGAGCCTCAAATGAAGTGACATAAGTCATGTACTTTTCCCAGAATGTTACATGAAAACACTTTCTAACTATGGTACTTAAAAACACCCTGAATATATCCACACTTCCCTTCATTCTTCCTTTTCACAGCTCCCTAACCAACCCCCTCTCTCTCTCACACACACACACACACACACACACACACACACACACATACACACACACTCTCACTAAACAAAGGATATGTTCTAAGTAGGAGGAGGATAAATGGAGGTTCAGTGGAGGAAAATTAACATGTCCAAATAAGAATTTTGGAAGTCAGGCTTTCATTCTCTCAGTTGAAGGCTCTGAAAATCTGCATTTAGACACCATAAACCAGTAATGGGTCTATTTCCTGAACAAATGGTAACAATGGAGAAAAAAAAAAAGATCAGAGTGAGTGCCCTCTTGAAATAATAAATGTTTTGAAATGTTTCAAAGGGTGTTGCTAGCTTGTAGAAGGGCCTCAAGGCTATTGATCCATCTCTCATATTCTAAAGCCTCTGGGGCTAAAGATCTTGCAAATGATTTTTGTAATTCTGCCCTGGCTTCTATCCAGAGCCTTTCCTGTAACCAATCCTGAATGCTATGAAAACCAGAAAAGTCCTAAATTGAACATAATGATGATTTCTTTACTTTCAATCAAGTACTTCACCAGAAAGTCTCAGCAACTAGTTCTTGACAAGATAAAGAAGGCAGCAAACACATTTCCTACCCCTGTCAGGAAGGCAGTACATATATTGAGCTCCTACTTCCTGCTGGTAATGCTCTGGCAATGAATAAGGCAGAGAGGTCACTGCCCTCAAAAAATTAACTTTCTTGAGGGAGGAGCCCAGAGGAACCAAATGAATGCAATAAATTCCATTATGGCTTAATGCAGTGAAAAGATGGGAGCAGGAATATTTGTTAGGGAGTAGAGGAAAGCTGCTTCACCCAAGCTTATCAGGGAAGACCTTCCTGAGGAGATAACAGTTGAGGACTTAGACATATTGGACTTGATTTCTTTATTTACTTATAAAGAATTATTTATTTATTTCAGAGAAAGAGAGGGAAAGAAAGAGCATGCATCTTGGAGGAGGAAGAAGGGGAGGGAGAATCCTCACTCTGACTCCCCACTGAGCCCAACTCAGGGTGGTCCCAGGACCCTGAGGATGATGACATGAGCCAAAATCAAGAGTCAGATGCTTTACCCACTGGGCCACCCAAGGTGCCCCTGCACTTGAATTCCTATTTAAACGGAATTATCAAAGTTTAGTCTTCTCAAAACAAAGTTTACATTTCAAAAACTGGTATTTACCTTCCACAGCCTCACAAAGGTGTTTCCTTTCCACATGCATGACAGGAGCAAATGGAGAGCTTGTCCTTACATGAACCACATTGTGGAGTAAAAAACTCTCTTCCAAGATTTATAGAAAAGGTTAAATAAATGAACAATTTTATGGAGTTGTGGGTTTTATTATTCCCATGTGACAGACTAGGAAATGGAAGTCAGAAGGATTAAGTGAGTTACTTGCCAAAGCTCACATGCACAAAAGATAGACGAACCTTGGTGTCCTTAGTACCATGTTTCTCAAAGATTCAAAAGAGTTCTTCAATTTTGATGATGTATTAGTTCTCCATTGCTACATGACAAATTATCGCCAAGTTTAGCAGCTTATAACAACAAACATTATCTCACAGTTTCTGTGAGGCACAGCCTCTGACTCAGTCTCTCACAACACTGTAATCACAGATTAGATGGGCTGTAGGCACCTCAAGGCTTTACTGGAGGAGGATCCTCTTCTACCATCACTCACTTGGGTTGGCAACTCTTGGGTCCTCATGGGCTATTGGCCAGAGATACCAGATCCTGCCACGAGAACCTTTATGCATAGGGCTGTTCACAACATGATGGTTCACTTCCGTCGGAGCAAGGATGAGAGGGAGAGAGAGAGGCAGGGAGAGAGAGATAGAGACAGAGAGAAAGCAAACAAGATGGAAAGAAGAGTTTTCTGTAATCTAGTCATGGGAGTGATATCCCATCACTTTTACCACCATCTATTTATTAGAGCTGAGTCACTGAGTCCAGCCCACACCCAAGGGGAAGAAAATACAAAAGGCATGGGTATAAGGAGGGATAATTGGAAACTATTTTGGAGGCTGCCTACAAAAAAGGTTATTTTTAAAGTAGTATATAAGTCAAAATAAATTTTTCATTAGATAACTATTTAAAAATTCAGTATGTATTTTGGGGGTACATCATTAAATTGAATACATCATCAAACTAATCATTAGAGATTAAAAATAACTTTATTGTTAAAATGGGGGGGCAGAACTGATAATAATGCTAGCTGAAATTGAAAGAGTCAAACGGACAAGTGAAACTTAAAGCATGGCAACATCTTTTCATTTTATTGGGTTCAACATCATCAATTTAATTCCAGGAAAACAAAATCATTCATCAGTTAATGTCAATTTGGATTTTATGGGTTGATTGTTTTGCCTGCCTTTATTTATAAATTTCACAGTAACCCTCTGGAGTAGATGCTATAATTGACCTCACTCTACAAGTGGGGGGACTTTGGCCCTGCTTGGTAAGGCAACTTGCCCAAGGTCAACAGCAAGTAAGAGCTACAATTTAGCATAAAAAATCTGACCGCAGAACCCACACTCTTAAACAATTTTGGTGAGATTCTGAATCACAAGGAAAATAAACAATTTAACATAGGTCACCAGACCACTTCTGAAGGGACTGACCTGCATTTACCTGTTGAGGTACACTAGTTGAAAACCAGATGAACTATTTCTCTTCCCTTCAATCCAATGACATCCACTTTGCACTAGAAAATAATTAAGTTAAAGGAACATCGTAAGTGGGCACTCCTGATTTATCACACATGCAACCATCCAATTGGCCAACTATCCACGGACTCATCCATCTATCCAACATTCCTGACTCAATTATACATCCATCTATCTATTCTCCAATACTCCTGGTTCATCTGCTCTAAATCTGTGTTTCTCAAACTTGAGCTGTTAACAGTCTGGGTTCAATATCTATAGTCATATCTATTAAAATTTTTTAAAGATTTTATTTTTAAGTAATCTCTATACCCAATGTGGGGCTCGAACTCACAACTCCAAGATCAAGAATCTCACATTCTACTGACTGAGACAACCAGGTGCCATTCTATTATAATTTTTTAAAAATATCTACTTTACTTTGAAAAATACAAATGCCTCGTTTGGCTTTACTCTAATATTTGTGAATTTGAGGGCTTTATGTGGAAGTTTATTTTTCTCCAAATACACTTGAAAATAAGTTCATGAATTAATTTTTTTAAAGTATTTTACCTATCACAATTACCAAACCTTGGGATTCAGTTTGCCCCTCTCCTAAAGTGTAAGAAAGAGGACAGGAACACTTGTGCCTCATTGTCTTTACTTCAGGCCCTCCCCCACAGTGTGGGGGCAGGCTGAGAATCTGGACCCAGAGACCCACCTCAACCTGAGGCTCTGGGAGAGGGGGGTTAGTAAAGAAATCTCTCCCTTCCCCCACCCTCAAGCTATGTGCAGTTGACTGGTTTGAAAATGAGATTGTTTTCCTGAACACCTGTGGGGCCATCCTTGAGTCAATATTTCATATTCATTAACTAATGAACAGCTGGAGGTTGGTAAAGCCTTTCTGAGAAGGTCGCTTTCAGAGCTTGCTAAATCAATACCCCTCCCTTGACTGTTCCCCCTTCCTGTAGCTGCATTTGGCTCTCTCCTAAACATTCACTCCTGGACGTTGTAGCCTACGTTGATATTGTCTGATGCCTATTTGGGGCTTCAGAACTAAGTGTATTGGGGCTATTAGAGTACGTGAAAATAAAGTGCAGGCTAGTCACTCAGATCTATGAAGGTCTTTTTGAAGACTCAGGAGTTTTTCCTGATCCACCGCCCCCCTCTGCCCCGCCCCTCCTTCTTTGTGGCTCTCTTCTGTCTTGTCCCGCCCTCGCTCCATCCCTCCCTCTTCTAGCTTCCCTCCACCTTCTCCCCCAGCCCTGGTCCTATCCTTCCTTCTTTATCTTCAACTCTCTCCTTCTTTCTCTAACTGCTTAATTCAAAATAATCTATGTGTTTATTTCCGACCTATTGTTATGGAGAAGGCTATTTGGAGCAAGTGAAAGGGGTGCTAGTTAAAATGATCCTTAGTTTACTGGAGGGTGGGGGGAGGTTGAGTACCTACCTCTAGGAGTTTTTATAGAATATCAAATAAAATAATGTTCATAAACATGTGTTTGGCATATGGAAATTTCTATAAATGCTGCTTTTATTATTTCTTTCTCTGTATTCATTAAAAAGAAATAATTTCTGACCATCTTTTTTTTTTCTTTTTCTTTTTTTTTTAGTAAGCCACCAGAAAATCAGATTATTATTTGGGACTACAAACATATTTGACAGATATTAAGTTATTTTTTTAGGCCATGTCTTTTTCTGAGGGAGTGACTTAGATACTCTTTCTCTTGGTGCCTTAGTCATGTGGCTCCGCAGAATAATGTTAGTTGCAAAACTGACCATGCTTTGCTTTCCTGTGCTTGGGAGAAAGCATTTATTGTAGTATTTAAAGTTGTTAAGAGGGGCTCTTTGTCACTTCTTAAATATTCTTAGGGCGCCCTCTCCTGTTGCCTAACAGTGGTACTGCAGATTATTATTCTGTTTTAGGCTAAAAAATGGGATGCAATTATTCTGTGTTACGACATGCCTGAAAGTAGGGTAGTGTCAGCATCAACTCTAGCTGGCAACAAAGCCAAAGGATGCAGAGAGGGGAATGGACAATCTACATTGGGTTGTCAGAGCACTGTAACAATCATGCTGCTTGTCAAAAATCTCTAGCAAAGTTCTTTGGTCTTTTCTATAAATTCATAATGTTTGCAGAGAAATGATATATTATGATCCCTTATTACAGGTAAAAAGAGGGGGAGAAAATTTTCCTACTACTTATGGGCTCTCCCAAGTGAGGATTGTTCCTTGTTTGTTTAAGATGGAAGAAAGTGAATATTTTGCTTCCTTCTTAGGACCCTCTGATGGATGATAAGCAACTGAAACCAGTGGGATTTAATTTGGGCAAAAGGAGGAAAATTACTACAAGTAAGAATCGAGGGCAGACTGCCCAAAGGTTGGCCATTTTGACATGCGGATTATTTTGAGTTGAAGTTAACTGAGATTCTGTGGACTCAAGAGAAACTTTTGCCTATCCCTTTACTACATAGAAGAATCTAAATTAGAAGGTTTTTTTTCAGAACTAAGGAGAAAAGGGTAGGAGTGTGGGACTTCAGAGGGAAGGATATAATTCCCAGGAAGACGAAAAAGTAAATATTTGATAAACAGATGTATGCCTTGCTGCATAGATGGGTTACTCTGATAAAATTTATCTCGGAGGATAGCCCTTATTCTGAAAAAAACCTAAGAAGGAAGCAAAATATTTACTTTCTTCCATTTTGCCTGCCTTTGGAATTTCCATGTCTATGTGGATTCTCCATATGTACACTATAGAATTTGATTTTTTTTTTTCTGTCTCATGTCAATTTGATTCTTAGTCCAGCTAAAAGAACCTTTGAGAGGACAAGAATTTTTGCCCCCAACACAAGATACAAAGGTCTCACAGACCTTGGGTCTCACAGAACCCAAAGAGTTGGCACAGCTGAGCCACCAGGATAGATATTCTACCCTGCCCCTTCTCACTCAGCTTCCATCTGCCCATCTTTCTGCTTTCTAATTTCTTCTGCTGCCTTTGAGTTCTACATCTGCATGGCTGGGACTCCTGGGACTCTCTAGGACCAACACTCTTTTTGTCTCCGTCACAGATAACTGGGAGACAGAAATCAGTGTTCTTGTTTGAATCAGGTGTCTGGCCCTGAACCAATATGGCCAGAGGAGCAAGATACAGCAGAAACAAGGAACTCACTCCTGCAGAGTTCCTGGAGAGAGTCCTTCAATCAAAAAATTGATACCTGAGCTACGTGAGCAACTGATAGAGATGGGTTTAAGTATATTCTGTTCCTCAAGGAGGAACTTCTGAAGCTTATAGCCCAGCCCCTCCCCTTCCACATGGTAACATCCTGATCCATGAGGCCAGTGAGGTTGGGGCAGAGACAAGGTTGTCCTCTGTAACTAGCAGCCACAAACCAAGTATCTGAGGACATACTCTTGAGAACCCTCAGGAGAATAACAAACAAGCTCTTACCTAAGTCTGAGAAGGTCCTACAAGCATTGCTGACAACTCTTAATAGGGATCTTTCTGTGAAATGGTAAGACATTATTGTTATTCTTATTAAAGCAATGCATATTTTCCACTGTCCCCAAGCCATATGGAAAAGTAACACAATAGTCATTGGAAATTCCCTCTAGTTTCTACCCCAGGCTAAGAAACAACTAATGATAACACTTGAAAATAGATCATACTCTTATAAAGAAACAGGCCCCAAATGGAGTCACTTATGTTAAGCCTCCCCGAGACTTACTCCCTAACCTACCCATAATTTCAGCCTCTCCCAGGAGTGGCATTTTAAGCCAATCTATCTGGAATTTCCTGATGAGTACTAGTGAGGTAATCTACGTAATGAGACCCCCCCATCCTTCTCCTAAGGGAAAGTGACCTTCCCTAAACCTTTCTTTTGCAAATAACGTCTTGCCCTACCTCCTCCCTATAAGAATCTTCCATTTTTCTACAACTCCTCGGTAACTCCTTCCTACTTGCTAGATGGGACGAATTCATTGAATCATTGACTAAAGCCATTTAGATCTTTAAATTTACCCAGAATTTGTTTTTTAACAATACCAAAATATTTTCCTATGAGTATGCAAAATTGTATATGGGGATCCACCATGATTATGTGAGACAGAACTCAAGGTGCAGGAACTGTAACATTCCTTTATTTCTCTAAAACAATCCAGTTGCTTGCCAGAGGTGGTACATCTATGTGGGCATTTTGATGTCTTATGTGCATGTGTGTAGGTCAGGGGAGACTTTCCTTTCCTACCTTGAGGTTATACTGAAGTGTTTGAATTTATTTAGTCCAGAAATACGGTGAAGGATCCCTGTCCTCAGTCCACCAGAGTCCCTCTCCTTGTGCTCTCAGCTTGATCTCCATATTCTTTCTGTGCCAAGCTTGAGGTTGGGGCTCCCCATGACCCTAAGCTCCATGCTCCTGTCCAGCTCCCTGAGCTTCAGTTTATGCTGCTTTGCCCTTTCAGGGTTCTGTGACCTGTGGGTGTTTCACGGGGTCATTCTACCATTCCTAGAACCACTCAAATCTTCAATTCTCCCAAACTCTAGAAAACTGACTTTCTTCTTCAAAGTCCCTTCATATAACACCCTCACTACCGCCATTTATTACCTTTGGGTGACAATTCTAACTTGCCCACAGCAACTTTGTTTTTAAGATTTATTTATTTATTTATTTGAGAGAGAGAACGAGGGGCAAAAGGAGAGGGACAAGCGGACTCTGCTGAGCACAGAACCCCATGCAGGGTTCAATCCCACGACTCTGAAGTCATGACCTGAGTCTAAATCAAGAGTCAGCTGCTTAACCAACTGAGCCACCCAGAATCTGCCTTTGAATGAACCATGAATGAGGTAATTTGTGGGGTGTCCCAATCTGGTGGGGGCCAGCAGTGCCCAAGGTAAAAGAATTCACCCACGGCAGAACAAAAAAGAGAGAAGTTTAGGGAACACACTGCACGGGAGCAGTGGGCAAGACAGCAAAGGGGTGAATGTCTGCCATGAGAGCAAAGTGAGGGGGAATGGGGACATATGGAATTTTCCCTTTTTTGGTAACTGTGCCCTATTGTAAGCAGCCCATTAGTCAGTTATGGCCTAATGAGCCTCTTTGCATTCAGCTCAGTGGTCACTGTGGGCCCTTTTGCCTTGCTCAAGTTTCTACTGCTCAAGCCTGTTGCCCTAAAAGCAGCCTCTACAGTAATTAAACCCTCTACCTAAACTTATTTCTTTATATTATGGTCACTTAATAATTTGACATTTCTTCAATGTATGTAAAGTACATAAATAACTACTTAAATCTATAGCTTCGTGTTAATTATAGCATCCATTTATGGAAGTCCCCTAAGATCCAGACACTACCCTAACTTAACTTTCATTGTTTTTTTATCCTTATAATTTAAATGCAGGGAAACTGAACTTCAGTCATTTACCAAGGTTATAGAGCTGTGCTATCGATAAATAGAAATATGAGTCACAAAATTTCACATATAGTGTGAAGTTTTAAACTTCAGATTTTAAATTTCATAGGTAATTTAAAATCTTCTAGAGCCCATTAAAACATGTAAAGAAAAATTAATTTTTAAAATATATTTTAATTTAACATATCTAGAAGATTACCATTTCAGCATGAAAATCAATATAAAAATTGATGAGTTATTTTGCAATTTTTGTACCAAATCTTCAGAATATGCAGAGTGTATTTTTCGCTGAGAGCACATCTCAATTTGGACTAGCTGATGAAAACTTCATTTAAATAATTCTGCCACATCCTCACTAATCATCAAGAAAATGCAGATCAAAACCACAATGAGGCATTACCTTCTACCTGTTAGAATGGCTATTATCCAGAAGACAAGAGATAAGAAGTACTGATGAGCATGGACCCTGCTGGTAGGGATGTAAATTGGTGCAGCCACTACAAGACTGGTATGGAGGTTCCTCAAAAAATTAAAAATAGAACTACTGTGTGATCCAGTCATTCCACTACTGGGTATTTGTCCAAAGAAAGCAAAAATACTATTCTGAAAAATATAAGCACCCCTGTGTTTATTGCAGCATTATTTACAATAGCTAAGATAAGGAAGCAAGCCAAGTGTGCGTCGGTGGATGGATGGATAAAAAAGATGCCATATAGATACACAATGCAACATTATTCAATCATAAAAAAGAAGGAAATCTTGAGGGCATTGTGGTAAGTAAAATAAGTCAGAGAAAGACACTGTGATCTCACTTACATGTGGGATCTCAAGGCAAAACAAAAACAAAGATGAGGGGCACCTAGGTGGCTCAGTGGGTTAAACCTGAGCCTTCAGCTTGGGTCATGATCTCGGGGTCCTGGGATCGAGTCCCGCATCGGGCTCTCTGCTGGGCAGGGACCCTGCTTCCTCCTCTCTCTCTGCCTGCCTCTCTGCCTACTTGTGATCTCTCTCTGTCAAATAAGTAAAATCTTTAAAAAAAAAAAATAACAAAGATGAACTCAGATATAGAGAATGGATTGGTGGTTTCCAGAGATCGTGGTAGAAAGTGGGCAAAATGAGTAAAAGGAGTCAAAAGGTACAAACTTACAGTTACAAAAGAAATAAGTCCTGGAGGTATTATGTACAGCGGGGTGACTATAATTTTGTATACTTAATAATAATATTGTATACGTTAGAGTTGCAAAGAGAGTAGATCTTATCACAAGAGGAAAAATTGTAACTGTAGGTGGGGATGGATGTTAACTGGACTTATGGTAGGGGTCATTTCTCAATATATACAAATATCACATCATTATATTTTATACCTGACACAAATATAAACTTATATGTCAATTATATCTTAATAAAAACAAACAAATAAGTTCTGCCTCATGCTTAAGCTGGTGGCATTTTTCAGTCTTTGCTTTTCTTTCTGTATGGACTAGGAGAGGAAAGACACTGGCCTTGGTGTTCTAGAAGGGGAAGAAAATATACACAAAGCACTGACGAATAAACGGAGATAAAATATTACTGCTCTACCCATTGTTTCTACTTTCACTAGTGCTCCCAGCTGTGTACTGAGGCCAAGCGGAAGTGATCAAAGGCCTGGTCAACCAGCAGGTAATTAGGACTCAATAAGGTCTGGCTCGGTCTGTTAGGGCCACGTCGGGAAGGATCTACAGTTTGTAGCTATGCCTGAAATGCTGGATTTCTTCATGGAATTTTGTTAAACCCCACAGGTATTTTTTTAAATTTTATTTTATGTTTTTTATTTATTTTTTAAGATTTTATTTATTTATTTGACAGAGAGAGAGAGAGGCAGAGGCCTTAACCCACTGAGCCACCCAGGTACCCCTTAAATTTAATTTTTATCAAGATATAATTTACATGCAGTAAAATTCATCTGTTTCTTTTTTTAGTGGGGGTTCTATGAGTTTTCATAACCACCACCAAAATGAAGATATATAATATTTCCTCCCCAAGTTCTCCTGCCCCTTTGCAGATTATCCTTATTCCAACCTGGTCTCTGGCAATTGCTTCAGTTTTCTGCCTATTCCAGAAAGTCATATAAACGTCTTTATAGAGTATGCAGACTTTTTCACTGGCCTTTTTCACCCAGCATAATGCTTCTGAGATTGATTCATGTTGTTGTGTGTATTATTAATTCATTCCTTTTTACTACCATGTATCGATATGCTACCTTTTTTTTAAAAATCCATTTATCAGCTGACAGATATTTGGATTGTTTTACAAATAAAACTGTTATAAACATTTGTGTTTTTGTTTTAAAGAATTTATTTATTATTTCAGAGAGAGAGAAAGAGGACGAGTGGGGAGTAGGGGATGAGGGAGTAGGAGACTCCCCGCTGAACACAGTCTGACTCAGGGCTGGATCTCATGACCCTGAGATTAGGACCTAAACTGAAATCAAGAGTTGACACATAATGGACTGAGCCACCCAGGCGCCCCTAAAACTGTTATGAACATTGGTATACAAAACCTAAAGTCATTCTCATTTGAATTTTATAAATTTTATAAAAAATTTCACAGTATTTCACTCACATGCTATGTTGGCCTCCCCAAGATGTTTACACACACACACACACACACACACACACACACACACACACACAATATTTAAATAACATGAAGAGCCATATATGCTTGCTACTCAAAAATAATGTAAAATTAGTAAAGTATTTTCAGCTGTTGACTCCTGGAACATTCGGTTCCGGATCAGCAAGAGCTAGTCATTTGAGATTTTGAGCTTGTTCATTGTCTTTTTTTCTCCAACATGTTCTTTTCCTGACTGGTATTCACACCAAGCAGTAATATAATAAATATTTCCCTTTGGTTTTGTTCTATATCACACTGCTCTTATTGCTAACCCCCCCACACTGCCCTAGACTGGGGCTGAGATGTTCAATCTTGGTTCCCATGAAATAGGGAAAAATGGGATCCTTCTTTTGTTTATTTTTTAAAGATTTTATTTATTTATTAGAGAAAGAGAGCACAGCATGCTGAAGAGCAGAGGCAGGGGGAGAAGTGGGCTTCCCCACAAGCCCTAGATCCCAGGATCCTGAGAACATGATCTGAGCTGAAGGCAGCCGCTTCGCCGACTGAGCTACCCAGACGTCCCCAAAATGGGATCCTTCTGAAAAAATTATTTCGCTTTCACCCAGGAAACTACTGGTACATCTGGTAGATTTCACTCTGAATAACTGCCATATAACCCAGACGTAGAGACTTCCAATCTTTTTTAGATATCTAAAAAGAATGCCTTGGGTTGCCTGGATGGCACAATCAGTTAAGCATCGGACTCTTGTTTTTGGCTTAGGTTGTGATCTCAGGATTCTGAGATCAAGCCCCATGTGGCGCTCTGCTCTCAGCATGGAACTCAGCTTGGGACTCTCTTTCCCTCTTCCTCTGCCCCTCCCCTCCCTGAGCTGGCTTTCTAAGGTGCCCACTTGCACACACACTCTCTCTCTTTCTCTCTCTAAGTAAATAAATTTTTAAAAAGAATGGCCTTGGTAAGTACTACGATTTCAACTATCCTGCCAGCCAATTGACTAAGACAAAAATTAAACTTTCCCCATTGGTTGCATGGCTAAGTATCTTAGTTCCACTCTAGAAGAGAAGCTCATGGTTGAGCTCATATGAAGCAGGCTTTACAAAATTCACACTTGTATGTGATGGCTATTGAGCATGGACTCCAAGCTACGAGGTGTTTCTGGATGGCCTCACGGATGCTTACCATGTTGTTTCCTGACTGTTTAAGGGAGGAGGAAGATGCATCAGAGAAGAGCATTTTGTTCTTCTTTTGTTTCTACTCCCAAGCACTGGGTTCCGACTATGCATTTTGGAGCTCAGAAGACTGAAGCTCTGTGATTATGAGTGAATCAGATTTGACCTTACATATCCAGAAAAAAGAAAAAAAATAAAGAAACAGCAATAATAATTGGTGTCATTTATTGACATTTGTTACTTGGCTGATACTGCGCAGAACTCTGTTCATTACAATATTTTTATTACTCACAAAAATAAGCCCGTAAATTAAATATTTATCTTACCCTGTTTTTCAGAAGAAATCACTGAAGCTTATAGAGGTTAAATGGATTATGATGGCACAGCTAGTATGTGGTAGAGCTAGGTTTGGAATATAGTTGTATTTGACTCCAAACTTAGGCATGTTAACCACCAATGTTTAATTGCCTTCTGGGTCTGTCCAATATCCCCTTGATTCTTTTATCTGCTGGTAATAGTGGAATTGATACAGCCTATATGCTGGACCGAATACATTGATTTTCTCAAGCTCTTATTCATGGATATAGCCCCTATTGTGCCTTCTGTGGAGTCCATTGGTTGTGTATTCTGTATTTTTCCCCAATGTATTATTTTGATGATATTTTATTTAACTCTAGATGTTAAACAGATTCTGGATGACAGGGGTTTTATTAGGTTAAACTTTTACAAATAACTTTCTTTTGGATACACAGGTGGCATTTGATTCCTGAGGCTACCTTGGGTGGAATGCTTAAGTTCAAAGGTACCAGAGAAAGGAAGATGAAGTGTTCAGGCTGAGAGCTTTGATGTGCCAGTAACCATAAAGATACTTTGTAAAACCTCAGTTGCTTCTGCTTCCCAACTAGTATTTGAATAAATATTATGACTTACTTTACAGATGAGGAAACTATAGCTCAGAAGGATGAAGAGGCATGTCCAAGGTCCCTTGGTGAGTAAGTAGAGGGGGCTTGATTTAGACTTTTGTTTCTTTTTTAAAAATGTCAGTCTTTCTCTTCATCTTTCCCGAACTGGAGAAAGGATACGGACCCTGATTTCTTTGTGCTCTTCACTGCCAGCGTGGTGGTAGATGTTTGAAGGCAGCTCCTTAAGCATTCTGAAAGATTTATCTGCTTTCTGAGATGAGAGAACATTGGGAACTGGATGTGCTTTTACTTTGGCCCAAGTGAGATGACATCAATGTTCTGTCTCAACAGAAGCAGCAGAATGGGCCAGTAGGAGGTGGGTGGAAATGAGTAAATCTAGATGTGTCCAGGCGGTATCACTCCTATTTAATGTTGATGAAATTATATCTGGAAGTATGTTTCATGTGTGGATTAGGTTCTAAAACTATCTAGTAAGAAGAAAATTGCATAAAGACAAAATTATCCTTAAAAGTTCCTGAGTAAGAAGAAATGGGGACTGAACAATTGTCTCAAGGGTTTCCTTAGGCTGATCATGCTCCAATATTAGAACAGATTGCTGCTTCTTTAGTGAAGCACAAGGCGAAAGCTGGTTTGGGGCAAAGTGTCATGTTGCATAACCACTACTTATCTTGAAGTGTCTGTGAGGTGTGCACACCAGGGGCAATGCAGCATTTGCATATCTCCCAGCCTAAGTTCATGATGGGGCAGAGTCAAATGCACTGATGCCATCTTCCCTTCTGCTGTGCCCATCACCTAGTCTGAAAGGCTATTGTTTAGGTGCAGAATCAGGTATGCAAAACATGTATCTCTGTGGGGCAGCAATGACAGGACAAGCAAAGACTTACTTCCATAAATTCATTAATAAGGATTTTTAGCAGCCTGGATGGTAAAAAGGGCAGAGATAGCAAAATATGACTCTTCTCTCTTAGATGGGTGGTATGAATCAGATTTTTTTTTTTTTTTTACCTGCAACCGAAGATTACAGAAGGAAAGGAGAGAGAGAGAATAATAATAATAATAAAAAAGCTAAAGCAGATATCTTTTCATTTTCTTAATATTTTGCTGTTTAGAGGGGAAAAAAAATTTCTCCACCAAGAATAGAGAATTTACAATGAATATACGAATGTGTGAAAAGAGATTATTTGTGGTAACTTACAGGAAATAATTTATGTGTTACATGGACAATTAAAACATACAACTTCACAAGGTATGTACTATTTATAGATTCTCTCTCCCCGTTTGATTGAGTTGGTTTATTGAATTGATTAGTTTCACTCGCAAAGAAGGTAGGTGCTACAGAGACTCCTGAATTAGTTGATCTCCCCTTTGGTGATCTTCCTTGTATTTGTGTTTAATGTCTGGATTCAAATGCTATAAGGAGTTTATTTAAAAATAAAATTTTTAAATAAAATAAAAATATTTAAAGGCCCCCAAAGACATATTTCAAGAGGAGGGAGGACTCAGAGTAAACACGTCTGATGTCCCTCCTGTTGTGCTATCTGATCAACTGTGTGGCTTGGTACTGTCTTGGGCTATCCAGGTCTTCACTTACTCATAAACAAAATGAGCATTTTGTACCAATTTCCAGGTATAGCACTATCATTCTTGGTTTGGATGGCCAACATTTTGAAGTCTGGGGTTATCCATTTCAAATCACATTTCAACATTACATTTGAAAAAGCATTATGATTTCTGTTTTGCTCAAAAATATTTTTTCCATATGCTTTTGGTAGAATTGCTTGAGGGAAGAGCTCTCAAATGAGAGTCAGATGGGAGAAGAGAAGGGGAAGCTTCACAGATTGTAGGCAGCTATTCTCCCAGCAGGCCATGCACGCAGGGAAGAGAAAAATTGTAGGGCAAGATTGCAACTAAGTATTGGGGAGAATTTCCTAGTTCTGAAAGTGCAACGATGGCACAAAAATATTACTTTAAAAAACCACTCTGAATTTCCAAAAGTAAATTCCTTGAAAAGTTAACAGGTATGTTTCACCTATTTTTGGTTTTTGTTTGGTCCAAGGGTATTTCATGGTCAAACATATGGGGGAACTGAGGTTCAAGTCCTTCTTCAGAACTTCCAGGAGATGACAATATATTAATGTACCTTATGATTCTATAAGCAGGAAGAAACATCCCAAGAAAGTTAGAAATTCCTAAGCTTCTTTGGCAATGGAATATTTTCTGAAACGTGTTTCTTAGAATTAGTGCTCCCTGGAATTTGGAAACATCTGCTTTAGCTGTCTCATATTAGCCAGTACAGGAAGCTTGATTCTTAAAACCTGAGGTAGTGGGAGAGAAAACTCTGATCTTATCATGTGGCCATTTGAAGTATCAATGATTTGGAATGTTGGTTAACTATAATTTCGTCTCCTTCCAATTCATTTATGAAGAAACTCAAGTGACCATAAAGTAAACTTATCTTCTCACACAAGACCTACCCATTAGTGCTGTATTGGTTCAAAACAATGATCTGACTGCCCAATGTTCTTAAGAGTAAGACCTTCAACAGGATCTTCAAGGCTGCATGTGGTCTGACCTGCTGGTTTAATACCAGTCTTACCGCACACATGTTTCCTGGGGCTGAATCACAAAATACCACATAATGTTGACAGGACCCTACTCCCTCCGAAGCCCTTCCTTGCATCTTCCAGCCACTGGTGGACCCTGGTGTTCCATGCTTCAGGACAGCCTAACTCCAGTTCCTGTCTTTGCCTTCACATGGCCATCTCTGTTCCGTGTAGAATGAAGACACCACTTTCTCATAGAAAGACACCAGTCACAGTGGATGAAAGAACCATTCCACACCAATGTGACCCCAGCTTAACCACTTCTATCTGCAATGACCCTATTTCCAAATAAGGTCACATTTTGAGGGAATGAAGGTTAGGACTCCACATATCTTTTTGAAGGACACAATTCAGCCTGGAACAACACCCTTGTTCTCTCCTTCATCAACCCCTTGAATAGCCTAGATCTCTCCCCAGTGCCCCCATACCAAGACCTTTGCAAATAAATACTCCTCCTCCTGGCTATTCCTCAACTGGTTATTCCAACTGTTACCCCACCACTCTGTTTCATCACCTGTAACCTTTCTGACAGGTAATTTCTCCATTTTTTAAAGCATCTCACAGTATATTCCAAAGCAGCTCATTTGCAATTTTATATTATGTCTTTGAAGACTTTTGTCTTCAAATCTGTCTTCCTCATTTCCTCTTTCCATAGATAGGGCTATGCCAGCTGTTTGTTTGAGAAAGTTTGATTTGTTTTGTTTTTAAGATTTTACTTATTTACTTTGAGAGAGAGAGAGAGCTTGAGGGCAAGTGAGAGGAGGGGCAGAGAAGGAGGGAAAGAGAGAGAGAGAGAGAATCTGAAGCAGACCCCATGCTGAGCATGGAGCCCGATGTAGGGCCTGATCTCACAACCCGGAGATCATGACCTGAGCTGAAATCAAGAGTCAGATGCTCAACCAACTGAGTTACCCACATTCCCCTGGGGCTATGCCAGTGTGCATTCAGGTGTATCTCTTGCACATAGCATAGTTCCTGGCATAGCTTAATGAAAACTGTGCCTTCATATTTTTACAACAATATTTTAAAATAGACAAATGAATCACTAGACTAGAATAATCAATGAAATTAGAGCCTTCGTGAACAAATGTTCCAGAAGGAAGTCTCTGCTACTTTTTCACGTAACACTCAAAGACACCTAGCCTAGGGCAGAGAGGGAAAGGAACAAAAACTCCCTGTGTGGCATGCTCCCTCCTCATTCATGGCACAAGTTGTGCCTCTGAAATTTTGCAGTTGCTGTGAAACTCCTGTCATTGTTAAAGTTGATTCTTGCAAAACAATGTAACAATCCTCACAGTGCTGTCTCCAAGTGCAAGATCATTTATGTAGCCCCTTTGTGAAATGTGTATGTTCTTCTCTTGACAGGTGCTTGAAAAGAGAATCTGTATCATTTTCATTCAGCTGAACTCAGAGAACTGAGCTCTGCCTGCTTGCAAAGCTGGCTTTGCATTCACAGCCTAAATGAGCAATAGCTGTCTCTGTTATCAGCCTGGCACGAACAGGTAGTATGTTACCTTCCTTGGCTAGAAAAGTCTTCTCATCCAAAGTGGGATGTTGCACATCTTTTCATGAGAATAACTAAACATCGCTGGCCACAAATCCAAGGAGCATGTTAAATAGAGTAGTGAAAATCCTCTGAGAAAGTTTGATTCGGGAGTAAGGGCTTGGCGGTTCTCCTGGTGGTTGAGAAAGTTTATAGCGAGGAAGAGATTTCTCAGAAACAATCAGTAACTACTTTTCTTCTGTTCTCACCTCTATTGAAATCCCTTCCCTTAAATTTTTAGTCCTGTTCCTTTTTTCCTTTTATTTAATCTAGACCCATATTTTTCAGTGTCCCATTTACAGCAGAATCGCCTAGAGAGAGCATGAAAAAATCTTTCAGACTTAACTTAGACCTTCTAAGATAGGGCAGAGGAATCCTTATTTCCAACTAAATCTATGGGGGGATTCTATGTGCCCTAACATTTAAGCACTACTTGCTGAGAATGACAAGCTATGGTAAGATTTCTCCAATGAACATTCATAAATACCTAACAGAAAATCACATAATACTTAGGTTTTATGTGATTTACTTTAATATTCAAATATTGCATTGTTTCAGCTAAAACTTTTTGAATGTGACATAGAGATGTATTTACATTTAGATTCGAAAAGGCATGAAAAGTTTAATGGCAGACATTTTGTGTGCCATGCCTCTCCTTATGTGAACAGCAGAGCGGATGGGCCATTGATCTTGTCCACAGCTGATATCACTAGAAGCACGTGACCTGAGCTGTGCCAATCAGATACTCTATCTTACAAAATTGCAATTAGGGCCCAGAACAGAAGTAGGAGGTTATGCAGATCTAGGGCTGTGGCTGGTGTTGCAGTTATAGCTATCATCTTGCTCTGATGGCAGAAGTAGGGGAAATGTCAGCAGAAGGAAGACAGAATGAAGTTGCCGTGCATGCGTGAAGGGAAGCACTAGGCCTTCAGGGAGAACGATGGAGGAAATTTAGTTACTGGTCATCCAGTTCTAGGTACTGGCTTCTATTGGCCATGCACAGTATTTTCTGGTAAAGAAATGACATTTAATTTTCGTACTCTTGTCATCTTTGTAACCAAGGTTAATGTTAATAAAAGTGCAGAATTTAGTCAGTGATGAATGAGGTAGGGAGGATGGAGGATCCTCAATTCTCATTGAGTGTTTTTACTCAATGATGTGTGCCAGGATACAGGTCAGCCTGACATGTACTTAAGTGTTCTGCTAAATAATTTTCTTCTATCCTGTGTTCTGGTCTGGTTTCTCCTGTCATATTATCTGATAACATTAATTCTCTTAAAAGTGGATTTGCAGTCAGGGACCAGAGAAAGTGGATATAACCCTTTGACTTCATGAGTGTATGGCATTACTATCAACAAAGGGAAAATGACTTATAGGAAACATTTGTCATTAACAAGATTGAACACTTTAATAAACATTCTTGAGTATGTTTTATGTACCAAGACATCTTTATTACACAGATTTACCTGAAATAAGTTATCTCTTGTATCCTTCCAAATAAAATCACAAAATAAGACCCGTAACTCAGGGCAGTGTGAATCATGAGGATCTAAAAGAAGTAGAGCTCTTGGGGGAAAAAAAGTTCATTGGGTAGGAAAACTCTGAGATGCCAGAATTGCTAGAAAAGTCATCTTCTGGTCTCTCTTAATTCTGTATCAGGAGATCTCATGTCTAAATACTGTCTGCAGAATTTTAGAAAAACACATGAAAGAAAAGTCTTTATGTAAATGCCAACATCAATCATGATGAAATTTAGTGAGCCTAAAGTAATATGGAAACTAAAAGTCCTTTTCCATTGCTCTACCCCAGCCAAATGCCCATTATCTTCAGTTATTTGGGCAATGCCAATTTGATGTTTGTTCTCCTAGAAGAACTTCAGACAAGATCTTGAGTTGGAGATGATCAGAAGATCAAGTTTTCATTCATACACACACTCACAGAGTCATCAACTTCCAGAATATACAACTGTTGTCAGAATGAAGAAATGGTTGTCTTAATTAGCCTCACAACTAGAGTGATACCCTTCTTTGAATTAAAATTGCATAAATATAGACACAACAGGACCCAGTTATTGCATAATGGGCATGAGGTTTAAATTGCTTGGGAAACATTAACTGATCTGTCTCCAGAGCTGGCCTGAGGAAAGATGTGGATTTCTGATGCTAATCATGAGAACTGGCTGTCAAATCCAGTGCAGAAAGAGTTAGCATTTCTTACCCTGGGGCACATGGGGTCTTCGAAGGATGCTTCTCCTTCATTTGAAAAGGGCACCCTCCTGTATGTCGTCTAGTTTGTCCTCCAAGAAATAAGGTCTCATCTGGTGTGTGTGTGTGTTTTTTTAAATTATCCTTTTTAAAAATTCTTTTTTTTTTTTTTTAAAGATTTTATTTATTTATTTATTTGACAGATGGAGATCACAAGTAGGCAGAGAAGCAGGCAGAGAGAGAGGAGGAAACAGGCTCCCTGATGAGCAGGGAGCCCGATGCAGGACTCGATCCCAGGACCCTGGGATCATGACCTGAGCCAAAGGCAGAGGCTTCAACCCACTGAGCCACCCAGGTGCCCCGAAACCTGTTAACCTTTATTTAACCTACTATTTCCCCAAAGGTTTAACCAGAGAATTTTTCTGTTTTTAAGGTAATATCATATTACATCCACAGAACACAATTTGGCAAATGGTGGCCCGCATCATTTGTCCCTTTGTTCTCCTCTAAGTTTTACCTTATTCCTTCAACAAAGAATTTTAAAAATGTATGACTCAGCCATTATTTAAAAAAAATCCATCTGCCCATAATTTTATATTTTAAAGGTTAGGAAAAAGGGAAATAATGGAAGGGAGAATTTAAAGTAGATTAAGTCCTCATACCCCAGAAACAGCTATGCCACACAGCCAAGACTTTGACAATTTTCACGTACAAACACAGAAACTTTTGAGTAATCTAGGAGTCCAGCTTAAAAATGAAATACAGTCACGGAAAGCTGCTCCTAATCCTACAGGCTTCTCTCGTCCTCTCCGACTCTTGGTGCTGGTTCTCCCTCCCTGGGAGGTTTGGCCACACTACCTTCCTTTGGTTCCATCGGCATGTTCTCCTCCTTCTCGCTTTGGTCTCTTCACACGATCTGCTTAAAAGCCATTCTCCCTCTCCCTACTCACTTCATCTTTCCTCAACTTCTCCATTGTAGCATTCATAACAATTTCCACCAGATAATTAGGTAATGATTTGTTTAATATCCATCTCCTCTACCCACTGGAGGCTCCATGAGACATGGACAATGTTGGTCTTGGCTCAGGGCTGCCTAAAATCTTGTGCTGGGGCACTCAATAAGTATTTGTCAGATTAGTTCAGACTTTATTTCACAACTAAATAGGGTTTAGAAAACTTCATAGAACACAACTTAGCAAACACTTTTTTTTCTTTTTTTTCCTCTAACATTGTTTTTACTTAAAGAACTGACAAATGTAACTGTAGAAACCACTTGAGTATTTAAGTAAATTATGAGTGTTAGTTTCGTATAACCAAAACGGAGATTCAGTTCACTTGTACCTCTTATTTACCAACGAAAATTACTCTTTTCTTGACTTAAATGTCTCTGGCCAGCAAAAGTTATTAAATACTTGTATTTCTTTTTAAAGATTTTATTTATTTACTTGATAGACAGAGATTACAAGTAGTCAGAGAGGCAGGCAGGGAGAGGAGGAAGCAGGCTCCCTGCTGAGCAGAGAGCCCAACGTGGGGCTCGATCCCAGGACCCTGAGATCATGACCCGAGCCGAAGGCAGAGGCTTAACCCACTGAGCCACCCAGGCGCCCCTTAAATACTTGTATTTAATTCAGGAGCAAGGCCTGCTCTGTGCTGGGTGCTGAGAATAATGAAAAGGCTAATGTTAATGGTTCCATTCTTCAAGGAACAGGTCATCTAGCTGAAATGGAAGACTCCTCATGGAAATTAGGGTGATTGGGGCCTAAGAGAAATTTCATTCAATTGAAGTGAAATATATTATGGACAAAATTGGTTTTATACAAGGTCGTTTCCTTTAATCTTTTTTTCTCTTTATCTCCAGATCACTAGAGTTTGCAAAGTTGTTCTAAACCATGTTCAGGGCAAGCAAAGTCGATTTGGTTGGTCTGGTTTCCTACAAACCCTACTTATTTTCCATTCTCTTTCCTTCCCTTTTCTCACTATTCATGCCTTTTGATGTCTCTGTCCAGAGAATGGAGAAATAAAAGAATGGCTGAAGAAAGGCATGATGGTGAGAAGGTAAAACCACTTAGTAGGTGTTAGTAAAAAAAATTTATGTCACCTATATTGGTTTTGTATAAACTGTTTCTATAGTTCTTCCCTCTTCCTTCCTCCTCCCCACTTTTTGTCCCACCCTCTATCTCTGCCTCCCTCCCTCTCTTCTTCTTGCCCTCCTTCCTTTCCTTCCTCCCTCACTCTCTTCCTTCCTTCCCTTCCTCCCTTCCCTCCTCTTTTTTTCTTCTTTTTCTCTGTTTCTCTTTCTTTCCATCTTCCCGTAATTCCTTCCTTTTGCTCTTCCTAATACATATCTGACATATGTTTAGTTGGTGCCTCTCTGCAACAATATGAGTATTGTTCGTGGGTTCGCAAGTGCTTATATGCCCAAGACATGTTCTTATCAAAAACTAAATATTAAAGATGCGTTGTTGGTTAACGTAGGCTTTCATTTCTATTTCGTTTGTCAAATCACATGTAAAAAGTTATTTATTAGTGCTGTCTTTTTATTATCAAAATCTCTGACTTTCTAATACAGAAAGCTATAATAAAGTTGCTAGGTTATGGGGAAGTTAACAAATATAATGGGGAAAAAATACCACCTCACAAGAAAAAAAAGCCCTAATTCCAGATGGTAACCATCTATAGAGGGATCTTAGGCATGGTTTGTTTTGCATTGGAAACTCTCCCAATTCCAGAGTCACACTTAGAATCTGGAGACATTGCCATAAATCACCTAGAACTGTGATTTTCACTCTTTTTAAAGCAGCGGAACCCACTTTTCAGTCACAAAATTAAAATATTAAAATGACAGATTGGAGCTGCTTGGGCTGAGTGAGGGGTGCCGGACACGTGACCTGTCCATTCTCCTTCTTCCTTGTCCCCTCTATAAAGTGTAAGTTCAACAGAGCCCATGTTTAATTTTATACTAAGTATAGATGACTAACTCTTTCCGTTTTCTAACTTCATATCTGACGTCTTTATGATGCCTCACCGATAACCTCAGACCTAACCTATGACAAATTCTTGTTTAGACTCTTCCCTAGGTTCTGCAAATCTAACTCGATTTATTTTCATAAATTAGGCTGGTGGGAAGGTACCACAGGGCCTTCCTTTACTTCAAGTTTGTCTCCATCCTTTAAAATGATGCCATAGTACTAGAGCAAGGAGACCCAAGGTCATAGTCTTTTGCAAAAAGAGTGTTCTGCTGAATTCCCTGTCTCTCCATAGGTTAATCCTGCTGTTATTTTGTTGTAAGGTTGCTCTCTTCCTTAGTTTCCATCTGCTTTGGTAGATGACAAGGACTTTTGAGAGCTCAAGCTGTTTTCAGTTTGGGGGAAGAAGAAAAATTAGCCTGCCATTTAAGCTTCCCAGGGTCTGTAATGAAGCACTCTGCTGAGAAGTCAGGTTTTAGAAAGTGGCTTAGATCTTTTCTTTCGTTTGAAATTTATGAGGACAGATTCCTTAAAATGTGCTGTGGTCTTGGAAGGGCACATTGCTAAATCAGAATTTCATTTTGTTTGGGGTAGACTTCCCAAACTCTATCCAAAAACATTTCTTAAATTGCTTGGGTATGGGAGGCTGCCTAACAGAAAGTGCATATCCATGCCCCCACTATCTTTTATGAGACAAACCTCAGATACCGCCTTTCTTACATCTTTTAGTGCCTAGTAGCATCTTATTTCTCTCGAGTTATTTCATTTGTGTTGGTTGTTTTTCCATAATTAGTTTTAGTATTCTTAAGGGCAGGACCAGGTCTAATATTTACTGGCAGGCTGAGCAGATGAGAGATGTGAAGAGGCACAGATGAAAAATTACAAATATGTCATTGGCTAATAACACCATCCACTAGTGGTTAATATAATATATGCCAGTTATGCTGTCAATATTTTTCCATTATTTTCTGTAGGCTGTTAGCAATTTGTCTCTCCAACAGATGGACAAAGGGAGTAAGTGAAAATGTGGGAGCTAACATTCATATTGAGAACCTACTATGTGCTGTATATTGTAGCAATTACCTTGTGTGTGTTATTTCATTATCTCCTCCCATCCATCTGGAAATATCAGAATTACAACCTTGATTTTACAGGTAAGAGTTAGCATTGGAATCTAGTCTCTTTAGAACTCAGACCATACTTTCGTCTCTAAACTTTGGATGTCTCCTGGGGTCTCATAAAAAAGTAACTGTAAATCTTTGCTCTTTTCCCTGAGAGAATAAAACTTAACTCTAGGTATCTTCTGCTTCAAAGGTATTTTTCCCGAAGTTAAACAAGGGCCAGAGAAGATCGCAAACGAAAGCCTGTATTACCCAATGTCTATTAATAGAACATGAGATTTTTTAGGAGGGTTGAGAGGTATTGTGCTAAGAATGATCTGTGGTCAAGTAAGCTTAGGTATTGCTGGATTAAATAACATTGAACTGAATTCTTAGAGCTTTTAATTGACTAATTCATTCTGTAAGTATTTATGGAGCTCCTGACACTGTGCTTTATTCTAGAATATAGACAAGATCCAACCCCTGCACTTTGGACATTTACAGTCTAGTGGGAAAGATGCTGAACAAGCAAATAATCAAATAAGATATTTACTTAAAATGATGAATTATGGCAAATTCTATGATAAAACTGAAGACAGAAATAGTAGACTAATGAAGTAGGGGCTACATATATAATATTAGTCAGAAATGGGAATTGATTATTTTAGCAGATACTTGGACAGTGGGATGAAGACATAGAAAAAGTGAGCTGAAGATCTTTTCAGCCAAAAAGAAATGAATTTAGGAAGGTCCTGAGCAGGAAAAGATTTTGGCATGTCTAAGAAACCAAAAGTTGGCTGGCGTGTCCAAGCACAGAGGAGAAAGAAAGGGACACCACCAAGTCTGGAGAGACTGAAAGTCATCAGATCAAACCTAGCTTTATTCTTCATAGAGAGTCTGGGTTTTATTCTATTTGGAATCGGAAAACCTTTGAAGGGTTTAAGCAGGTACACAATTTAACACATAAGAGTTAGCTTGCTGCTTTGTATTGATGTGAGTGGCTACAACGGAAGCTCTGTAAGAAGGGACTTCATCTGTTTTGTTTACTGGTATAGTCCAAGTGCCTGGATCAGTACCTCGGATGCAGTAGGTGCTCAATAAACATTTGTTGAATGAATGTATAATCTGGAGGGAAGCAAGAGTGAAATTAAGAAGTCCAGTAAGACAGATATTGCCATTATCCAGGGTAGGGGTGATGGTCCCTTGGACCAAGTGTATGGGAAAGAGGGGGAGAAGTCCACAAAATTAAGAACTATTTTAGAGTAGTATTAAAAATTTCTAATGGATTTGGTGCTGGAATTAGGCAGAAAGAACAAAGGATAATCCAGTTACTAAGTCATTAATAACTGATGGGCTGATAATCAGGGTATTATCCCTCTGTAAGTCCACCCTCTGCACTCTGCTGTGTGATACTGGGGCTGGGACAGCAAACGAAGTTCCTCCTTTCTGGAGGTTCCCTGTGTGCCTTTAGGTGGCACCACAGACTGCACAGCAGGAAGAAGAAGGGACTTTGGTCCTTCCCATCACTTTCTATGGGCTTTCTCCTCCCAGGAAAGTCACCTCCAGACTCCCTGCTTCTCACCCTGGCAGAACCTTGCCTTCCCACCGCAGAGCCTAAACCTACTTTGCAGTTTCCAACACTCACAGCCTCACCGCCTTCTCGGATTCCAGCGCCAATGGCTGCTCCCAGCTCTCTGAGCCTTGTCTCTCTGGTGCCAGCTTTTCCAGTGTCTCTCTTCTTAATGAACTCTGACTTTTTCTCTTTGCTCTCCAGGCCTAGAGCTGGTGGCTGTTCCTTGGACTGCTACTTCTGTAACAGCTTAGTGTTCCTTGGTCTTTTCAGTTACCCAGCCAGCAACTTTAGAGCTAATTCTTTGTATTTGATCAATTCTCTGTTCAAATAACTGGTGTGGTTTCTCTCTCCCAGCTGGACCCTGATCAATACGCTAGGGTTCTGGTTTGATTGACAGGAGTGTGGGGGAAGACTGGGAGATACATGAACCAAGTGCAGTTGGAGAAAGGAAGCCCAAACTGGATATTTTTATGCTTGAGAGGACTGTGATGACCGTTCTGCGGAGATGCCAAGCTGGCACGTGGGTCGGTAAGCTTAGTAATCCAAGCAGAAGTTTAAACTTGAAATATAATTTGGGAATTCAGGAATTTAGTCAGTATTTAAAGCCACAGGGCTGGATGATTTTTTACCTAGGGAGAGAATGTGAAGAGATTTAAAGATTGCACCTAGACAGAGAGAAGAAAAAGGGACCCAAAGATCGAATAGCTATTCACTATGCTTTTATATTCATTACATGTCAACAGTTGTTATGGGAAAGAACTGAATACATTTTAGGAAATAGTGGTCTACTCCTGCCCTCCTTCATCTATGCGAGGAACTCTGGAGGGAAGGCAGGCTGGTGAGCACCCAGGCCATGGGGGGGGGGTCTCCTCTGGACCCCTGGGAAAATGTTCCTCCTTGAGGGCTGTATTGGACTGACGGGCATTCTGTGACCCCGATGCTGAAGGACAGCCCCCAAGGAAGAGCAAGCAGGGGAAATAATGCCTGTGCGACGTGTGCAGACATTTTCCCACCAGCCGGCAGCTCATTCGCTGGCTGTGAAACACAGCAGACGTTACCACCACTTGACTCCCCCCAGGTCCCGTCGTGTGGGGCTCAAGTCTTCCCTGCAGCTTTACTGGCAATTTAAGAGAGAGACAGATGAACGCCAGTCCCTGATGGAGAGGGTTTTACAGAAAGGGGAGATTCATCCAGTGTGAAAGGATGTTCGGAGGATCGTGAGGCCGTTCATACAGCTGGAGAACCACACAGATCCCCCAAGGATTCTTCCTTAGCCCCTCGCGGGCACGCTGGTGTGCCGCACCCTCCTCCCTCACCACACGCCACTGGCCCAAAGAACTGTTGATGTGAAGGGGCTTAACGGCCCGGCATCTTCTCAGACAGCGATGTAAAGTGTCAGCTAAAACCTGGCTGGTGGGGAAAAAACTTTCCGGAAGTTGTTGCAAGAGCCATTGAACACTGAATTCAAGGGGGAAACTTAACCGGAATGTACTAGCTTTTGAGTATAAGGTCTAGGTCAAATTTTAAGGTGATTCTCATCTTTTACAAAATACCTCCTGACTTCCGTGAGGTTTAACTGAAGGTGTAATGGGGAGGCTGTTGATGGCTTAAAAGAAGCCAATCACATTATCTGTACCTTGATGAGCAAAAAGCATTTAAAATAAGTGTTCGAAAGACATCTTGTATTTGTGTGGTCAGAACCCTGTATTAGGCTCGGCTAGCTTTAGGCATGGTGATAACAACTCCCAAATCACAGTGGTTTAACACGTAAAAGTGTATTTCTGGAGCCAAAATCTGCAGCGGTTCAGGCACTACCGCAGGCTGCTGTACCCTGTGCGGTGACTCAGCAATCTTGCGTCCTCATCATTTCAACACCTGGCTTCCATACCCCTCACGGGAAGGAAGGAGACAGACGCAAGAATTGTACAGGGAGGTTTTGCTGCTTGAGCCTGGAAGGGACGCAGGTTTCCTCTCCTCCATTTCACTCGCCAGTATTGGTCACATCACCCTGCCCAACCACCAGTGGTTAGGAAATCTGCTCTTCGGTGACCCAAGAAGGCAAGGAGCATAATGACCTCAGCAAGCCCTAGTAGTGTCTGCTGGAGACCTTGAGGTGATTTTGGATACTAGTTTCCAGTTCCTAGATCCTATTCATTTATTGACTTATTTAAGATTTCTTGTGAAGTTACTCTGTTGTGCCCTGGTATTTGGGACATTTTGATTGCGTGGCCTCTTGAACTCTTTTCCCATGTTTGAGACTTTTCCACCTAATAGGCCCCCATGGGACGAGGGTGTGGTACCAGCTATGGCATTTCATAGCCTGCGGTGACCGCAGCAGTGTTCTCATCAGACTGCTGCCATGATTTTGGCTGAGGCTTGGACCCATTTGTTTCTTTTTCTCAGCTTTACTCTCCAGGCTGCCTGGAAATTTTGTGAGCCAGTCAATAACCTCCTGAAAAATTCCCTTTAAAAAAATCTAATAGTTGAGAGCTGGATTCTGTTGCTTGCATCCAAGAACTTGACTGTTATAGCAATGTTATAGGTACTCTGCCCAGAGAGACCATCCAGACAAAAGGATTATCCCCTCCTTTACATTCCCATGGGATTTTATTTTCTCTCATTATGTCACTTTTTCTTCTTTTGATGCTATACTGTAGTTTGAGTTCTGTGAGAGCATAATTCACATGTGAATTTGTTAATTTTTTTTAAAGATTTTATTTATTTATTTTTCAGAGATCACGAGTAGGCAGAGAGAGAGGGGGAAGCAGGCTCCCCGCTGAGCAGAGAGCCCGATGTGGGGCTCAATCCCAGGACCCTGAGACTATGACCTGAGCCGAAGGCAGAGGCTTTAACCCACTGAGCCACCCAGGTGCCCCATGAATTTGTTAATTTTTGCCCACCCCATGATACCTGTCATAGTGCCTTGCCTGTGGTAGACATTAAACGTATTTTTTGTTGGATGAGTGAATTTTATTTGCTTCAAAAATTATACAAGATGCAATCTTTGCATTTTAACATATACAATCTACTAGGGAAGCCACACATGGAAATTAGTTATGGTTCAAAACTACAAGAAATGAGGGGCCTTCTATTGCAAGAGCATGTTAGAAGATGCGACTCATCTTTATTTGCGAAGGAAGGTTAGAAAAAAGTAAGTTCAGCATAGTAGATGACAGTTGAACCAAGTAATATGTTGTTACTCAGAAGAGGCAGAACAAAGGAGCAGCTCGGAGTTTTAAAAGGAGACATGGAAGTTCGTGGAAAGTTTAACAAACTTCAGGTTGTCCAGCGTGGACACAGCACAGAATCTGTGGAGCTCTGTCTTAGAGTATGGTGCCTGAGAGAAGTTTGTAAAGTCCTTGACTACCATGCCAAGGAATTTGGGCTTTATGCTTGAAGCAGTTCAGAAAACTAAAAAAAATTTAAAAAAAAAATAAATAAAATAAAATAAAATAAAATAAAACAAACAAAAAAAACCAGGCAGGAAGGATGATACGGTGGCAAGACCCAGACTGCTGTCTCATGAAGTCTGCGCCCTTGGCTGCCAACCCCCTTCTCAGGCCACAACTGCTGTACTTCCTGACGGCACACCAGATTGAGCAACGAGGTGCTAAGTGGCCAGCGAGGTAGACTGGATGCCAAACATTTCCCTCCTTGTTCCCTCTATGTACCAACCCTCCTCCTGATAAACAGAGTGATTACCTTGTCAGGGTAGTGATATCTATTCTTTCTATTGGTCTCTTGTCATGAGGATTCTGACATTCTTTGACTGCAGCTATAACTTTTGCTCAGTGAGAGTCGCACTATGTCTCTTGACACAGGAGTTCCACCTTTTGGAGACAGACCTCTAAAGTTGCAAAGGCCAGAGTTGTGGGAAAGCGAAGCACAATTTGTCCCAAGGGTGTCACTGAGGAGTGATGGAAGCAGGGGACCCATTATTCTAAATGTTGTTGACACAGTATCAAAAAAGGTCCCTTAATTTCATTGACAGATGAATGGATTATGATGTATGTACACACACACACACACACACACACACACACACACACACACACACACATAATGGAGTATTAGCCATAAAACAGAAGACAATCTTGCCATTTGGGGCAACAAGGGTGGACCCAGAGAGTATTATACTAAGTAAAATAATCAAAGATAAATACCGTATCATTTCCCTTATATGTAGAATCTAAAAAAACAAAAAACAAAACAGAAACAGACTCAAATACAGAGAACAAACTGGTAGCTGCCAGAGGAGAGACGGGAGAGGTGATGGGCAAAATAGGTGTAGTGGATTAAGTTGTACAAACTTCTAGTTACAAGAGAAATAAGTCACAGGGATGTAAGTATAGGATAGTTAATATAGCCAATAACATTATAATAACTATGTATGGTGACAGATGGCAATTATGCTGTGATCATTTAGCAATGTATACAAACGCTGAATAGCTATGTTGTATACCTCAAACTAATATTGTATGTCAAACATACTCCAGTAAAAAAAAAAAAAAAAAAATTGTCCCTTAATTAGAGTGTAGACTGTGACCTAGAGGATGGTATATCCTCACTGAGAGGTTGGATGGTCTCTGAGCCACAGTCTCCGCTATGCCTTCTGCAAGCCCTTCCATTGCTCTGTTGAGTAGCTTTAAGAAGATGCGATAGGACTGATGGCTATCCATCCTCCATTCACCAACAGGGATGGGATTCTCACTGCTGTCTGGCAGGGGGAATAACCCAGTTCTAGATTCTCACGTTAGTGTCCATTCCTCAGACCACAGCTGTACTAACTCTAGAGAGCTGGCCTCCCTAAGAGACAAATTCTGAGATGATGATTAGCATGCAGGAAGTTTATTAGGGACTGCTTTGGTGTTCAATCTCTTTGAAAGGAAATGGAAGAGGAGGGAAGGAACAAACCAGAACTGAGAAGAGAGAGTAGTCAGGCTACAATACAGTCTCAACAAAGGCCTCATCCAACTCCACAGTAATTTTGAAATTGGGATAGTCTTTCAAGGCTGTCTCCTTTTGGAAGGGGCTGGGGCTGAGCATTTATATCCCTGAGTCTCTATGTCATTGCATGGGTGCAACCCTAGAAAGGGGTTGTTACTTTGGGAAGGATGGCTCTCTTCAAGTTAAGAACATCTTCTGAGAAGTCTAACAGTAGAAAGTTGTCGGTTAACAATCATCCAAGAAGCTGGGAAAATATGCCTTTCCATTTTGAAGGAAGGATCTGGGATGCATAGCACACCCTATCTACAATATGTGGGATGATTAAAGTGGCAAAGTAAAAGATAAAACCAGACAGCTAGTATATTATGTTAGATTAGTTTTGACAACTTGAAACAAAAACCAGACAACAGTCACTTAACCACAATTAGATGTATGATTATCATATTAGCAAAAATCTGGAGGTACCTAGCTGGTATCACATTTCATGCTAGATCCCTTTATCTTTTGCTCCTCCATATTTAGCAGGCAGGCTTCATCCTCATGGTCATGGAACAGCTGTTCCATCTGCAGGTATTCTATTCCCATTCAAGGCAGGAAAAAGACAGGCGAAGGGTAGAAGACCTATGCAAGCTAAGTCTTTCCTTTTCTTTTTTTAAAAAGATTTTTATTTATTTATTTGACAGACAGAGATCACAAGCAGGCAGAAAGGCAAGCAGAGAGAGAGGAGGAAGCAGGCTCCCCGCTGACCAGAGAGCCCAATGCGGGGCTCGATCCCAGGACCCTGAGATCATGACCTGAGCTGAAGGCAGAGGCTTTAACCCACTGAGCCACCCAGGCACCCCTGAGTCTTTCCTTTTTTAAAATACTGAAGAAAATAGTTTTTTCAGAAGGACCCCACCAGAAGTCTTCCACTTATGTTTCATTAGCTAGAAATGGGTCATATTAGTACTCTTCACTCTGAAGGAGTCTAGAGTTGAGTTTATTGTAACTGAGCTCATGCTGATACCAAATTGGAGTGTTCCTAAGAAACAAGGGAAAACTGACAGGATACTGGATGGTCAGCACGCTATGTCTACCACAGATCATGTAGGACCTTGTAGGCGTTTAAAGGAAAGAGTTCAGATTTTATCCTAAAGGCAATGGATGGCCATCGAAAGGTTCTAAGGGGGAGAGATGTGATTTCATGTATTCGGGAGGTTGGATGCAGAATTGGGTAGAGAGAGGAAGAGAGGAAGAAAGGAGGCCAGCTTGGACGTTGTTGTAGCAGGTCAAGAGAGAGAGGGGATGGCTGAGAAGAGGGGGCATGAGTGCATGGTGGTTGGTTCATGAAGACTCTCTAAACTTCAACATGTAATTGCCAACTTGGCTACATAAATCCATTTAGCTCAGAGTCCTTCTACCACGTGGGAAGAGAAGATCCTAAGGTAAACATAGTATCCATGTGATTAGTGTCTTTAACAGAATCTGTGGTCTTGGAGGGAGAAGCTAGCCTAAGTGAGTCACAGTATCCTCAACCTCAGGTGGGTAAGGAATCATTATCTTCATTTTACAGATGAAACAGTTGAAATTGCAAGCGACTATACCACCTCTTTGACTTATCATTCAAGACAATTAGTTGAATTTGTTTCTGAATCTGGCATTTGTGAAACTTTACTGGGTATCACATTTGTCTCCTTCCTCCGTCCACACAGCCTCAGCCTTACTCCTTAGTTTCATATCTCCTTTCTTTTTCTCCCCATTTTCAAGATTTTCAGGCCCTTCCCCCCAAAATATTTTTATGGGTTAACCTAGACTGAAAATATTTATAAACAGCATAGAGAATGCTCTGGTAGTCTTACCTAGAAATATTAATATTTCTGGACTCTTTTTTTTTTTTTTTTGCCTTCCTTCTCATAAACAAAAATAGACCCACTGGCACCCTCTATTGGCCACCAAAGAAACTGCATAGGGAAAAAAAGGAAAACTGGTTTTACTTGGTAAAACTGTTTGATTTTGCTTCCTGCCCACCTGAGATTGGTAGAAAAGCAGGTAATAATTTGACTACTGTCATCTTGCAGTAATGTCATTACACAAGTTTCCTGACACCTGGAATCCTTTCAATTATAGAGGAGAAAAAGCAGTATTTATATAACCGGGAAAAACATCATTACTTTAGATCTCTTTGATTGGCTGTATTCTTAGCCCCACATGTACTGAATCCCAGAGAGTTTCCATGACTTATGTAACGTCCTACAGCTGGCAAGCATGGAAATGGGATTTGATCACTTCCTCCTGGCTCTTTGTCCAGTGTTCTGACACCTATCGCATAATAAAATCACTGTTATATACAGATAACAGCAATGAGAATAAATTGTGGACTTTCAAGCATAAAGTCAGCCTTGATGATGATGGTAGACGAAGTCTAAATTACCATTGAGGACTCCTCTGACCTTGATTCTTGTATCATTTACTGAAATCCTCCAGTAATTAATAACTTCTACATGATATATGTATCATGTATTTTGAATGAATGTATGAGTAAGTTTCTTTCCTTTCCAGTCACAGCAGGTAGAGTGAAAACACACCATGCCTCAAGCCATTCTATCTAAATGGTGTCACTCCCATCTGAGAACCACTCAGATGACCATGTACCCCCCAAATACTATTTAAAGCCTTTCTAGTGGGGCTTATCTCACAGGCAATTCCTTGACATAGGAGAACTGTGGAAATACAACAGTGATTTTTGAGTCAAGCAATGAGCCATAGGCTTTCTATATCAGCTTTCTCTGTCAAATTGTCATGTTGTTGGATGATGCCAATTGATGCTTCAGAAAATGTAAGTTTGAATAGTTCTAAAAGTATGAGAACAGATACTCAGAACCCTGTGATTATCTCAGTAGGTTAACTTTTGAGAAAACCTTCCCAGTAATTGGGAGAAGATACAGTGATGGTACCTGAGCTGTGAAAACTTAATAATTGCTCTCAATCCTGGCCTAATCCTAACAGTGACCACTGATGAGTCCTGCATTGTCATTTTTTTTAACCTAAGAGCCCCTATCCTAAGTAAAGAAAATTCTGCTGAACTTGTAATTCTTTCTCCTATGCCTGTGTCTGTTTAGAATTCCCCACTTTTATTATATCAAAAATCAGGGTAGCACAGTAGAAACAACTGACATACTGGGACCAAAGTGTTCTGGGTTTGAATCCTGGTATTGCTACTTAATGAATTTGCGGCCATGGGCAAAACCTCAACTTCCCTGACCTTCAGTTTCATTAACTACCAATTAGGGGCATTTAATTTTCAGAGACACTGAGATTTTAGAGATAAAGTACTAAACACATCATCTGACAGATATACACATGCACACACACACACACAATTATGTGCTGAATGAATGGGAGCAATCCACATCATTATTACCACTGTTATTATTAATATAATTTTCACCCAAAACAGTTGTTTACAAATCTACTTTATCTAACTTGGCCTGGGTATGTAAGGTCATTAGGATGAATGGGGCTCTTCTGTATGCAGACATTCTATGTCGGGTAAAAGATCAGATGAGGCTACTGTCCCTCTCGGCATTATCATGTAATAGGGGAACTAACTAGCTTCTACTCATGATCCTTTGGACCGCGACTTTGCAATGTTCAAGTTGCAATTTTTCCACAAGGTGGAAGTTTAAACAGCTTTACTGGTGAAAATCTGCATGGATGTTTGCTGATACCCAAAACAGAAACTGTAATTGTACCTTTAGAATTTTTTTTCTTTTTTTTTAGTTCAAGTACTGATGCCTTCAGTAGAGCTTTCACTTGAGTTAGTTCAAATTAAGTTCATCATTAACCATGAGAACATTTATGTGCTTTCGTAAACTAGTCATATGTTTACTAGTAAGAGGTATTAATTCAGTCCTCAGTAAGTGTTTATCAAGTGTATGTGTTCTCAGATCCTTTGTGATAACTCCGAGTGCTTCCAGGTGTCCACTGTCCTCAGAATATACCCCCTGATCTGTTTTACCCCTCTCATTTTATGGTCAAAACTAATCTGGATTAGAGGTGTGAAAATGGCTTACCCAAATTCATGTGGCTTTTAGAACCAGAAATGAGACCCAAGTAATGAAGCCTTTCTGTCATATACGGATTGTGTCATATTAAAGTTTCCTAAACTCCAATGCCTCTTGTATAGTACCTTCAAAATTTTGTCCATATCTGTTTGTCACTATTAGTATTATTCATGTGGTATTTTTCTTAAAATCAAATTTAAATTCTCTCATTTCTTACAACTTGGGTTTGTCCTAAGAAATAGCCACAGAATCACTGGTTTTAGATGCTAGGCTTTCTCCCCAGTTCCTAGTAAATTAATATGCAACTGTTGAAATATCTTCATAAAAATGTATGTATGTATGTATGTATGTATGTAGCATCTGGGATCATCTCAGATACGACCTGTGGCACAGAACCACCTACTGCACACCCAGCCCCATGCCTTACTGCTTCCCTGGCCAAACGATTTCAGTGTTTCTCTTTCTTTCCAATGGTTTTATTTTCCCTCTTGCATGTTTCAGTGAGCGCTCAGGGTAATCGGTAAAGATGGAGCTTTAAACTATGATAAATTGAGGCACCTGCCTTGATGCCCCAGAAATGTAATTTAATATATATCTGAAATAACACCTGTCTCTAATGTGAACGTGCCCAGCATGTCTAGATTTGGGTTCTTTAAATACATTTGCTATTTATTCTTTCTGTTTCCAGAGATTGTGAAGGAAGGAATCTGGTCTGCTACAGTAAATAGAGCATGAAAATCAGGTCTGGCTTGAATTTTATCCTAGACATTAACCCTGTCGCAGCTTCTGCAGGCTTCTTCTTCCTAGCTAAGGTGTGGTTCATAATCAATCCTTTTCCCTTTCTGAGAACACCTTACCCTTAAAGAGAAGATTGATACACATCATGTTTCCAAATTCCAAATGGGGTCATCCACATAACCGTCACTGGATATATTTCACTCTGCGTGGTCTTGCTAGGAGCTGTATGTAAATTAAGCGTGGGATACCAGTGTGGGTAAGAGCAGGCACTCATACTTTGCCTGGCTCATCCACCTCTAATTTTTTATATTAGCTCCATACCCCACCGGGGTCTCAATTTCATCATCTGTAAAATGGTGATAATAATAGCATAACAATAGGGCTGTTATGCAGGATAAATAAGATCTTACGGATAAATAACTTAGCCCAATGCTTGACACTTACCAGGAGCTTGGCAATTTCAGTTTTCAGTATAATAGTTAAGGCTGGTTTGCACCTGTGGGAATTTGGAGTTGTACAACCCATGTTGTACATAAGTGGGATACTTAGGAGATGCTGTTTTAAAGGGCATGAAGTGACGGTGGATTCCCATCGAATAGGGGAAAATACAAATTACTACCTAGTGACTCCCCACACCCCAAATTAAATTCCCAAGTTTTTCATTTCAGGAAACCATCTCCATCACAATAAGGAAATAATACTATTGGTATTTCCTCACAGGGATAATACCACTGTTGGGCCTGCCAAACATTAGGCCCTAGATCAAAAGTGGTCCACAGCCTTCTAAGAAAAGGCCATTTTTTTTTTTTTCTTTTAGCAGCTCCTGGGGTAGACAACGATGCCAAAAAAAGCACAAGGCTCCACCAGATGTTAAGCCATTCAATAAAGCAAATGCCATGTCAGGGGGAAAAAAAAAATGGAAGAAGGAGAAAGGAAGGAAGAAAGGAAGGAAGGAAGAAAGGCACCTGGGTGGTTCAGTGGGTTAAGCCTCTGCCTTCGGTTCAGGTCATGGTCTCAGGGTCCTGGGATTGAGCCCCGCATCGGGCTCTCTGCACAGTGGGGAGCCTGTTTCCCCCTCTCTCTCTCTCTGCCTGCCACTATGCTTACTTGTGATCTCTCTCCCTGTCAAATAAATAAATAAAATCTTTTAAAAAAAAAAGAAAGAAAGAAGAGGAAAGGAGAGGAGGAAGAGGAGGGAGAAGAGAAGGAAAGGGAGGGGAAAGAGGAGGAGGAAGAGGAGAAAGTTCAACCCTTTTTCAGAGATTTCATTTTCAAAGCCAAGACCACTTGAAATATAAAAACTGGCTGATAGGGGCACCTGGGTGGCTCAGTCGTTAAGCATCTGCCTTGGGCTCAGGTCAGGCTCTCTGCTAGGCGGGAAGCCTGCTTCTCCCTCTCCCACTCCCCCTGCTTGTGTTCCCTCTCTGGCTATGTCTCTGTCAAATGAATAAATAAAATCTTAAAAGAAAAAACAACTGGCTGATTAACTGGAATGTTTACACTTGTTTCTTTTCTTTTTTTTTTTTTTTAAAGATTTTATTTACTTATTTGACAGAGAGAGATCAGAAGCAGGCAGAGAGGCAGGCAGAGAGAGAGGAGGAAGCAGGCTCCCCGCTGAGCAGAGAGCCCTATGCGGGGCTCGATCTCAGGACCCTGAGATCATGACCTGAGCCGAAGGCAGCGGCTTAACCCACTGAGCCACCCAGGCGCCCCTGTTTCTCTTATTTTAATAAGATGAACAGAGGCGGCTCACCTTGCTGTTGTTCTTTTTAATCCTAATTTATGTTGTCCTTACTTGGGAAATTACAGTTCTACCATTTAAAACAACAATAGAATCATGTGTCCATGATGAAAAGGCAGAAATCAAAGAGTTATAACTCAGAACTAGTCTCATCCAGTGGAAAAAAGAAAAAGGGAAATGAACTTCATCTAACAGAGAAGATATTGGATGTACAGTCATTAAATAGGGTTTACTTCACAGCTCTCAAAAATGTTTCAAATGAATATTTCAGATTCTGGTTGTTGTTGGAACTATAGTTAAAGGAACTAAGATGCAATAATGTAGTATTCCTTTTTCCATGCAAATTATCTTTTCTTATAAAATGGTTTATAGGAAATGATGTTGAATTGATGGGCAGGCCACCTGGGATCTAGCCTCAACTTTGCTGTTAAGTGTAGAGATCTGGAGCTAGTTTCTTCCTGGTGCTCCTGTCCCTCATTTGCAGAATAGAGAAGGTGGGCTCCCTTATTGCTAACATCCTATAATGGCATCGCCCAGAATGACAGCGTGTTAGCAACTGAGAAAATATTTTAATCTGAGCAAGTCATTTGATTAAACTATAAAAAAACAAAGAGGGAATATATCACTTTTCTAAATAACATTCTAACATTTCATATGAAAAAATCCACATTAAAAATGTTTAAAACCGGGGCACCTGGGTGGCTCAGTGGGTTAAAGCCTCTGCCTTCGGCTCAGGTCATGATCCCAGGGTCCTGGGATCGAGCCCCGCATCAGACTCTCTGCTCAGCAGGGAGCCTGCTTCCTCTTCTCTCTCTCTGCCTGCCTCTCTGCCTACTTGTAATCTCTGTCTGTCAAATAAAATAAATAAAATCTTTAAAAAAAAAATGTTTAAAACCCTCTGGTTCTTCAAACACACACACACACACACACACACACACACACACACACACACACACAATTTAAACAAATTTTGTTCAAAACTCAAAGTTTTTATATGCTACCCTCTAGTGGAGACTAGAACCTACTTTGTTAATTCCATCTAAAAGTATACTCAGATCTTTTGTTCATAAGACAGGAGTAAGAGGAGTTTTGTTTACACTGCAATCATTTACAGTTCTTCTCAAAATATCATCCAATGGCACGGGGTATCAGAATTAAGTGGTTAAACACACAGCTTCCCAGAGCCCATTCAAGACCACCTAAACCATGGGATGCCTGGATGGCTCAGTCATTAAGCATCTGCCTTCGGCTCAGGTCATGATCTCAGGGTCCTGGGCTGGAGCCCCACATCGGACTCCCTGCTCAGCTGGAAGCGTGCTTCTCCCTCTCCCACTCTCCTGGCTTGTGTTCCCTCTCTGGCTTTCTCTCTGTCAAATAAATAAATAAAATCTTGAAAAAAAAAAAAAAAAGACCACCTAAACCAGGTTCCTTGAGAGGGGACCCCAGGAATTTGCATGGTTTAACAGAGAACACAGCTGATTTTTAAAGCTCCCTGGAATTTGGAAACCAATGTTCTAGCTCCCTGAGAGGTGTGGTACGAATCTGGGTATTCTCATCAATCCAGTGTCTAGTTAGAATGCAAATCTCTAAATCTTGAGGGAAGATAAAAATTGAATTGAATTTCCCTTTTCTTTATCTTTAGGTTTAAAACAAGTAGAAAGTAACTAATCCATCAGTTTCCCGTCAACTTAAGAATAAAGATCATGTTCCTTCACACAGCGCACAAGGCCCTTCATGGTCCAGACCCTACATCCCAGCCACCAGGCGGTGGTACTCCCATTTGTCTCTTGTCTCTGCCTCACAATGACACCACTACCACCACTAAATTCCACAAGGAACTCTTTGAGTCCATAAAATAATCTGTGCAATTGATTCTACATTTTTAAACATGCTATCCACTCTGCATGGAAGATGCTTTCCCTCAACTTAAATTTCATAACCATATCATTTTTAGTTATCATTAATAAAACTGAAAGGATAATGCTCCTTGAAGTGGACATTAAGGGCAGGAGCATCAAGAGTTGTCTTCCAGGCTGTAGCCAGGCTGTCGCCAGGCTGTCCCATCTCTATATGCCGCTTGTCCCAAGTATGTTTGGGTTTTTTGCTTTGCAGAGGCAATTGAAAGAATTGTTGACAATGGCCATTCCCCCTTCCAATCATATGGCTGACCGAAAGCCCCTTCCTTTTTTGCCTAAGTTAGAAATACTTGAGAAAAAGACCCAGGACAAATATAAACAAAGATCTATCAAAGTGTCTACTTTATTTCTGACAAAAGCTGGTTGAAGACTGTAGCCAGATCTTTGGGTACCACCGAAGGGCAAGTTTGGGACTATAGAACAGGCACACTGATCAGGAACTCCCAGCCTGTGTTGTTTTGGGATCAAGCTAGAAGAAAAGGAATCACATTCTGGTGTTGTAGATTAGCTCTCCCCAGTGCAGAAAATGAACAAGAGTTGCCCCTCTGTGGAATTATTAGATGAGAGAAGTAGACTTTCTAAGCTCTAAAATGTATTTTTCCTTATCTATTCAAATGAGGACTTGCCTGTAGTCTGAGTTCTAGGTAACAGTACAGTATGTTCTGCTCTGAGCCAGTTGTCCTGTGCCAATCTGGCTAGTTCTAATAAAGATGCTGTTTTGTACATGTAACAGGGAGAAAGATAAATGCAATAGTAAAAACTTCAGTTATTAATGTGATAGTGAGATGCTATTTCCTTAATTCAGTTTTACTGAGATAATTATTAATTCACACGTAATTAAAAGAAATAATACAGAGCAATCTTGTATACTTTGTCTAGTTATGCCCAATGGAGGAAATTTGCAAAATTATAAATAATATCACAGCCAGGATACTGACACTGATACAATCCACTGATCTTACTCAGATTTTCCCAGTTAAACTTGTAATCATTTGTATACTCAAATGTATACATGTATGTACTGAGTTCTTTACATTTTATCACCTGCATAGACGCTCTTTGCCAGAGTAAACTCATCTGTGTCTACCACTAGTCAAGATACTGAACAGTTTCAACATCACAAATACCCTTCATGCTTCCCTTTTATAATCACACCCAACTCTCCCTTTTCCCCCTAGATGCTCCCTCTGCCCCTAAACCTTGTCAACCACTAAGTGGTTCTCCTTTCTTATAATTTTGTTTTGAGAGATCTTTTATTCTAAATACTAGTCTTTTGTTGGATAAGTGGTTTGCAAATATTTTCTCCCAGGGTGTCATTTGTCTTTTCATCCTCTTCATATGGGCTTTTTCACAGAGCACTAGTTTTTAATTTTGATGAGGTCCAATATATTGATTCCTTTCCTTTATCAATCACGCTTTTTGGTGTTAAAGTCTGTAAAGTCTTTGCTTAGCCCTAGGTCCTGAAGGTTTTCTCATATTTTTTTTCTGAAAGTTTTATAGTTTTATGTTTTATATTTAGCTCCATGATCCATTGAGTTAATTTTTGTACTAGCACATTAACCTGAGGTTTCTCTTTTTTAAAACCATGTTTTAGCCTATAGATATCCAATTGTTCTGGTGCCATTTGCTGAAAAGACTGCCTTTCTTCCATTGAATTGTTTTTTCATCTTTGTCAGTGATGAGTTGGGTGTTTGTACGTGAGTTTGTATTAGCACCCTCCACTGTTCCACTGATCGATGCCTCTATGCCTCTGCCAACACAACACTGTTCTCCTTACTGCAGCGATACAACAATCCTTAGTATTGAGAAGAGTAACGTCTCCCTTCTCATTTTTTTTTTTTTTTGGTTAAGGTTGTTTTAACTATTCCAGGGACCATGCTTTTCTATATAAATATTTTCTATATATTTTATAAATATATAAATAAATATTTCTACATAAATAGATATTTCTATATATTTATGTAAATATATAAATAATATAAATATTATTATAAATAAAAAAACCTTGCTGGGATTTTGATAGGAACTGCATTAAACCTATAGATCAATATGGGGAAAATTGACAACTTTATTATGTTCAGTCTTTCAATCCCTGAATATGGTATGTCTCGCCATTTCATTATGTTTTCTTTTATTAGCATTTTATAATTTTCAGCACATAGATCCCACACTTGGTTGTGTTAAGTGCATATCTAAGTACTTTATTTTATTTGGAGTGATAGCAATGACAATGTATTTTAAATTTTAATTTCCCTGTGTTAACTGTTAGTATATATAAATGTGGTTGATTTGCACATGAGCTTATATACTAAAAGCTTGCTAAATCCACTTATCAATTCTAGAAGTATTTGTGTAGGTTTTGGGAGTTTTTATTTAAACAATCCTGTCATCTGCAGATAGAGGTCATTTCATTTCTTCCTTTCCTGAGCTTTATGCATTTTATTTCTTTACCTTGCCTTACTTTGGTAGCTAGAACTTCTAATTATAGGTTCAATAAGAGTGGTGAGGATGGGCATCCTTGCCTTATTCTTGATATTAGGGGGAAAGCATTAAGTATTTCACCATTAAACTCGATGTTAGCTGTGGACTTTTTAAAAGATGCTCTTTATCAAGTTAATGCCCTTCTACTCCTAAATGGTGAAGAGTGTTTATAATGAACAGGTGTTGGATTTTGTCAAATACTTCGTCTGTGTCAATGGATATATGATTCCTTTAACTTGTTGATGTGGTGATACCATATGTGTTGGGTGTTTTTTTTTTTTTCCCCCTGCTACTCTCTCACCAGTTCCTATTGCTCTATTCATGTTTTTCAGTCTATTTTCTCTCTTATCTAGACTGAGTGAATTCCATTGTTTGTCCACAAGTTCACCAGTTCTATTGTCTGTTGTCTTCACTCTATTCTTGAGCCCATCCAGTGAATGATTTATGAGTGTTGCATTTTTGAAGTCTATAATTTATATTTAAAAAAAAACAATTCTATTACATTGCTGAAATTTTCTATTTTTTCATTTGTTTCAAGTGAGTTTATAATTGATTGTTGAAGCATTTTTAGGATGGCTGCTTTAAAATCCTTGTCAGATGTAATTCTAACATCTCATGTATGTCGGTGGGTGTTGACTCTGTTGACTGCCTTCTCTCATTCAAGCTGTGATTTTCTTGGTTTTTGCATGGATGGATGATGTCACATTTGACTGTAACACTTCGAACACTTTGCCTATTATGTTAGATGTCTATTTTGTTCCTTAAGTCCTGAGGAAACCATCTCACTTTCCTCTTACAACGATTTAGTATTCTGCCTTGTTACACCCCCGAGTTGTTTCCAGGGTTTATATTTGTGCCTAGTGGGGGAAGGAGGAAGAGTAAGTCATCTACGCCATCTTGTCCTGACCAGAAGTCAATTGCTTTTGTTCTAAAGAAGAAACTTCATCTAAACAAGTAATATATATATACTTTTCCCCTCTGAGTCAGCTTCTATCTACCACAGAGAAGAGGCAACATTGGGCTTACTGGTTTTGGCTTTTTCCCTCAGCGGTCTTGTTTTTTTTCTCTCTCCATCCTCCACTGTCCTCATCACTGCCCCCACTCCCACCCCCATCCCCAAACCCCTCACATCTAGTGAAGGATGATTTTGGAGTGATTTTTAAAACATATGAAAAACGAGTGGCGGGGAATGCAGAAACACAAAATGGGACAGTCTTCATGTTAGGTTAAACACAAAGATAGCTATAAAACAGAGGTATAAGCCTCAGTGGTTTTGTAGTGCTATTAAATTAATTCTGTGATTTAAAATAAGAGATTTGCTGTTAATTCAATTAATTTTAATGATTGATGGAGCTTATATATTTCAACATTCTCTGAGGTTATTTGTATTTAATACAGATTAAAGTGAAACAAAATAGAGCCCTAAAGGCATAATTTCAGATAGCTAGCTAGTGAGTGAGGATGTTATTTCATAGCAGTGAGTTTTGAAGTGTGGCTGAGAGTAATTCAGTATACTCATATTTTGGAGGCTGTTGCATTATCTTCAAAGAAAAGATTCTAAAATTGTCACTACTTTGTTGTGTTTTTTAATCATTTCATTTGTTTTTGAACTTAAAAAATTAAAGAACCATTAAGATTTTTAGGTGTGATCAAAACCAAGGTCAAGCAGTACTGTTTTAAAGAATAACACGACACAAACTCCATCTTCCTATGGGGAAGACTGGTAATTAGGCTGTAAGTTACAGGCTCTTGTCCACTGAGTATGAACTGTGGCACTGTTTTCCAGCTCTCTTTGCAGATGTGGACTCAAAATGTGTCTTTGCTGACATTCCCATTTAACACTCTGACACTATTCCTTCAAAATCCATCTTTGCTTCCCCTGGACAGGGTAAGTGTGACAGGTGTCGTGCACCTGGTCTACCATTGTCAAGCAGCTGTTGAACGCTCAAAAGACTGATGAGATGGACTTACATCCTTCGTAATTGTATTTATTTCTTTATATCCCAATGGGCTATGGAAGTTCAGTTTAATTAGGCAGGGGTCATATGTGAGATGGGGCAAGTGTCTGATTTATTGTAACTCTTTTATCCCTTTATATTTTATCTCCTCATTCCTCATGAGCTTTTTTTTTTTTTTTTTAAAGATTTTATTTATTTATTTGACAGAGACACAGCAAGAGAGGGAACACAAGCAGGGGAAGTGAGAGAGGGAGAAGCAGACCCCTCGTCGAGCAGGGAGCCCGATGCGGGGCTTGATCCCAGGACTCTGGGATCATGACCTGAGCAGAAGGCAGACACTTAATGACTGAGCTACACAGGCACCCCTGAGTTTTTTAAAAAATGTAAAATATATTATATCCATAACAAGAAAGCAATCAACACTACCAAGAGAGGAATTTTTTAAAAAATTTCTTAAAACTTACTTATTTGAGAGAGAGAGAACGAGAATGACAGAAAGCACAAGCAGGAGGAAGAACAGAGGGAGGAGAAGCAGGCTCCCTGCTGAGCAGAGAACCTGACATGGGCTCAGTCCCAGGACCCTGAGATCATGACCTGAGCTGAAGGCAGACTCTTAACCAACTGAGCCACCCAGGCGTCCCAAGAGAATAATTTATTTATTTAGCAAGATAAAAATGTTCTATCTACTTTAATCTAAAAAACATAGGTTTTTTATTTTTATTTTTTATTTTATTTATTTATTTATTTTTGCATTAGAAGCATTTACCCCATTTTAGCAGGGAAGTCACCTCCATGGTAGAAAAAGCAAATGTTCTCCCTCGCCACCTAGAAAATGTTAAATGCAGTTTTCCCTGCACTCACGAAAAAAGAAATAGCTTTTTTTGTGGCTTATGATTTGAGCTCTGGAGGTATGGTCTTATGAAATCTAGAAGGAAATTAAAGAAGAGACACATCTTTTGTGTGCGGGATATAAGAAAGCAGGGAGGTGTATCTAGAGGTGGGGAAATAAGTGGCAGGACTGATAAATACCAATGACCTCACTCTGGGACACTTCTCCAAGAAGGTACTGTCCCATAACCCACGACATGCCCAGTGAGTGAAACAAGAGAAGGAACATTGCAAAGAACATTGTTAAAAGGTCCATGACCCACAACGTTTTGGAGTCATTGCCAGTCACCCACACAGCCTTTGTGTGAATGAAAAATTTTCATTACTCATAGTGCAGACCATGCAACCTGTGCCACTTGGGACTCCAATTTGTATCAGGAGGAAACCATATTTTATTTATACCAACACATCACCAGCGAACTGCCCTGCAGTGGTAATGTTCCACTATGCCATGACATTTTATACTGTCCTCATCCAATGACACCTATGCATTCATCTCTCAACAATGTCATGGGACTTCTGAAAGACGAAGTTTCTAAAATAGGACAGTGATGAGTATGGCCCTTCTTTATCTTCGAGATGGTTCAGTCTGAAGATATTTCTGAAAATCTAGGCTTTGCACAGGTTGCAGGGAGGTCCCAACTATCAGCCACCAACCTACACTCTCACTGCAGAGAGACAGAAATAATGGTAGTTTCCTAGATTACTTGTACCTTAGCAGGGGGCTGGAGTTGGAAGAGGAAAGAGAGATGACAAACAGAGGAGTAAAGGAGCCCAGAAAATGGACCTCCAGGTCCTTTCTTAATGCTGTCTCTGAGTGACCTGACCTTGCTCCACAGCTATTTCCTGCTCTCCAAGGTCATTGACTCTCCATATAGTTCAGTCATTGGGTAACCTTGCATTTCAGGGAAGCCTGGACTCATTACCAACCCCAGAGTGAGTTTAATTTGATCTTTGCCATTTGTGGTAATTTTATTTACCTTGCCAGAGATTGGTTTCAGAGTGGGCATGTGATACATTTCTAATCAATGATATATGAGGGTTACACCACAAGGACTTCCGGAAATTCTTTCTGGCTGTCAAGAAGAGAGGTCTAAGGGAGAAATAAACTTTCTTTCCCCCTTTCCTACATCTTGATTTATATTAAGGTTGACATGCCTGGAACTGCCAGAGTAATCTGATAACCATGAGGAGAAGCTAAGAGATTTGAGAAGAATTTCAACTGGAGCAAAAACGAGATTTAGCCACTCAGTTAACAAACCCTAAAATGGCCCTAGTTTTAGCTTTTGGATAGATAAAAAAATAAATCTTTCCTATTGTTTAACCCAATTAGAGTTTAATTTTTTTGTTACTTCCAGCCAAAAAGCATACCAAATGAATAAATAATCTGATGGAAAAAATATTTTGTCTGATCTCATGAGCTCCTTGTGGATTCATGATCAGCTAAGAATTAAATTCTTTACTTTCTGGTAATGGATTATACTTACATCCTCTTTCAGGTGTTTCTGAGATTACACAGACTTTATTCTTTGCAAAAAATCTTTCCATAGGCTGCCACCATCATGCCAGCCCCAAGGGTCTCAACGAGGCTAGATGATGCTCCAGAATGAGAGACAAGCCAATTTGGGAGCAGACTGGATCCAACTTCATTCAACATTAATACCAATTATTTGATTAATGACAGAACCCCATGAAGCACAATTTATACTGAGGCATCATGTCTAATGTGGGAAGGACAGCAGTTCCAAGGGAAAGCTGCCGTTGTGAGGAAGTTGTCTAGCCTTCCATTTTAGAAGATGCAGCACAGCATCACAGTGCAGGATCATCAGCCCACGTCAGACAGCTGCATCATCAGCATGGTTGTGGGTCCGCTCAAGGCTGATGGAGGCCCCATCATAGGCTTCCACCAGATGTTCCTGTTAAAGAACATCAGTGGTGCTTGGGTTTGCACCAATGACATGTTCAGGCTTGCCCTGCACAAATTCGGCTGAAGTCTTCCCAGCCAGGCACTCATGCTGTTTCCTCCTCCCTCCTCTTCCTGATACTATTCACAATCCTCCACATGCTTCAGATATCATACACAAATGAGCAGGGCCGTGTTGGGAGCAGGCACAGTGTGCGGCTGCTGCTGACGTATTGTGCATGATGTCTGGATGCTAGACTAGTTGCATCTGACAGAAGTTTGTGTTGTACCAGCATGTGCCTTGGAAAGACTTAAGTAATACAAAAGGTTATCTTTTTTTTTTTTTTTTTTTAAATCTACTGATCAGTTGCTCTAGTAACCCAGAGAAGTGAAAGAGAAAGCAGCTGCCTCACCACCCAGATATTGATTTGTTTGGATGTTTCAAAATCTCATGATACACTAAAACCACAAATATTTTCTTAACAAAAAGAAGGAGGAGGAAGAGGAGGAAGAAGAAAAAGAGGATGAAGAATCTTTCTATATTTATCCAGCATTTCTTTCAACACAGTCAATATGGGGAGTAACATTGAGGAAAGATATTCTTAATTAGAATCTGAATTCATAAAAAATTATATAAGAGAATAAAAGATATGTGAATATATATATACAAATTTTAAACCAAAGGGGGAAATACTCATTTCCAGAAATGCCAAATAAACTCAGATCAGAAGGCCAGGAAGGAGCTTAAGTTAAAATGTGTTAGTGGTATTATGATAGGCAGGTATAGGTTCTCGGTATAGGTTCAGCTGGATTTGGGGGTTTGGACACTAGGGCAGAGAAGGTCGTCTAGGAAACAGACCCCCTTCATTCAGGGAACTACAGCTGAGACACCCCCCATAAGCCTGAGTTACAGGGAAGACTCCACCCCCGCCACCTGGGGAAAGCAGCAAGGAAGTGTGTTGCATATCCAGGGTTGAGACTGGAAAAAAGCAACTTCCTAAAAATGCAAACGCATCATCATGTGAATGAGCAGGTCCAAATTCAGACCAACAGTATGGGGCAGAAGCTCCTAACTGAGAAATCAACATAAAAATGGACCCAGAAATAGAGAAACCACAGACTCTCAGAAGAGGCAAAGCCAATATACCCCAACGGGGCTATTCCCATAGCTCAGGGAACCAGGATGCCATGAAAGTCAGTCTCTACTGAAGAAGACCTGGCAGCCGAAGATTTGAACCACGGGATAAAGTGAATCACTGGGATGGAGTGTGGCAGGGTGTGACCAAAAGAAGAATTTATACATTAAGAATGAGAAATAGAAAATCATCTACAAGAGGCTTTACAATAATTATTTTTAAAAATGTATAAATAGGTAAAGAGGAAATAGAAAAGATAATTACACAGGAAAAAAAAAATATATATATTGGAATATAGATCTGAGGAAATGACCTAGAATGTGGAATTGAGAAATAATAAGATAAGCTAGGACATGGAAGAAAGGAAGACAGGGTCTAAAATATGTCTGATAGGAATTCCAGCATAAAATTAAATGAATATGGGCGAGGTAATGTTATAAAAGAAAATGGGTGAGAATTTTCAGGACTCAAAAAGAAGTCATTGATCCTAAGACTTAAGGAGCTAAAAACAAATTCATACTTAAAAGAATCATTGTAGTAAAACTGCAGAATGCTAAGGAGAAGCATAATTCTAAAATCCTACTAGAGATTAAAATACATATTCCTATAAAGGAAGGACAATTAGATTGACAAAGACTTATAGTCAGCATAATAGCTGATATTTACTCAGTGATGGATATGGGCTCAACATTGTTTTAAGTATTACTTAAGTTAATGTTCACAGCAACCTGACGGGGCAGATACTGTTGCTATCCCTATTTCACAGAAGGGTATTGAATAATGGACAAAAGACAATGGAATAATATATTCAAATAGTGAGGTATAATTCTACCTGTAGCTCTCTTCACCAAGAGTAAAGCGGCGGCGGGGGGGGTGTTTATTCCTTTCCTGACGGATGCATTTAATAATCCATAAACATTTAAAGAACTGAATAATATACAGAATAATTGTTAAATACAGTCACACCAGACATGCCACATTGTCATAAGTTTCTCAGAGTTATGTATATGGTCATATTGTATGTGGTGAGCAGGGCAGAAACTTGTGGAGAAAATAGTTTTTAACTGAAACTTTGTTTTTCACTGCCCAACTTGAAGAAGTGGCAAAATAAAATATGCAGGTTAAACTGGAACACTGATTCCTTTCCAAATATTCCTGTAGCAAAAAAGATGGCCTTTTCTATCAGTAAAATAAGAGCTCTTAAAGTATTTTAACCTCTCCCCCTCCACCACAAAAAAAAAAAAAAAAAAAAAAAAAAAATCCAATACAAGGAATTGCTTACTTAGGGGTGGAATAGCTAAAGAACCAAAAAGCATGGTGAAGCTACCCTGCATTTAGCAAAACAAGGAAATTACCACCAACACAGGGCTGGAGTGAAAAAAGCAAGAGATAACTATACCAGAGTCCAGGAGTCAGGGTTACATGGTGGGCCTGTCTCTTCAGAACTGAGATGGTGGAAGGAGGGGACATCCTCCAGGAAATGGAGCTACCCACTACTGCAGTGTCTCCAGTTGCCACCTGAAGTGTCTTCAGTTGCCACCTGAAGCAGAGCCAGGAGCAATGGGGGATATCCTGGCTTTTATCCCTCTCTAGCTCTCCACACTTCCACCAGAGCCTTCCATGAGCTAAACCCACCTAGAAGCAGAAGGCAAGAAAGCACGGGAAATATCATGTCCTGCAATACACCCAGGCAGAGAAGGGCAGAGAATGGATCTCAGAACAAATAGGCAAGTGATCAACTCACCCCCAGCTGATGACTTCAGGAGAGTCAGTGCAAAGCCTTTTAGCACGAGGGCAGACGTTTATTAAGTGTCAGAGGCCCGCTCAGTGTCTCCTCTGTTCTTTAACTCTGCCATCTGCCTGAGTTCCTCCATTTTAGCTTGCTAGCCCATGTGGGTGTGAAAGTGGCACATGCACTTTATGTGGGAATGACTCAACTGATTCCTCTTTCATGCAAAGGCACTGCTTCTTTCTGATGGGAGTGCTGCCGTACAAGCTCTACAAATGTGAGCTTCACTTAAGACCATCCGTCTATGGAGTTTTGCAACATATACATCGTCTCAAAGCTGCTCTGCCTTGATGCTAATAGTGGAATGTAAAAATAATAGCTTTAGCTGTCTTTCAGCCTGGGTTTTCTTATTTGTATTCTAAGTAACTCATGTAGGCACACAGAGAAAGCTTCTCTTATTTGCATTTATTTTGCCCACAGAAAATTTACAGTTCACATGACTGCTCCACTACAAAGAAATAATCAAAATACAAATTGCTTGAATTATAAAGACAGGAGCTCAGAAAACCTAGGATAAGGAAGAAAAATTAGGGCACAATTTAAACATAAGTGAAAGGTGTTTTTGCCATGGCTATCTTCAACTTCTATCACTAAAGTACAAGTAGAAACGAATTTTGAGAACTACTTAGTTCATAGAAATTTCATCCTTTCTGAAATTTTATTTTTGACCAGTTGAATGAGAAAAGGCATCAATGCCAAATCTGTGTTTTCATTTGGGGGTAGATAACCAGAAACTGTAATATGATTTTTCTTGAATCACACTTAAGCAATAACTACTAGTCATCTTTATTTACTATCAAAAGAAAGACTTTTGAAGAATATGCTATTAATCAAATGAAAAGACTGTTAACTTTTTTTTTTTTTTAAGATTTCATTTGTTTATTTGACAGAGAGAGAGAGATCACAAGTAGGCAGAGAGGCAAGCAGAGAGAGAGGAGGAAGCAGGCTCCCTGCTGAGCAGAGAGCCTGATGCAGGGCTCGGTCCCAGGACCCTGAGATCATGACCCAAGTCAAAGACAGAGGCTTAACCCACTGAGCCACCCAGGTGCCCCAAATTTCATTTAAAATATATAGTTGTCTATAATATTAAATTTGAGCCAAAATATTTTTTGTTCATCTATTAGCTTTGATAGAGATTCATGGTTTAATGAAACATCACAGTATTAACTCTGTTGGGCAATTTTTGGTGATAGAAAATACACTATTTTTGGTGATGGTGTAGTCAATTGTTAACTAATGCGTCCAGAACTAAAGGTAGATTTTATAAACTGTCCCAATTCTCAAAAACTTTTGTGCTATCAATAGGCAATGATTTTGACTTTTGAACTGCCTGTGTTTGTACATTTTCTTCTTTACATTCAATGCATACAGTCAGTATCACTTACCAAAGAAAGTTAGTATCAATTACCTAAGAAAGCGTTGTTGAGAGAGAGAGAGAGAGTGTGTGTGTGTGTGTGTGTGCACGCAAGTGCATGCGCACACACACCCGCACACACATGCACTCATGGCATATTTCATAAAGAACATTAGCACCCTCTTCTGGATGACTTTTGAGGCTATAATGAAAATATTACATCAATCTCTTCCCATTTCCTAACAATGAACAGCTTGAATATTCATTAAATTTGCTCCTGATTAAAGCACAAGCTCTGAGTAATTTAATTACACCATATACTTCTCAAACACTGATAAGTGCTCGAGTGAAAAAAAAAAAAACAACCCACTTCATTGCTAAATGTTACCCACTGGAAATAAGTGTTTGTCTTATGAAAAGGAAAAAAAATGCTGCTTCTACATTTCTCAGATTGTCTCCAATGACTCTTAAGTATACAGAGCTAAGCAAGGACAAGACACAAGAGCACAAGGACAGACAAGGAGAGCAGACGGATGCATTCTTCTGCCACCTGTCAGTGCTTGGAGAAAAAATTTATGCTCTTGTATGCTTTAATATCAGCCACTGACATAACTCAGTATTCTTTTATTCAACTGGATTTTTAAAAATAAATCAGATACCTTTTAAACCACACTGCCTGGAGTTCCCCAGATATCTATCCCCAGATAGATATCACATGAGGTCGACGACGAAGATGTGATGCACTTGCTTGATTCATTCATTCACTCACTCATTCATTCTACAAATACTTAGTGAGCAACTACTATGTGCCAAGCACTCTTCTGGGTCCTGGAGATACAGGGAAGAGACTCAAGCTCTGGAATTCACTGAGATTACATTTCTGAGCAAAGATAGATACAATGCAGAAGTACATACACAGTACGTCCCATGATAATAAATTCTATGTAGGAAAATGAGACAGAGGAAATGGAAAAAGAAGTGTCCGAATGTGGGGGATGCGTATTTTATACAAAGTGGTCAGAAATGTGCTATTGATAAGGTGAGGGACATGGGGTAAGTGCAAGTTTATACCTTATGGAAATCAGAGAAAGAATATTCCAGGTGGAAGGAGCAGCAAGTGTAAGCCCTTTGAGGTCCAGCCCTGGATTCCCTTTAAATACTTCCAATGTTGTGGAGCAACTCAGCATGTAACAGAAGTTAAGAGCCTGCCTGAGCTTTGGAATTCAAAAACTTGGATAGGATGCTATATATAAGCAATTGACAAATTACTTAATATCTGAGCCTTTTTTTCCTCTTCTATAAAATGGTATTTCTATAATTTTCCTTCTTCCCAGGATTATTGTAAAAATTAAGTGACATACTACAGGCAGAATTTAGCATTATACCTGGCATTGTGCTTAAGTTCAATAAATGTTAGTTATAAAGGAAAAAATGCTTCTCAGGGGCACTTGAATTTTCTGCAATATTTACATATTAAATCGATCACATGGGTTGAACTGGAATGCTCTTCTAAACACTAGTCAAAAATCATTAGGTGAGCAGAAATGTTTCTTTTTCCGTGTTGTCCTGGACAAGCTCCTTTACTATCATGAACCTCAGGTTTTGCAAAATGAGGATACTAAATTCAATCAGTGATTGCGGTCTAAAGCCTCCAGGTAGTATGAGAGCTACTATTCCTATTTTAAACCCCCAAACAAAATGTTAAACTACTTCTAATAAGGGTAATGAGACACTAGACTATCAGGCTTGCTTTGGGCTGAATTTGAGGCATGGAGTTCAGTGGCTATTGAGTGTAACAATCTGGCCAAGGTGCTATCCCCAAAAGTTTACATTTACCTGAAGAGCACTGCTTTTCTTAGACACCTGTGTTCTTGAGATATTTTCAAAGGGTTCCATCATCCAAATCTAACTCCAACACCTTGACCACCACTGAGCCTCATCCACAGGATTAATTCTCCATCCAACCCTTCTCTCCAAATCCCATTTCTTTTTCTTTCTCTTGAGGGAAAGCCCCTTTCCAAACTCACTTGGTATCTATTAAATATGGTGAGATGAAGGATCAAAAGACTGGGGGGGGGAGGGTAACTAAAGGAGCTGGATGTCGAGGAAAGAGTCCCCCTAGGATCATCTCCCTGGGGGAAATATGTCCAAAAGATGGGATAGGGAATCAGGAATCTAGTCTACTCCTAATCTTAAGGCCTCTTTGTCCATGTTTGAAAAATTGTCAAAGGGTCCTATAAAACAGGCTGCCTTACTCATGCTTATAATCCTTAAAAAGGATTAAACAGAACTGGTCAGGGCATTGAAGGGACAGCTAGCTGCCCAGAGGCAAAATAATGTACAAGAGGCCCTGGCATTGCTAGGTATTAAGCAGCAGTTCCAGCAAAGTCTATTTCAAGAAATGCCACAGCTCATGTTGAAAATCTCCTTCCTTTTTCCTTGCAGAATTTATCAGACCCCCAGAACCTGTTAATGCTGATTTACAACTTACTGGGTTCTGACTCTGGGCTAATTTTTCAACCTCTCTGAGTGTCAGGCTGCTTGTAAAATGGGGGTGATAATAATTAGCCAGCAGAGTTGCCTGGCACATAGTATGGCTTCAGGACATGGTAGCAATTATCAAGATAAAGAAGTGTGTTGGTTCTAAGGAGTTATGCATATTGGAAGGTACTTTCCAGCTGGAAGACAGCATGCTAATTTCAGTAAGATAAGTAAGTATGAAATAGGAACTATATGGAATTGGGCATGAAGATCTACAGAGTGAAAACTCAGACATTGGAGATGTTACATAATTTAGGTGTGGAAGAATTAATCACTCAGTTGGCAATCAGGCCTTGTTTATTCCTCTTGAAGTTCTCACACGGTAGCAAATCAGCTGTAGTGGCGACTTTGAGGCAGCCACAACACAGGAAGTGTGAAATGGATTCTCTGCAGCAAAGTGCATGGAGACCAAAATCCATTGTACTAATTAGTTATTGGGATCTTTGCAAAATCACACATGCTCAAGGGACATTTACTGATTTTGTTAGCTCTCATGGCTGCTATCATGTGATCATTGGGACAAATGCCATCTTGATAAGAACTAGTTCTGTATTTGCAATGTGGAGATATTATAACATTGTCAAAGCATAATTATTAGCTCTGTGTTGGTGACTCAGCTTTTCATTTTCAGTTTTGTTTTGTTCCTAACCCTATATAATAGTGATTTAGTTGCTGTCAAATGAAGTAGAGACTGGGAAATAGTTGCCTTAAATTCTATGTAATCTCTCTCCCCAAAACAAAAATAAATATGTAATAACTCTTGAAAAAAATTTCTATTTAAACCATTTTAGGATTTTTTTTTTTAAGATTTTATTTATTTGTTTGACAAAGAGAAAGAGATCATAAGTAGGCAGAAAGGCAGGTAGAGAGAGAGGGGGAAGCAGGCTCCCCGCTGAGCAGAGAGCCCGATGCGGGGCTCCATCCCAGGACTCTGAGATCATGACCCGAGCGGAAGACAGAGGCTTAACCCACTGAGCCACCCAGGCGCCCCCATTTTAGGATTATTTAACACAATGTTTTTCATGTCAATAAGCACTTCAGGAAACATCAGGTGCAAAAGGCTAAAACAATGTGAGAACATGTTCAATCTCCCTTTGAATTAAAGACATGGGAAATCAGAAAACCAGGAACTAATACTTGCAGCTATCAGACTGAAAAAGATTTAAATATGTGATAAAACCCTAGTGGCTCAAGTTATGGAGAAGCAGGTACTTCTATACAAGACGGTGGTGGTATAACCTTTCTGGAGGGGAAATATGATATCCATCAGTATTTAAATGACACTTTCCCTTGTCCTTTTCCCTGGGAATTCCAAAGTTAACATTTTTATTGTCAATATGCTTTCATAAATTTTTAAGCAATTTGGGCAAAGATGTTTATTGTGGCTTACAACAACTAATGGAAATAACAGAAATTACTACCTGTAAGAGTCATGTAGGACACAGACGCATGTGATGAGATAACATTTTGAAATATTACCTGTTTTTTGGGAGGGTTGATTGAATATCTTTTCACCTGGTGTGTTTTGGATACCTTGCTTCAGAGGACAAGTGGCACAGCAGAATACAAATAACAAATACACACAGAGGACGTTTGGTTTTTGAGTTTCAAAAGCCTAGACCCTGATTTTTGGAAGCTTGTACACCACGAGAAACTTACTTATGTGCACCCCTAGATAAAAATTTCCTGGGTTGGGCAAAGGGAAGGAGTTACAAGGGGAGTGTATATGTGCATTAGAAAAGAACCCTCCATTTAAGGCTGAATTCAGGGATGGGAAGAACAAAATCTACAGATCATTTTGCTGGGTCTAAGAGAAAAGAAAACTTGTTTCCTAGGAAGATGCCTGCATATGACTAGAATCCCCACGACCACTCCCATGACCACCTATTTTGAAGGCATCCTGGGTAAGAATAGAAGAGAAATAGCTTCCAAACGGTAGCGTGGCTCAGTAATCCCCTGGGTCTGAGAGTGATGGAGACACATCAGGGAGATTCAAAGGATCTGAGGGAACTGGAGTAGGAGTCAGGGATGATCATCAGAGATCTGCATGGAGCAGAGCTGGAGGGTCAGATAGGACAGTATACATCTCAGCATCTGTGAGCAAGGAAAGAAAACAGCGAACCAGATGCCACACCATGCCCCAGCACCTTGGCTCTACATACGTTTTCATGGAACTAAGAAAAATACCGTGCAGGAGAACCCTGAACTGGCAGAGATTACGTTTTGGCCACCCAAGGGGATTGAACCCTGAGATAAAATTAAGTTGAGTGAAAGAGAAATAAATATAGTTGAATGTCTTCCTTACCTGAGCTTTTGGAAGGAGACAGCTCTCATTTCACATACCATGGAGTAACACGTATCGGAAATAATGTGGGAAATAAATACGCTCCAATGGGAAAGATCTGCAAGATAAATTTTAAATTAAAAAAAAGGCAAGAGAAAAAACAATTTGAATAGTATGAATCCATTTGCATAACAATGTTGTATGATGTAAATGTTTCAAGGATATGGAAGAAATGATTAACTGATTTCCTCTAGAGACTGAGACTTCATTTTATAACATTTTATAAAGATTTCTTTTAAATCAAAAGCATATATTACTATTATAAAACATATTTATAATGCATAATAAAATACTCTTTTCATCATCACACCATGTTTTGTGATCCATTACATTGAATGGGAATTCAATTTATGGAGCATTTATTTCAATAACTTCAGGATAAGAGATGAACACATGGGTCTTAAATATTTTTTGAGTGTAGCATAAAGCTGACAAAGAGAACTCATTTGGTTTTCTTTTTCAGTGATAAAGGGTGTTGCAATGTGCCTTTAAGGAAAAACAACTCTCCCTCCATCATTTCTGTAAAAGTGAACATTCAATTTTTCTCATCACAAAGGTACAGATAATTTTCCTAAAAATGTGTTGATAATCAGAACAAAGGCATATGACTTCAAGAACTGGACAGAGTCATACGTTTTCATATGCCCGAATCTATGCTCATACATGCTGGTAAACAGACACTGAACATATCACAAGAACTTAAATACGCAGGCAAGAATGGCTGCTTTCAGTCATTTTGCAGTTATTCTAACTCACTAAAAATATTTAGTAAGCCATCTTTTGGGAATTGCTTTTAGAACTGATAGCATATTTTTTTAAAGTGTTCTAACAGGTGCTAAGTAATCATCATTTGAGGGCGCATTTCAAGTTTAATAGCAGCTAATAGCCATTTAGAGTCAAGTATGGTGAATAAGGCAGTTGTTCAACGAGATAATAAGTGTACAGTTAAAAAACAAGTAGAGTAATGATAGAATAACATGATTATTCTACAAACGCTGGAGGAAAGAACATCTATTCCCTGAAAAGAAACTCTTCAGTGTCTTAAAAACTGTACTATCATTTGAACAATCGCATGGCCTTTCTACCAGGCTGCTATAAAATAATAATTTAAAGAATGCATTTTAGCCTCTCTGCTAAAATGCAGTCTGATGACTCACAGTAGTAGCATTGTATATATCATTTTTAAATATGGAATTACATGATTTTAAAAACCAATTTAGTGGTTGTAACCAATATTACAAATACAAAAAGAAAATATTAAGTGTACCGTATGTAGACAGAGTTATGTATTATTTTATCAAACTTTGTTTCAGTTATATATTTTTAGGCACACATTCATTATTCAGTACAAAGTTATTGAGCCCCAGTTATGTGCTAAGCCCGGGCTGTAGGTTAGAGTAGTCTTGCCTTGCTCAAATTTTGAGTCAGGTAATCTTTTACTATGTGTGTGTCCAGGGAGAAGGTTATCCTTTGTATTGTAGGATATTTAGCATCCTAAATATCATCCTGGATGTTATGGCTGAACTGTTTTCCCCAAATTTCATGAGCAAGGAGTCCTGTACTCTTCTCCATGTGAGTCTGTCCATAAGCTTCTAGGACTTCTCACATGGCTTGGTGGTTGGGTTCCCAGAGCAAGGATCCCAAGAGATAATGAGTGGAAACTAGCAACAGATAATGAGTGGAAACTAGTTGCTAGTTTCTTAAGGGTGCAGAACCTGACACAATGCATTCCATTGACGAAGTAGCCCTAAAGCCCAAATTAAATGGAAGGGGACATCGGCTTCACTCTTTGATGAGAAAAAGTGTCAAAAAATTTGGGGGTCATGTTTCAAAATTACCACATCTTCAAACAACCACATGAGGTGTATTTTCTATCAATACATCCTAATCTTACAGGCAAGGCAAAGGAAACAAAGACAGATTAAATAATTTGCCCAAAGGCACACAGCTTTTACGTGTCTGTCTCTACTTGTGATTAGTGCATATAAAACTCCACATCCTTCATAATTTATAGCTTGGAATTGCTGCTTGAGGATAAAAGACCCAAGGGTTTCATAAATTGAAAAAATATGGGTAGAGATTTTATCTGATGGTGAAGAGCTCAGTAATCTGTGCAAGAAATATGGAAAGATTAACAGATATGTGACCAATATGATGCTTGAATTTAAGCAAAATAATAATACATGGGAAAGTCACTCCTGACTTAAGCCTTTTTGAAAAAATTATTCCAGATAGAGATGCACATGTCCATTAAGCATGCAATGAAACGCTTTGAGCTTTTAAGAGGAAAAGTACTCTAAGTAAAAAGTAATTTTATTAAAAGCCAAAACAACTCCTATCAGCACATAGCAGGATTATGTATGTTTTTTTATTGTGTCTCCAGAATTGAATGCTAAATAGAGTTCAGCATATTTTCTTTTCTGTAATGTAAATGTAAGTGGTACTTAGACATTCAACATGAAACTCACTTCTACCCTGTAAGAAAAGCCCTTGCTCACTAATAGAAAACAGAGTAATGTTTAAAATTCAGTAGAGTGCAAGGTACATCACTGGCTTGTTGACCCAACAGACTTATTCTTGCAACTCAAACTCATAGATATAATTTAAATGCATTTTTAAGCATACAGTGTATAGTGGCAGTTTGGTATCCAATGCAATTCTTTAACTGAAATTTGGGCTTTCTGTTTAAAATAAAACAAAACGACTCCCTGTCATTTCTGATCTGAAGAATCAGGGTAAGGACTATTATTATTGTCTAGTCAGTAATAAATACCTTTGCTTCCACATGTTCAATACACCAAGTGGAGAAGAGGACACAGTATTTGATCACTGAACTTCTACATTCCATGTGGGATGGGAACATGCCTTCTGCCCTCACTATTGTAACCCCAGTCCCTAGCACAGTCTTTGTGTTGAGAAGATGTTCAACAGACAGTTACTAATAAATGAGATGCTTCGTTTGTTTCAAGAAATAATACTGAACATGGCGGCCGGCTCATGCAGGATGGTGACAAAGACGGTCTCATGCAGCGTGAGCCACTAGAGCTCAAAGTGGTCAAAGTGCAGGTGGCTGGCTAGCACGTGAGGTGACCGCAGGACTGAGTGCATGAAGTGTGCCGAGAAGTTGTGAGGGTAGCAGAACTGGTGCTGGCATTTGGGGTGTGGTAGGGCTCCCTTCAGGTTGTGGTGCTCAGCAAAGTGGAACGGGATGTTCTGGAGGGTGGTGCCTGTAGTCTTGGTAACTTATGCAGGGAAAGCAAGCTTTTGTACTGTGAGCATCCCTGTGGAAAGGTACCATGTGGCAAGAGTCCACAAGTGCTGGGCCCTAAGTCTCAGCCTGCTTGAAGAGTGGAATGCTGCTGGTAACCACCTGAGTGAGCATGGGAGGGGAGCAGTCAGACCTTCGGATGAGACTGCATCCTCAGCACCCAGCTTGATTGGAACTCCATGTGACCTTGAGCCAGAGGGACCCAGCTAAGCCACACATGGATTCCTGACCCACAGAAGCAAGGCAATAAATGCTTGATGTGTTCAGGTGCTAAGTTTGAGGTAATTTGGCCACACAGAAACAGGTAACTAATATAAGGTTAGAGGCCCTTGGGGATCCTTGAGAAAGTCTACTCTACACGTGTAGAAACTGAAGACCAAAAGAAGATTCATTTACATTTTCTGGAAACTCAGATTAAAGTCACCATATTCTCTTTAAAAAAATAATATTTAGGGGCAGCCAGGGGACCCCGGGGAGCGTGAGCTGCTGGCCAGCGCTGCTGTGGAGCCTAGTGAATCCTGAGCCCAGGCAGCAGCAAAGCAATTTGCATAGCCATTTTGCCTCATGGAACACACTGGGTTTTAGAAGAGCATATTCCCCAGTGCTTATGGAAATGCTGAGATGCAGTCTTTCTGCCCAGAGGATTTCCAGTCTATGATCAGATAAACTCAAGATGAATCCTGATGTTACTGGTGAAGCAGCAGAAAGCAAAGACAGTGTCAACAATCTTGAATCATAAAAGGAGTTCAGTCAGCTTACTTCAGGATACTTTATTTTCGGGGAAGGAAGCAAGATGGTGGAGGAGTAGCAACCTGAAATGACATCAGATCCCAGGAGTTCAGCTAGATGGGTATCAAACCATTCTGAACACCTACAAACTCAATAGTAGATAGAAGAGAAAAAGAGCAGCAATTCTGGGAACAGAAAATTGACCACTTTCGGAAAGGTAGGATGAGCGGAGAAGTGACTCTGAAGCAACGGGAAGATAGACCGTGGGGGTGGGGGCCGGCTCCCCGCAAGTGGCGGAGCAGCAGAGCACAAAATCAGAACTTTTAGAAGTCTGCTCCACTAAGGGACATCCCTCCAGAGGCTAGATGGGAGTGGAGCCCTCGTGGGACAGTGTGGCCTCAGGTTCTGCAGGGTCACAGAAAGATTGGGGTTGTCTGAGTGTGGCAGAGCTCCCAGGTATTGGAATGGGAAGCCAACTAGAGACAGAGCTGAAGAATGAGCTTTCAGATTGGGGTTACCTTAAACCGTGACCCAAAGCACAGCTGGGCCACTGCTCTTTGAGCAGGAACCCCACAAGTGGCAGATCCAACAATACTCACCTTCCTGCTCCGGGAGGAGCAGTGCGGCAGGAATCTGCTCGGTTTGGAGACTCCAAATGGGGCTGTGCGCCAGAGACAGATGCTCGGTCACAGGCCAGGAGAGCTTGGAGTGCGGCCAGAGACCAGGGAGATGGGAGGGACTGACCGCTTTTCTCTGAGGGTGCACTGAGGAGTGGGGCCCTGAGCTCTTGGCTCCTATGGGGCCAAAGATAGGGAGGCCGCCATTTTCATTCCTATCCTCCAGAGCTTTATGGAAAGCGTTCAGGGAACAAAAGCTCCCAAGAACAAACCCAAGCAGATTACTTAGCCTGGCCCCTGGCAAGGCCGGCACAATTCTGCCTCTGGCAAAGATATTTGAGAATCACTGGAACATGCCCCTCTAGCAGAAGATCAGCAAGAACATCCAGCCAAGACCAAGCTCACTGATCAAGGAGAACAGCGGAATTCCAGAGGAGGGGAAAACAAAGCATGGAATTCATGGATTTCTCCCCATGATTTTTTAGTCTTACAAAGTTAATTAAATTTTTTTAATTTTATTTTTTCTTATTCTATTTTTTTAACCTTTCCTCTTTTAACATTTCTTAACTAGTTTATCTTAACAATACCTTTCTAAAAAAAATCTTTTTAAACCTTCATTGTTATAGTCATAATTTATCCCTTCATTGTATTTAACCTTATTTTTTATACACATATAGGTTTTTTCTAAAAAATTTTGGGAGACAGTTTCTTCTAATAGATCAAAATATACCCTAATCTAGAACATGGCTTTGTTCTAGTCTCCAGGCTGAGCACATTCCCTCCTTTTTTTTTTTCCTTTTCTTTTTCCAACCATCTTATCTTATCAATTCCTTTTTTAGAATTATTTTTAAAAATTTTCATCTTTTTAGTCAGAATCCATCCCTTAATCGTGTTTACCCTTATTTTTGTGGGTATGTATATATATATAATATATATATGTTATATATATATATATTTTTTTTTTCTTTCTTTAAAGTTTTGGGAGGTAGTTTCTTCTAAGAGACCAAAATACACCCAAAATCAAGTAGGTGGTTCTGTTCTATTCACCAGTCTAATATATATGTGTGTGTGTATATATATATATATATATATATATATATATATATAATTTTTTATTTTTAAATTTTTATTTCTTTTCCCCCCCTTTTTTCTCCCCCTGGTTTTGGACCTCTTCTAATTTGGTTAGCGTACTTTTTTCTGAGGTCTTTGCCACACTTTTAGCACTTTATTCTCTCATTCATATATTCTTATCTGGATAAAATGACAAGGCTGGAAAAACTCACCAAAAAAAGAAGAACAAGATGCAGTACCAATGGCTAGGGGCCTAATCAATACAGACATTGGTAATATGTCAGAATTAGAGTTCAGAACGACAATTCTCAAGGTGTTAGCTGGGCTCAAAAAAGGCATGGAAGATATTAGAGAAACCCTTTCTGAAGAAATAAAAGAACTAAAATCTAACCAAGTTGAAATAAAAAAAGCTAAATGAGGTGCAATAAAAAATGGAGGCTCTTACTGCTAGGATAAATGAGGTAGAAGAGAGAATTAGTGATATAGAAGACCAATGATGGAGAATAAAGAAGCTGAGCAAAAGAGAGGCAAACAACTACTGGACCACGAGGGGAGAATTCGAGAGATAAGTGATACCATAAAACGAAACAATATTAGAATAAATGGGATTCCAGAGGAAGAAGAAAGAGAGAGAGGGGGAAAAGGTACATTGCAGTGAATTATAGTAGAGAATTTCCCCAATATGCCAAAGGGAACAAGCATCAAAATCCAAGAGGCACAGAAACCCCCCCCCCCTTAAAATCAATAAAAATAGGTCCACATCCTGTCATCTAATAGTAAAACTTACAAATCTCAGTGACAAAGACAAAATCCTGAAAGCAGCTCGGGACAAGAAATCTGTAACATACAATGGTAGAAATATTAGATTGGAAGCAGACTTATCCACAGAGACCTGGCAGGCCAGAAAGAACTGGCATGATACACATAGAGCACTAAATGAGAAAAATATGCAGCCAAAAATACTATATATCCTGCTAGGCTATCATTGAAAATAGAAGGGGAGATAAAAAACTTCCAGGAAAAAAAAAAAAATTAAAAGAATTTGCAAATACCAAACCAGCCCTACAGGAAATATTGAAAAGGGTCCTCTAAGCAAAGAGAGAGCCTAAAGTAGTAGACCAGAAAGGAACAAAGGCAATATATAGTAACAGTCACCTTACAGGCAATACAATGTCACTAAATTCATATCTTTCAATAGTTACCCTGAATGTAAATGGGCCAAATCACCCAATCAAAAGATACAGGGTATTAGAATGGACAAAAAAACAAAACCCATCAATATGTTATCTACAAGAAACTCATTTTAGACCCAAAGACACCTCCAGATTTAAAGTGAACGGGTGGAAAACAATTTACCATGCTAATGGACATTAAAAGAAAGCTGGAAAAAAAATAAAAGAAAGCTGGGTTGGCAGTCCTTATATCAGATAAATTAGACTTTAAGCCAAAGACTACAATAAGAGATGAGGAAGGACACTATATCATACTTAAAGGGTCTGTCCAACAAGAAGATCTAACAATTTTAAATATCTATGCCCCTAACATAGGAGCAGCCAACTATATAAACCAATTAATAACAAATCAAAGAAACACGACAGTATTACAATAATATCAGGGGACTTTAAAAACCCCCTTACTGAAATGGACAGATCATACAAGCAAAAGATCAACAAGGAGATAAAGGCCTTAAATGACACACGGGACCAGATGGACATCACCGATATATTCAGAACATTCCATCCCAAAGCAACAGAATACACATTCTTCTCTAGTGCATATGGAACATTCTCCAGAATAGATCATATCCTGGGTCACAAAGCAAGTCTCAAATGGTACCAAAAGATTGGGAGCATTCCCTGCATATTTTCAGACCACAACGCTCTGAAGCTAGAACTCAATCACAAGAGGAAAGTTGGAAAGAACTCATATACATGGAGGCTAAAAGCATCCTACTAAAGAATGAATGGGTCAACCAGGAAATTAAGGAAGAATTGAAAAAATTCATGGAAACAAATCAAAATACAACTGTTCAAAATCTGTGGGACACAGCAAAGGCAGACCTGAGAGGAAAGTATATAGCAATACAAGACTTTCTCAAGAAACAGCTCAAGTATACAACCTAACCCTACACCTAAAGGAGCTGAAGAACAACAAAGAAAGCCTAAACCCAGCAGAAGAAGAGAAATCATAAAGATCAGAGCAGAAATCAACGAAAGTGAAACCCAAAGAACAGTAGAACAAATCAACGAAATTAGGAGCTGGTTCTTTGAAAGAATTAATAAGATTGATAAACCCCTGGCCAGACTTATCCAAAAGAAAAGAGAAAGGACCCAAATAAATAAAATCATGAACAAAAGAGGAGAGCTCACAACCAACAACAAAGAAAAATAAACAATTATAAGAACATATTATGAGCAACTATAGGACAGCAAATTTGACAATGAGGAAGAAATGGATGCATTCCTAGAGATGTATAAACTACCAAAACTGAACCAGGAAGACATAGAAAGCCTTAACAGACCCATAACCAGTAAGGAGATTGAAGCAGTCATCAAAAATCTCCCAACAAACAAGAGCCCAGGGCCAGATGGCTTTCTAGGGGAATTCTACTGAACATATAAGAAGAATTACTACCTTTTCTCCTGAAACTGTTCCAAAATATAGAAATGCAAGGAAAACTTCCAAACTCATTTTATGAGGCCAGCATTACCTTGATCCCAAAACAAGACAAAGACCCCACCAAAAAGGAAAATTACAGATTTACAATAAATTTAAATATTAAATTACAATATTCTTGATGAACATGGATGCAAAAATTCTAATGAAAATACTAGCCAATAGGATCCAACAGTACATTAAAAATATTATTCACCACAACCAAGTGGGATTTATTCCTGGGCTGCAACATTGGTTCAATATCCACAAATCAATCAATGTGATACAACACATTAATAAAAGAAAGAACAAGAACTATCTGATACTCTCGATAGATGCCGAAAACGCATTTCACAAAAGTACAGCATCCTTTCCTGATCAAAACTCTTCAAAGTGTAGGGATTGAGGGTACATACCTCAATATCATCAAAGCCATCTATGAAAAATCCACAGCAAATATCATTCTCAATGGGGAAAAACTGAGAGGTTTTCCCCTCAGGTCAGGAACATGGCAGGGATGTGCATTATCACCACTGGTATTCAACATAGTACTAGAAGTGCTAGCCTCAGCAATCAGACAACAAAAATAAATTAAAGGCATCCAAATTGGCTAAGAAGAAGTCAAACTCTCACTCTTTGCAGATAATATGATACTTTTTTGTGGAAAACCTAAAAGACTCCACTCCAAAACTGCTAGAACTCATACAGGAATTCAGTAAAGTGTCAGGATGTAAAATCAATGCACAGAAAACAGTTGCATTTCTATATACCAACAGCAAGACAGAAGAAAGAGAAACTAAGGAGTCAATCCCATTTACAATTGCACCCAAAACCATAAGATACCTAGGAATAAACCTGACCAAAGAGGCAAAGAATCTGTACTTAGAAAACTAAAAGGAACTCATGAAAGAAACTGAGGAAGACACAAAGAAATAGAAAAACATTCCATGTTCATGGATTGGATGAACAAATATTATGAAATTGTCTATGCTACCTAAAGCAATCTACATATTTAATGCAATCCCTATCAAAATCCCATCCATTTTTTTCAAAGAATGAAACAAATAATCCTAAAGTTTATATGGAACCAGAAAAGACCCTGAATAGCCAGAGGAATGTTGAAAAAGAAAACCAAATTTTGTGGTATCACAATTCCAGACTTCAAGTGCTACTGCAAAGCTGTAATCATCAAGACAGTATGGTATTGGCAAAAAAACAGATACACAGATCAATGGAACAGAATAGAGAGCCCAGAAATAGACCCTCAACTCTATGGTCAACTAATCTTCGACAGTGCAGTAAAGAATGTCCAATGACAGTCTCTTCAACAAATGGTGTTAGGAAAATTGGACAGTCACATGCAGAAGAATGAAACTGGACCATTTCCTTATACCACACAAAAAATCGACTCAAAATGGATGAAAGACCTCAATGTTGGACAGGAATCCATTAAAATCCTTGAGAAGAACACAGGCAGCAACCTCTTTGACCTCAGCCGCAGTAACTTCTTCCTAGAAACATCACCAAGGGCAAGGGAAGCAAGGGCAAAAATGAACTAATGGGACTTCATCAAGATTAAAAGCTTTTGCACAGCAAAGGATACAGTCAACAAAACCAAAAGACAACTGAAGGAATGGGAGAAGATATTTACAAATGACATATTACTAAAGGGCTACTATCTAAAATCTATAAAAAACTTATCAAACTCAACACCCAAGGAACAAAGAATCCAATCAATAAATGGGCAGAGGACAATTACAGACATTTCTGCATGTTCATTCTGCATCCAGATGCCCAACAGACACATGAAAAAGTGCTCAACATCACTCGGCATCAGGGAAATACAAATCAAAACCACAATTCGATACCACCTCACACCAGTCAGAATGGACAAAATTAATAAGTCAGGAAACGATAGATGTTGGAGAGGATGTGGAGAAAGGGGAACCCTCTTACACTGTTGGTGGGAATGCAAGCTGGTGCAGCCACTCTGGAAAACAGCATGGAGGTTCCTCAAAAAGTTGAAAATAGAGCTGAGCTATCCTATGACCCAGCAATCTCACTACTGGGTATTTGCCCTAAAGATACAAATGTAGTGATCTGAAGGGGCACGTGCACCTGAATGTTTATAGCACCCATGTCCACAATAGCCAAACTATGGAAAGAGCCTAGATGCCCTTCAACAGATGAATGGATAAAGAAGATGTGGTATATATACACAATGGAATACGATGCAGCCATCAAAAAACGAAATCTTGCCATTTGCAATGACGTGGGTGAAACTAGAGGGTATTATGCTGAGGAAAATAAGTCAATCAGAGAAAGACAATTATCATATGATCTCCCTGATATAAGGAATTTGAGTGGCAGGGCAGGGGGTTGTGGGGGGTAGGGAAGGAAAAAATGAGACAAGATTGGATTGGGAGGGAGACAAACCATAAGAGACTCTTAATCTTACAAAACAAACTGAGGGTTGCTGGGTGGAGAGGGGGTGTGGAGAGGGTGGTTGGGTTATGGACATTGGGGAGGGTATGTGCTATGGTGAGTGCTGTGAAGTGTGTAAATCTGATGATTCACAAACATGTACCCCTGGGGCAAATAATACATTATATGTTAATAAAAATATTTAGTCATGGTGGATGTCCATTTATTAGACTTAAATCAGATTTATCAATACATAAAAATGTATTTTGCATCATTTCCTTAATTGTTATAGAACTGGGAAGCATTAGAAACCACTTCTCTTAAACTTTTTTTTTTTTTAAACAAATTTAGAAACTGATTCTAGTAACACAGGATCTAGCACACTTGGCCAAAGTTCACAGATGCTGCAGAGCTCCAAATCCAAGTGTACATGGACTTTGAGATACTGGTTATTAATGGGAAAGGAAACACATCTACCTCTTACCAAGTCAGATACATTCCCATATGGCCCCAGATGTAGCCTGGCCCAGAAAAGAGTGGAATTTACCACATCAATGAGTCTGAGCATTTGTGGTTTCATTTTCTTTTCCTTTTTCTTTTTTAAAGCACTATTGCCCTGTTATTATTTTCATTACCTTTATATCACCTGAGAACATTCAAGTGTTGAAAATATCAGGTGTCTGTTGTGTTTTTTACTACTACAATGTCTAAGACATGATAGGTGCTCAATAAATTGTTAAAAGGAGGGAAAAAAATAAAGTTGTGTTGTTACTACATTCCTGGGAGTCTCATTTTTTCAATATAATGATTAACTATATTGATTATTAATAATATATTATTAAATATATATTAATTAAAATATTAAATATATTATATATTAAATATATTGATTAAATATATTGATTAAATCAACTCAGCGCTGACTTCTCCACTCAGCCCAGAAGGCATGTTATCTAGGAACCATGAAGAAGGAAGCTCATGAAGATGTTTCTATTTCTTTTAAAAGCAGATGAAAAAAATGAATATGATCCAGCTTTTATTACATTCATCTTTATGCCAACACAGTTACAATATACAAGTTTTAATATGTTTTTATAAAGAATAGGGCCATAAAGGTAAGCTGCCTTGGGCCCAAAAAGATTGTAATATGGCCCTGGGCTCTCCTGGGATGCTTTAAGGACTGGTATATGAAGTTATAGATGTGCACTGAGCTCATTAAAAATCCACAGATATGAACAGGGAGCTCAGTGTGCATATCCAGCAGTTGCAAAAATGAGCTGATGTCTAGTTACTTTCTGAGAAATATACTGGGTTTACTAAAGGCAGGGAAGTTATAGTCAATGGTGGAAACTCTGCATGGGCTGCTCTCTCAATGTTGATTGAGGAAAAGAATTCAGAAGTTTTTTCAGTGGACCACCCATGAGCCCCATGGAAAGGGGCACTCATAGGACCCTCTCAGCCTGAAGGGTTTGCCACAGTCTACGAAGCTGCAGAAGGAGAATGTGAGCAGCTGAGGCAGGGGCACACACCTCAGGTCAAGGAGGGCTGGCTGAGTGATCCCTAACTGCCAGGATTGGGAGTGTCTTTCTGAAGAAGAATCTTCCAGGCTGAGAGGGAGTGAAGGCAATTTACAACAGTGTCAGTCAACTAGGAGCTTTCCTGTTTCCTCACTCCATCTTCATTTCTGTCAGAAAGCTGTTAGCAAGGGAGAAAGGAGGAGGAGGGAAATAAAGAAGCAGCAAACCACACCACTCCCCACCATGTCGGCTCGGGCATAGGGAAAGATTTAACTTTTCCTTAGTTTTGCTACTTTGATTATTATAAGAGACAGGGAATTATAAATTTCAGGATCAGGAAAACTGAAAATAACCTATAACTTTGTATTAAGAGAGCAATTCAAAATCATGTCTGCAGTTTCTTTCAGTGGCCTAGGGGAACTCCCCTGCAACTGAAAAAATTTAAAGGAATCATGGGAGACCCCCCCAGAAGAGGCAATTTGTTCAGTATCATCCATTTCAGTGAAAATATTCTGAAAGAGTTAATACCTCCAGAAATGGTTTCACAAATTCCAATTTCCCATCACTTGAATATTCATTATTTCACACCATGGAACAATCATTCTTCATGTAAACAAGCAAATAAAGTGAGCATGAATTTACTTCATGATTCTATATACCTTGTCATAAGTGAGGGGAGAGAGTCTCCAAAGAGCCTTTTGAAGGAAGAACATACAGTCAATGACAGCAGGACATCCAGAGAGCAAAAAGAGAGGCCTGAGTGATATGGAGGCAATTCCCATTTATTTTTGTGGACTACTGATCAATTAATCAAACTAGTCTTGATACATACAACACATGTGTTTGTGATCATTTCTGTTGCTATAAAAATACTCGTAGAAAATATTTTGAAAATTTAGAGAACTTAGTATCAAACCTGTTTACATATGGGGGAGTTGAATGGAACTGTTCAGCACTCAAAGTAAATGTCCCCAAAATGCTACTTTTTGAAGTTTCTTTGCTGTGTCAAACTAGAAATTTCTTGGTTTTTTAAAATGTTTTCACTCTCTGCCATGATACAATGCTATTACAATATTATTGACTATATTTCCTATTCTATACTTCTCATCTCTGTGACTTATTTATTCCATAACTGAAAGTTTGTGCCTCTTAATCCCCTTTATCGATTTTGTCCATCCCCCACCCCCACCCCTCTGGCAACCACAAATGTGTTCTTTGTATTTTAAAGTCTGGGGCTTTTTGTCTGATTTCTTTAGATTCCACATACAAGTGAAATCATATGGTATTTATCTTCATCTGACTTACATCACTTAGCATATCAACCTTAGAAATTTCTATCAATTCCTATGGGATTTAATTAATATAAAGTATTTTTCAATTTATATGTAATTTTACTAATATAAAGTTTTAGTGAAAATACTTTTCAAATAACTTTTAATAATAATAAATGAGAATCCATTTACATATTTAAGTATACCATTTATCTATTTCCTCAATTATAAACAAAAGTTCTATTTTCCTAATAATATAAGGATATGATTTGCTTATGAATAAGAAAATCAACAAATGATGAATTTTCTCACAAATGCCTGACCACGGAAAGGTGGGTGTGAGGTTTCAAGTTGAAATGAATATTCACACATCTGCTTTTACAATATAGAAGGTTCCTCTCAGAATTTATGTAACAGGTATTCCTGCCTGGTTCTTTTTTTCCCTATCGTTACTTCCATTGATTATTTCCCAGATATAAAGGAATTTTAAAGTATTTGCTGATGGAAACACTGGCAGTTAAGCCTTTTTTCAGGAGCTTCTTCACCAAAAATACCCACCTACTACTCTTTGCAGAGCTGGTATTTTTATTTTTAAAGATTTTATTTATTTATTTTGACAGAAAGAGAGAGAGAGCACACAAGCAGGGAGAGGGGCCGAGGCAGAGGGAGAAGCAGGCTCCCTGCTGAGTAAGAGCCTAATGAGGGACTTGATCCCAGGACCCTGGGATCATGACCTGAACCAAATGCAGATGCTTAACCTACTGAGCCAGGCAGGCATCTCTGCAGAGCTCGTATTTTAAGTTCAACCCATCTTTTCTAATAACACCCCCTTCAAAACCAGTTTGCTTTGATCTACATTTATAGACCACCAAAGAGGCACCAGACACTGAGCTTAGCAATGAATGGGCTACAAATATGAGTAATCCATATTTTCTACCTTTAAGGAGATCATTTATTTATCCAACAAACATTTGCTGTGAGCCTATTATGTGCCAAATTTCCTGTGAAAGTTGGAGATACAGTAACCAGAAGGGCATCCAAGATTCTGCCCATATGGAGCTTATACAATATAGTGGGGAGGTAAATAGTGAAAAGGTAAATTTGACCATAATCATTACATAAAAGTAGAGGGTGTTTTGAAAACACAAGGCAAGGGTACCTAACTTAGTCCAAAATATAAGGTAGGGCTTCTATGTTAACATTCACACATTACATTAAAAGAAGTATAATAAAATCAGAGGATTATAAGCTGAAAGAAATATTTTCAAAGTACAAAGAGGACTGGGATAAGAGTGACCAGTTCTGAGTGGCATATGACTAGAGGAGGTGGAAATCTGGAAGATTTCCCAGGGTAGATGCCATTTCAACTAAGCAACGAGGGACATTTTATTAGTGTACAGTCTAAGCCATCTAACGAACTCCAAAACATAATGGCGTGAACAAAAGTACTACCTTGTAACAGATCAAATGATGATGCTATCATCCTCTAGACATGACATTCATCTTTGACTCCAAGGTGGCCGCTCCTGCTCCTGTCATCACATATGGATGCCACCTGGCCGGAAGAAAAAATAAACTGATAATCTAAAGACAAGGAAAAGTAATCCTGATAAAATGTAAAGTGAAAAAAGTAGGCTATATAATAATATAAGTGGTATTAACCCATTCCTATTAACAATAGCATATATGTGCTACTTGAAATAGATATAATAGGTACTTTATATATTTGAAATATAAACATATATGTGCATATACATACATTCACATCCTATATTTCTATACAGAAAACTGTATATTCTCTTACTTAGGCTGTAGGAAAAAGAAAACTTCTACCTTACATAGTTCTGTATTACTGAAATTTTATGTGTATTACTCATATATTTGTAAAATAAAAAGAAAGGATGTCAGAGTGTTAACATGCTTATATTTTCTCTCTGTAAACTCCTATGAACACACACATAGCATATATTAAACAAAAATGTTACTTTTAATTAATCCTTATATAGAAATAAAGCCATGCAGAGAAAATAACATTTTTCTTGCTTAATTTATAGATCATGCTAAGAAAAAAGTAATCCAACATTCATTTCATTACTCACAGACATTCATTCTATTTCTCATTTTTTTTTTCTATTTTTCATTCTATCATTTTTCATTCTATCATTGAACATGATGGGTCCTTAGCTAGGAAAATTATAGCACTAAGTAATAGCTGACTTTTTTTTTTTTTTTTTTTTTTTAATTTCAGGATGCCAACCTAGGGTTGCCAGATCTATCATCTTAAAAATTAAGACTGTTCTTTTCAGGGCAGCTTTAGGCTCACGGCAAAATTGAGCAGAAGGCACAAAGATTTCCTATATACCTCCTATGTCTACAGAAGTATTGCCTCCCTCATTATCAAACTTCTTCTAGCTTAACTGTACAATTTTTACAATTGATGACATTACACTGATACAGTGTAACCACCCAAAGTGCCTGGTTTACATTACAGTTATTCTTCGTACTGTATATAATGTAGGTTTGGACAAATGTATAATGGCATGTACCTGTCATTATGATATCATAGAGTATTTCATTGCCTTAAAAATCCTGTGTGCCACACAGTCATCCCTCCCCCCACCATAACCTCTGCCAACCACTGATGTTTCCATTGTCTCCATAGTTTTGCCTTTTCCAGAAGGTCATATAGCTGGAATCATACAGTGTGCTGCCTTTTCAGATTGACTTCCGACATTTAATACACACTTAAGTTTCCTCCGTGTCTTATCATGGCTTAATAGCTTGATTAATTTTTTTTGAAGATTTTATTTTTTTAGTATGACACAGAGAGAGAGAGAGAATGAGCAGAGTAGGAGGGGGGAAGATCAGAGGGAGAGGTAGGATGCTCCCCTCAGAGCAGAGAGCCTGATGTGGGGTTTGATCCCAGGACCCTGGGATCACGACCTAAGCCAACGCTTCACTCATTGAGCCACTTAAGTGCCCCTTGATTAATTTTTTTAAGTCAAACATGTTCCTATCACCTCATTAGTATTTAACAACCTATAACACTACGGTAAAACAAAAAATCTTTTTTTTTTTTTTAAGATTTTATTTATTTATTTGACAGAGAGAGAGATCACAAGTAGGCAGAGAGGCAGGCAGAGAGAGGGGGAAACAGGCTCCACGCTGAGCAGAGAGCCGGATGTGGGGCTTGATCCCAGGACCCTGGGATCATGACCCGAGCTAAAGGCAGAGGTTTTAACCCACTGAGCCACCCAGGCGCCCCAAACAAGAAATCTTTTAAAGTAATCCTTTAGAAATCTTGAAAATAAATGGGAAAAGTGTTTAAGAATAAGTGATTCTGCAAAAATCAGTAGTAGTAAAACTGAAACTAAAGGACATACAAGGATCGAGAATGTGGAATACTTGGGAATAAACCTAACCAAGGAGGTAAATGACTTTTATATTGAAAACCACAAAACATTGAAAGAAATTAAAGAAGACAAAAATAAATGGAAATACATGTGTATTTATGGATTGGAATACTTAGTAATGTTAAAAATAGCCATAGTACCCAAGGCAATCTACAACCAATGCAATTCCTATCTAAATCCTAATAGCATTTTTCACAGAAATAATAAAAATCCTAACATTCATATGGAAAGACAAATATCTTGAATAGACAAAATAATCTTGAGAAAGAACAAAGATGAAGGCATCACACCTCCTGATTTCAAAATATATTGTAATGTTACAATAATTAAAATAGTTTGTACAGGCATAAAGACAGACATAGCTCAATGGAACATAATAGAAAGTCCAGAAATAAACCCAGGCATGTATTTAATTGAACTTTGGCAAGATTACCAAAAATACCCAATGGGGAAAGGACAGTTTCTTCATCAAATAGTGCTGGAAAGACTGGATATTCATGTGTTTTCCTACGACAATTAAAAAAAAAAAAAGATGAGAATGTAGATGATCTGTTCCTATTGTTTAATTGGGTAGTTGGGGTTGGTGACTAAAAGTCTTATGAGTATCTCCAATTTCCAGCTGTGGTCTGAGGAATGTACATTTTATATTTTGGATAATTGGAATGTATAAAATTAGTTCAAGTTCTGAAGAATTATTGGCTTCAAATGCCTTCACTTCCATTTAGCTGTATGAACCTGTGTTAAGTCATTACTTGTCCATGATTCAGTTCCATTATATTCAAAATCTGGATCATAACAACTAATTTGTAGTGGTATAAGGAGCTTATCACAATGCCTGGAATATACCAAATTCTTGTAGAGCAAATTCAGTAGAAGTAACTTATAATGAAGCTGTTGATATTTGCTGACCATGATGTCGGGAAAAGATTCTTTCATTTTCTGTTGTCTTTCCCTTCCTCTCTGATTCTCTTTCCTTCCTTCCTTCTCTTTCTGTGATTTTTTTTTTCCCCCCTGGGGGAAGTATTTTAATCTGTCTTCTATTTCTGACAAAGAACCTATATAATTGTACCTTTCTTCTGGGTATTATTCGCAAAGCAGGTGTAAAAGTGCAGTACAATATAATTTAGTAAAAACCTAATTTTAGGTATTGGATTTGGGCTTCTCTGTGTGAGTGGATCCAGCAGTGTCCTCACACATACTTGTCAAGCTGTGGGAAAGAACCTTGGCCAGCAGAGAATATGACCATGAAGTGAAAAGGAGTCAATTTTCTAATGTCTCATATTTGAATTAATTTGAGTCTGTTTTTTTACTTAAGGGTTTAAATTAGTAAAGAATAAGTAAATGTGTTCTTATAATTGTTGAACAGGGTGAGTTTTTCTTTGGGCTCATTTAGAGTAGATGCAAAATCCATTTTGTCATTTTGGAGCATAAGGTCTGAATACCATATGGAGAATTTACCAAAATGAAAAGCATGCAGTATAATTTGGATTATATACTTCTATTAAATATATGAAAGAATCCACTTGATCTTTCCTATCTTCATCATCTCTAAGGGTTTTTTTTTTACTATATAACTATTCACTAAAACAAGAATAAAATTACTAGAGATTGCAAATATTCCCAAGTAAAACTATTTTTAAGAAAATCATAACAATCCATGTCAAAGCTCTACTTACAAACATCAAAGAAATTTAAAAAAAAAATCTTACGTTGAATTGTATGTTCTTGGAAAGTGAATGTATATCAGGAAGCCTCCGAAAACAAATGTTATAGATAACCCGATATTCTTACCAAACTCTGAGGAAAATTTCTAAGATCAACTGACAAGCTTGGTTAAGGAGAAAGGGGAAAAAAGAAACATTTGGAGGGAAGAGTAATGAGAATTTTGAAAAGAAAAAAGGGAGATGAAAGAAAATAAATGATTTTAATTGTTTATGGTAAATCATGGTATATGACTTGGGATGCTAATTTCATAAGCCATTTCCCTACCATTGGTATAGGTCTTGTATCTTGGCCTTTTAGCAGCTTTCTGTATTAGATTCTCTAATGCTAGGTATTCTTCTGGGTCCTTTACTTGTGTTAATGCATCTATTCCTTCTTACAAAGTAAGGTGGATGGTTCAGTTATTATCCCCATTTTGCTGAAGGGAAACTGAGTGAGAAGGGTTTAAGTGCCTTGTTCAATGTCCCACAATGAGGGAGTGATAGAGCCAGGATATGATAAACTCAGTCAATCTGATTCTAGAATTTGTGTCACCCTCTCTTATGCTAGACTTTTTTTCAGGCAGGAAGACTTTAGGCAAGATGTATCCATTCTTTGGACTTTAACTCATTCAAAAATTGCAATGGGTGATATAAGATTAATGGAAAGCTGTTGTGATCCATGAGTCTGAAAACATGGGAGTGAGCCAAGGAAAACATCAAGAACGGTGAGCATTTTAGAAAACACAGCTAATGATGAAAGACAAAAATAACTGGAATGATTGAGAAAGGGATGAGTTTTTTCTAATTATGTTCATGGAATAATAATGGTAGAAGTTGTACTAGGAGTAGACAGTGGTGCCCATCTTAACTTTATTTCTCTGGAGACATTTTGTTTATGTTTCAGCAAGAAAAATATTTTTGCCTAAAGCTTGTGACATTTTCAAATTTGCAACGGAAACTGCATAAAATCTTTTTCTTGGAAAGTTGGAAGGGTAGGAGAAAAATCATGACTCTGCTGTTTACTATCTATAAAAGCTTAGCTGAGATTTTTAATTTCTTTGAGCCTGTGTTTTCTTGTCTACGCAAGGCGAGGAACAGTGATACATACTTATGAAGTTGATGAGGATATTGAGTTATGGCAATAGGGACACTTAGCATTCTATCCAGCAACTACTTAATCCTGGAAGTCATTATTATGATTACTGTTACAACTTTTATTCCCTGAGGTTATGGTGAATCCTTCGACATGCATTTTGGTCCTCTAAATGTGCATGTATTCAAGCGTGGCTATATTTACACAGACAACTTTTGTTTAAGACAAAGATGCAAACAGAAACAGTAACAGCATTTCATGATGTGAGTTCACATTGGCCATCCACATTTGAATTTTTATATCAGTTATGATTATTAATTAAGAATGATCCCATTTGAATGCTACGATTCCTTAGAAGCCTATGAAATCTTATTTTGTTAAGAAGTTTTAAACCAAGGGAACACGCACACAACCTTGTATATTGCATTGCAGCCATTTAAGACTGAAACATAAGAAAGTAAAGGTGGCTTTATTTGACCTTTGGGTTGATAGATAACGCTGTCATTTATTGTAAAATTAGAATTCTTTTTTTTTTAAAGATTTTATTTATTTATTTGACAGACAAAGATCACAAGTAGGCAAAGAGGAGGGGGTGGGGGGGGGGGGGGGGGGAGCAGGCTCCCTGCTGTGCAGAGAGCCTGATGAAGGGCTTGATCCCAGGACCCTGGGATCATGACCTGAGCTGAAGGCAGAGGCTTTAACCCACTGAGCCACCCAGGCGCCCCTAAAATTAGAATTCTTGAAAATATTTCCACACCAACTCCTAGACTGTGTACCAGTGGCCCCATACAAGCCAAATATACAAACAAATAATTACACAGACATGCTACTGCCCTTTGCTTCTGTACTCACTAGTCTAGGAAAGATCTGTAAAGTTAGGTTAGCAGCAGAAGCAGAGTTAAATATATAACATTTTTCACTCATTACTTATTTCCAGTATCTTAAATATCATAACATATGGATAGTATTTCCTACTGTATTAAGTTGCTATGGAAAAATTTTAAATCACTTTCTCCTCTTTGCCAGAAGAGACATAGGAAGATGAAACCCAAGTAAGTTATTCCCCGAGAGCAAGATTGAATTTGCCTGAATAATGAATGTTCATCAATGGCAGTTTGGTACTTCAATTTTTGTAATTTTGATCCCCTTTGAGATTCAAAATGATTGTTTTTATAACTTGCATCTTATTTGTTTGTTTTACCAGATATTGGCCTTGAACATATTACATTTATAGTATGTCTCACTATGGTGTAAGCTCCCTGAAGGCAGGATTTTGTCAAGCACTTTACAGCACCCAGAACAGTACTCCTCTAAAATAGGCATGCAGTCCTTACTTGTTGAATGAGTAAGTCAAGGTTTCTCAACCTTGGCATTATTGACATTTTCTGGATTAATCTTCACTGAGTGCAGCTTTCTCCTGTGTTGTAGGATGTTGAGCAGTATCCTTGGCCTCCACTCTCTAGACGCCAGCAGGTGCCAAAGCATCTTCTACTCCTCCGCTCCCGGCTGTGACATATTAAAATGTTTCTGACCAACGCCAGGTGTGTCCTGGGGGAGGGAAGGGCCCAAATCACCCTTTGTTGAGAACTGCTGCAGTCAGTGAATAAATTACCTTGACAGGTCAAAGGAAGTCTTCATAACTATAGGTCCCTGGTCAAAAACAAAAGAAGAATTTGGAAACTGATAAACATAACTAATATGGGCCACTAAAATGGATCACTGATGTCCCACCCTAGTTAACATGATTGTTGAGCCAATGTGATAATCTGTTACAGTAAAAAAGAAGTTATCTTTTGTCCTTTTGTGGCAGAAGAGAAGGCATCACCCTAAGCCAGTGAGAGTAATGTTGTGGCAACGTTTACCTCATTCCTTCTACCTCTCCCAATCTAGTTCTTTAGGGAACCCAATGTTATTTCCAAGCCTGAAGACAGGGGTTCTAACCCCCAAAGTCTACAAGATATTTAACATTGCAAATGTGATATGGAACTCTGGGTTATTTTGGTGATGCAGCTGTTGGAAGCTCATACATTTCTGGAACGTGAAAAGCATCCTGTGACAATGTGCAATTGTTGCCTAAGCTATGACACATTTGCCATTTGCCACAATTCTGGCTTCCTTCACATGGTGTTTGGAGGACTGGAAAAATCTGCCACCGTATTAGGGAGGAGAAATGTTGAGTGCAAAGAAAGACCCGGGGGAACTGGCTCACACTTCAACTGTGCCAAGTTCTCAGCTCAAATGAAATGCTAGTGGGCAATATTTTAAATTAATCACTCTCTCTGTCTAAAGAGATATGTTTAAGAAGTTTAATGTTTACATTTAAACAACCTTGGGCAAGTTACCTAGACTCTCCAGGCCTGGAGGCACTATCCATAAAAGAGGGGATTGCGGTCATGTTAAAATGATGTATTTAAAACATTTAGCACAATGCTTGGCATGCAGTAAGAACTGAATTGATATAAACTATTATAATAATTAACATCATTATTAAACATAGCAGGGGATGTTATAGCCATAAGGTGGTTGACGGAAAGAGCAAAAATACAAGGACAACCAAGTCATACAGGTTCAGGGGGAATCATGGCTCAGTTATGTACTAGCTGTGTGAAACATTTTTTGAAAGATTTTATTTGAGAGAGAAAGAGAGAGAGAGCACAAGTGGGTGGAAGGGCAGAGAGAGAGGGAGAAGCAGGCTCCCCGCTGAGCAGAGAGCCCGACTGGGGTTCCATCCCAGGGCCCTGAGATCATGACCTGAGCTTAAGTCAGACGCTTAACTGACTGTGCCACCCAGGAACCCCTGTGTGAACTTTTTTACAAATCAACCTAGGTTATATTGTGTTGTAGTAACAAAAGACTTAAAAATCTCCATTACTTGAAACTCAAATGCATTTCTTGCTCAGCTCCATGTTCATAAAGTCCAGTTGCCACGCTAATGGCATGGTAATGCCAGGACCCAGGTTGTTCCAAGAACCTTTGTGTCATACATTGTATTCATTGTGGTGTAAGAAAATAAAGAAGATGGCAAATCACTAAGAGGTTCTTAAAACTCCTGCCCAGAATGCACCCATCTCCTCTGCCCACATTTCAATGGCTAAAGAAAGTAAAATGGCAACTGCTGAATTCAAAAAGGCAAGGATATATAGAGGAATACTGCAGAGAGTGTCAAGACAGTGCTACAATTTCCCACGCTTCCACTGAGGACCCCTGAGCTTTCATCTCTGCTTTTTCAGAAGTGTGGGCATTGGGAAACATAACTAATACCTGTTTTGAGATTATGTTGTGCCAAACTGCTTTAGATATGTTATCTACAAAATCTCATGGAGTCCTGACAACAAGGAACTAAGGTAGATGTTGTGGGCTCCATTTTACAGACTAAAAAAACAACTGAGGTCTTGAATAGGCTAAGTAACTTCACAGGTTAAGATAACCTATATACATTGTAGAGCACACACTAAGTACTTGATAACTTAATTCCTTTCCCTGGCCCTTGTTAAGTTGCATAATAGCTTATTTTTGAAACAACTGTTTCCAATTGTTTTAGACTATCTGTATGTAGGAAGAGCAGTAGGAACAAAAGTGGCTGACTGCAGATGGTTCAACTAGCCCTTTGGAATTCTTACTACATTTCTAGTTTTCTCTAACAAAATCCATGGGTAGGAGACATGTACTCTGGAGGTGCTCTTTCTTACTTATGTTTGGTTTGCTGTCTCCCCTTAGCAGTCTCCTAACTATTCATTTCCATCTTCATCCCCTGCTCTTAAATATTAGCCCCCCCACTCCCCTCCCCAAACTCCAAACCTTTTTGGCAAATCTCTGTAGTAAACAGATGGGGTATCTGTGTTGCTGGGAGACCACTTCATATGTGGAATCCTGTCCAAAGCGAGTGAGAAGGAAGGGGGCATATCAGCAAGATGATTTAGTGGCTAAGCACTCTTCCTCCTCTTCTCTTTTTTCTGACTCTGGCTTCATTCTCTGTTAGTTTTTAAACTAGAGCAGACCACTTCCCTTCCATGATCCTCAATGTCCTCATCTCTAAAATGAGAATAATAGCATACTAACCCATGAGGGTTTTGTGAATACATGAAGTAATGTTTATAAAGCCCTTAGCACAATTCCTGACTCACAAAAGGAACTCAATTGTTTTGTTGTTATCCATTATTTTCGGCAAGGTTAGCGGACCAAGGGAGGGAAAAAAGTATGGATTTGGGAGCCAAAGGCTCAGTACTATTTATGATGAATTTCAGGAGCTTCATTTGGGGGTTATTTCTTCGGGCAAAGGAGCTCAGTGGAAAAGGATGAGCCACAGAGGAACTTGAATTTCAATCCCTGTTTGACCCCTCATGAGCTGTGTGGTATACCTTGGCTAAATCAGACTCTGTAAGTCTCATTTTGACCTTTAAGTGGGCATGATAACTTGCTCCCGACCTCACACAGTGACCCCGAGAATTACCCGTTTGGGGCAATGGCCCATATTCAAGATGACTCTGTTCTCCTCTCTCCCCTATAGCCGCGTCCGTCGGTCCTGATTCCCTTCTAGTGCTGGAGGCAGGCACCGTGTTCCCCGTTCTCGGAGGCACCCCCGCCCCTGGCGCTGCCTAGCCACGCGGAGGGCGGTCCCTGAAGGCGTGTGCGAACCCACAGAGTCAACAGGCTTGCTTCGGTGTTGGGAAGTCAGGGGACCACACACACATGCCCAGGTAAGGGGTGGGTGCCCTTCTCTTACCTGCAACCCCTTCTTCGGTCTGGGAACCACGCTGCTGATGGAGCCGACCGGCTTTCCCCACCCTCCAGCCCCGAAGTTTCCCCGGAGCCCGAGGGGACGGGCGCGCGCGCCGGAGGCTGCCCGGAGTCTGGCGCTCGGCGTCGCCCGCCCCCCGCCCTCCCCTCCCGGCTGCAGCTGGCCAATGGCAGCCCTCGCCGGGCGCTCCCTCTCCCGCCGCCTCTCCCCCTCCGCGCCCCCTCCCCGCCGCCCCACTGGCTCAGCTCGCCGCCCCGGAGCGCAGGCTTCGCGGAGCGCACGGCTCCCGGAACGATAGCCCGCCCGCGCGGGCCCGGCTCTCCGCGGTCCCCGCCGCCGCCTGCCCGCCCCGGGCCTCGCCCCTCCGGCGCTCCCCGGAGCGGGGCTTCTGGCCCCGAGGACAACGCGGCGGCGCCCTCCGAACTTCATCCGAAAGGCAGAAGACCGCGCGCGGGCGAGCGATGGACCCCGTGAGTCAGGTAGGGCGGACCTGGGCAGGGCGGCGGGGTCTGGGGGCCCGGCGGTCTGGAGAGGCGCCGCAGCCCCTTCCTCATGCCATCTCTCTCTCTCTCTCTCTCTCTCTCTCTCTCTCTCTCTCTCTCTGTCTCTCGTGTCGCCCGTCCAAAGCTGGCCTCCGCGGGCACGTTCCGGGCGCTGAAGGAGCCCCTTGCCTTCCTGCGAGCCCTGGAACTGGTGAGTGCGGGCTGTGTGCGGGGAGGGGAGCCGGGCAGCGAGCCGTCAGGTGCGGAGAGGTCGGGAGGGGCGTCCTCGCTCGCGGCCGCCGCAGGCCCCGAGTTCTGCTCCGGGGCTAGAGACCAACCCTCTCCGAAGGTGCGTTCCAGGCTGGCGGGGACGGGCTGGAGGGACCGCGCGTGGCGGCGGGAGTGTGGACCGGATTTGCAAGCGCTCCGAGGTGTCATCTCATCTCCCGCGGGCACACTCGCAAGGGCTGCTGTCAGGAGCCTCCCCGGGAGATGGGAGGTGGGGAGCGCAGCAGATAGGGGAGCCGCCGCTGGGCTCTCGGCCTCACCTGCACTTCTGCGGAGGGCGGGAGTGTGTGTTTGGGGGGCAGGATGGCGGGAGGTAAAGAGGAGGGACCCTCTGAAGGCTAGGCGTCCACTTGGCCAAGCTCGAAAGTTGATCAGCATGGGGACAGCTCTTCGCCCGCCCGGATTGGGATGCAGGAAGCGCTGTGGTCTACTGGCCTTGGGGAGCTCCACGGAGCCGCTGGGAGGCTGTGAATGCTGTTGGTGGGAAGGGCAGGATTCTTTCCTTCCCTGTTACAATTTCTCTACCCTGGCCACTCCTGGAGGGCTCTAGAGATTTTTCCCAGAAGAACCTCTCCCCAGCTCCCAGTCTTCTTTGCTTAGCTCTCTTCCGTCACTGTGAACTCTGAAGTTTTGTTACTCTTCTGTTTTGTCCACCTTAAAGGAAAACAAAACACTGTGACAGTCCTATGGCAACCTATTGACAAGGAGTGAAGCACAGAAGTAGTCACACAGGGCCACAGAGCAATGCTGGTGTTGGCTTAGATGATGGTTATTCAGAGTGAAATCTGCAGGTCTCACATTCCCTCTTGCTAGGAGCTCTGAGGGGCAAGCAGACCTATCTGAACAGAAAGTTCAAAGCCTGTCATGTAGCATTAATCACAGGCCCTACCACTGACTAGCTCGGAAGTTATGTAAGAGCATGCTCTGTCCTCCCAGATCTTAGCTCTAAGGGCTAAGATCTGGCTTTGGCTACGCAACCATGGTGCGTGTTTACATAGATGATCCACAGGCTAATCACATTTGCCTTGTCTGTGGACCTGCATAAAAATGCACAAATATATCAATTTACCATACATCAAAGCAGCATTTGGAAGTCTTGAACCTTGTTCTGGGATGGCCATTCTAAAACAATTTTCCTTACATCTGGGTTAAACAAAGCAAACAGTGCTCCAGTCTATGATACTTCCAGTCGGCTTTCTCAGAATTCTGCCTACATTCATTCATTCGTTCATTCAGCCATTCAGTAAACATTCCCTGTGGAAGAGCAGAGGTTTTTGATTAAAGTAATAGCTCCATTGCCAAGCTGTTGTCTCTCAAAACATAATTCGAAGAATTGACATCATTTTCTGGTATCTCTTATTGTCTCATATTGTCACTTACCTGACATGCTAATTTGTATTCTTTTCAATCCTATGACAACACTATTTCATGTCACTACTCACCACACCACCTCTGCTGGCATATTTCAAAATATAAGAAACCTGGATGAATTTATTTAAAATGTAGACTTCCAGACATCAGCTCAAAATATTGGGAAGCTGGGTACCTGGGAATCTGGATTTTAAACAAGCTCCCTAAATAATTCCTGTGCACTTTAAATTTGGAGGACCACCACCGTAAGCTCTCCAGGTTCCCCCCCAAACTCAAAAGCACTTTTTACCATCAAGCTCTTGCTGTTTCTCCATCCTAACACCCCAAGCCTAGAAAAAGTGTTTGTCTTTTAACCTCAATTTAAATATTACCTCCATGAGGATTTCTCTCATATTTGTTTCTTTCCCCTTTCTGTATCCAAAATGAAATGTTTCATCCTATTGTTTGGGCTTCCACTATGTTTATTCGTGAGAATTTATCACACTGCATTATAGTTGTTTTTTTCTTGATGTGTGTGTGGCATGGGGGGGGAAGATCATGGGGGGGGGGGGGGAGAGGGAGAGAAAGAGAGGAGGGAAAGAAGAAGAGAGGGAGAGGGAGAGGAATAGCAGAACATTTATTACACCTAAAATATTTATAGTCATCTCTCTCTTCTAGGCCTCTAAGGTTCTAAGGTGGAAGAGCTTTTCCTTGCAAATCAGTGATTAGCTTTTCCTTTATGGAAGAGAAACTGACTAAGGGATTAACCCCCCTTCCCCCCCTCCAAAAAAAAACCCCAAAACTTAAAAAGTCACTTACATTAGTTGATCTACCTTTTAAAAGAGCTAAAAGAGAGAAATGAGAGCAGAGAAATGGAAGAAGGTTCATTACTGAGAAAGTTTAACAGAGTTGAGAGAGTGAAGGAAAATATGTGTATGCATTGCTGTGAAGAGCTGCTCTGAGGCATCTTTTCTGTAGGAGTGGTGACAGTGGTGACAGTGGTGTCCTCTTAGACAGCAGGAAGTTTGTTCTGTTCCTCTCTGTGGTCCCCACTACTGGCTTTCGCAGTGCTTGGTAAACAGTAAGTGATCAGCAAAAGGTATAAATTGATATGACAGAGCATACCAATACTCCACTTTCTCCTTTTCTACGGAAAGCGGCTTTAAATTGGTACTCCTTAAAATCTTTGAACCATAATCCTTTTGTTTTTCAGTATTTATGCTGTAGAAATAAAAGTGTATGTAGAGATATATGTTCAAGGGTATTGACTGCAACATCATTTGTAGAGGAAAGAACTGCAAACAATTAGTAAGTCCATTAATAGGAAAATTGCTACAGTTTGATTCACATGTTGTGAAATATTATACTGCCATTAAAAAGAATGGGTTAAATTAGTGTGCACTGACCTCGAGGTCAGTATATGTAATTGTCTTTGATAAAATTGTCAAGTGCAAAAAAAAAAAAAATGGGTTTCATTCTTAATATTTGATCAACTGTTAAATGGAAGAAGGTGGCTTTCATTCTTTGAATGAACTTATTCAATCAGATTTTGAACCAGCATATAGATCATAATACCATTTTTGTAAAAACAGAAAAAGAGTTGAGCACCTGGATGGCTCAGTTAGTTAAGCATTGGACTCTTGATTTTGTCTCAGGTCATGATCTCAGGGTTGTGAGATTGAGCCCCATGTAGGGCTCTGCACTCAGTAGGGGAGTCTGCTTCTCTCTTTCTCTTCTCCCTCTGCCCCTCCCCACCCCTTATGCTTGCACAGGTGCATGTGCATTCTCTCTCTCAAGTAAATAATTTTAAAAAAAAAATCTTTAAAAAATAGAAAAGGGAAATACAGTTATGTGTGTACGTATGAGAGACAGAGAGATTTGTCTGAGCATAGAGAAAAACAAATGTATACCACCAAACTGTTAAAATTGATTTTTTTTCCAAAGGATGTAATTTGTGTTGCAGTGGGGAGAGGAGACGGTAAAGGAAAGCTGTGGTATGCAGGAAGAATCATAGGCATATCATTTGTCCACAGTTGTGCACTTGAGTTATTTTTTAAAATAACTCATATTTTGAGTGATGCCTTGTAGACTGACACTATGCAGTGGCATTACTTCTAAAGACAACCTCTGCTTTTGGATTTATAGCCTGAGGGGGAAAATGCACTGTATTTATGTGTTTTTTGCTTAGGAAAGGCTCATGGATACAGTAGATTGAAAGTTCAATGTACAATAATAGTCAGGCCTTCAGTGAAAACTTTAGTTAATTTCAAAGACCTTCAAGCAAAACTCCCAATTCTTGATTTCTACTTAAGCGAGGTTAGGGACTTCTCACTGTCTTTTGAGTCAAACCCCAAATTTAGGATATAGCACTGATTCCAGTGGTCTGTTTCATTTATTCCCTGATGATAGAACAGATCCAGCTAATCTCTTAAAACATCATTTGGAAATGGTAAAAAAGATTAAATTTACCCTATTTCTTAGACTTATTCTGAAACACTAAGTTGGTAGTGTCCACTGAGAACTTATTTTGCTACTTTAATTCTTTGCCAGTCGGAGGACTTTGGTCGTCATTGTCATCTTCTTCTTCTTCTTTTTTCCTTTTTAAAAAATATTGTCAGTACATTCTTTCTTCTTATTTACAAGGCTGTGGATTTCCACCTGTGGATTTATGTGTAATGGAATGTGGGGACCCAAACATATCTATCATCCAGGACCAGAACTGCTACAGATGTAAGGGCATCAACAGGACTTCAGTTCTGCAAATGACATTTGGCATAGTCCTCTAATAACACGATGCTGCAGTCCAGATTCCATCCCTCTAGAAATAACTGCTAGGTCACATTGCCTAATTCCTCTAATTCTTATTCTTTGACATCATCTCAAATTTATTGTATCATTTATGCAACAACCCTGGACTTCACAGTTCCATTCTGCCTTCCCAAAGGAGACCAGCTAATCCAGAGTTGCAGTGTATCTGATATACGAGCTGTAGGGCTACTACTTTATTTACATGAAAGCACCTGCTTTGCATAATCTTCATCCCTGAATCTAAATTCTAAACTATGTTTTCCAAACATCATTCTGCTTACTTGATATTAATAGCATTTACAATCACGTATAACAAAATAAAGCAATAATATAATATAATGTAATATTATATAATATATCACCATTTTAAACCCCTAATGAGAAAAGTAAGAAGAGCTACTTTTGTCATGCAAGTTTCATATGAGGGACTGTATTTTAGTGCCTTCAATACATCATCATGTCAAATCTATATGACTAACATTTCCATTTCACAATGAAGCTCAGGGATGTTAACTAACTCATCAAGAACAAAATTGTAGGAAATGGCAAAGCCAAGATTTGAGCTCTCTCCCTCTTCTCTTAAATGGTATGCTTTGTTGCTTCCTTCAATGTGGCAGGCACCTGCTGTACCTTATTCTTAGTCCTCAAAGAAACGTTAAAAGGCAGATACTATCCTATTTTGCAGTATTTATCTCACCCACTAAAATATATTTTTGAAATCTTTTCTGAAAATGCCAAGGAGTGTTTGCATTTAGAGATGAACATAACACACATCAGTTGTCTTTTATATTGTTTTATTTTATGTTGGTTATTAATTAACAAAATAAAGTTGGTTCTAATTAAAAATTAGTATCTTTTCAATTAAGATACATAGGAAAAGACTATGATTTAATCTTATTTTATGGTCGTTTTTCCTATTTTCTTAAAAAAAAATCTGTGTGCATGAGTCAGACAACTCTTTTTTTTCCCCCTAAGTATAAACAAGACAGGGAATTCTAACATACAAGTTATTTAAATTATGAGCAGCAATCTGTCATTGAGGGTCTGATGTAATTTCAGAGCTCCATTAATGTGGATTTAATTATAACTTTCCAGCCTCTCAATTAGTGACAAAAATCATATGCAACTGGAATATGAATCAATAAATACACTTTTCATAAAAGAGCAACTCCCCAGTATAGTATTGGACTCATCACTTAATGCATTTCCAAGTTTATTAAGACAGTTGGTGTTTGGCCCCACAAATATAGAAACAAAGCAAAATGTATTACTTATGGATTTGAATCCTGATTTTATTCTTTACTAGCATGGTAAACTTGGACAAGTTATTTAACTTCGCTTGCTTCATTTTTCTCATCTATAAATTGGATTGATAATAGTTCTTCCTTCAAAGGGTTGTCATAATGATTAAATGACTTAATGAAAGTAAAGCCCTTGGCACAGTGCCTGGGCTATAAACAGTGCTCAACAAATTCAGAAGATGCTGCTGCTGCTGATGACGATAATGATGATAAGGATTTGGGTGATTCTGGGGATGATGAAAAAGGAGAAAGTAAAAAATCCATCAAAAAGTAATTTAGAACATTATGGCAACCTCTTGCAATTTAGGGTCTTGTCAAAATTCTGAAGTAGAAAATCTGTGCTCTCTTCGCATGTACCTCTTGGAGCCCCTCTATCTATATACCATCCTTGCATGGTTGTTTTGTTTTATTCCATAGCATAAGTGACTCTCCAGACACTTGCCTTTGCAGTATCTGCCCGTCAGAGAACATTACAGAGAGGACAATGTTGAAACTAAAGGAACGGGTCTCATGAAAGAGTTACAGGCACTTGGTTCTCAGGTGTCTTTTTGTCAAGATGCAGGGAGAGGCTTTTCCTAATCTTTCTCAAGTTATAATCTATAGACATTGTTTATGTTTAGAAGAGCTACATGTATCCAGCTGAATTCTCCAGGTTGTAGATGAAGGTCCTTGCAGGCTCAACCTCAGGCACTTACTGACCACACCCTAATATCCAACTCTACCTGGCACTTGGGAGTCTTTCAGGTAGGAACAGGGTAGCAATCCTGCCCTGATGCTCGAGTAGAGACATTATTCTTAGTTCTGTGTTCCTGAGAGGATTTATGCCTCTTCCTGATCCAGGTAAGAAAAAGAAAAAAGGGTCATGTGTTAATGGAAAAAAGTAATAGTCTCCAAAGGAATGTGTGTAGAGAACCATGATTTTCCTTTGAGGCTTCATTTTCTGCAGACATATATTTGACTTTGACTGTATTTGTAATTATTCTTGTTCATTCTGCTAGCTTAGCCATTCTTTGAGAACCTGTTTTCTCAGGTGAATATTGGGGACAATATCTCTCGGTTCTCATAGTGTTGTAAATTTTAATTGAGATCAAGCATTTAAGACACTTTGTAAGCTATTAAATGTCCTCCAAAAGTAAAGATAATTGTGATCCTGATGATAGTTATGGTAAAGAATTGCTTTTTTTCCAGGCTATGTGACTCTGGACAGCATAAGATAACTGCTGTAGCATGAAGGTTGAGGCGTGAAGTGTGAATGCCTTATCTCTGCTCCCGGAGTGGCTGAGTACTTCCCAACCACCAACCACCCTCTAAGCCTCTGCTCTAGTCCCTTTGATGTCTTTGGAACCTACAAGAAAAAAATGGAGCTGCCAGTTGAAACTGACGCCTCATCAAAACTTGGGGGGAGTGGTGTCCATTCTTACCCCTTTTAGCTCTCGCACTGAAATCTGGTTTCTTGTTCTTGTATACATTTCACATTTCTTAGATATTTTGGAGGACTGGTGATGGTTTCTTGCTGATCTGATGGACCTTGCACGTGTCCCTTCCTCTGCATATAATGCCACCTTTGTCTTCTCGTGCAGTTCCATTTAACTGGCAAATTCCTTTTGTCCCTTCAGGTGTCAGCTGAGATGTCACATCTTTTGGGAGGACCTCTCTAAGTAGGCAGGTCCCACCAGAATTCAGCCTCCTATTGGCTCTCTGAATACATTCTTTAATAACTTGTTTGCATTTTGGCTTCCCAGCCATACTAAAGGCTCCATGAAGACAAGGATATTGTTTGTCTTGTTCATCAGTACATTCTAAATATCTAACACAGTGCTTGACACATGGTAAGAACAACTCCAGGGACAAAATCCCCCAAAACATCTGGCAGTAGGTCCTCAGTAAGTATTAGTTGAAGAAAGAGGGAGGAAGAAGAGAGGGAGGAGAGAGAAAAAAGACTGAATAAATGAATCTTCGAGAACACATTGGATGTGGTGTAGATTCCCCTTCGTGATCTTAGGTGTGAAGAGGAACTGTAAGGACTCCTATAGACATAATTGTTTAGTGTTATTCTTGGTTGTGGAGGAGAGTAACTCACATAAACTGACTCAGCTATTAAAGGAAGAGGGCAGTTGTAGGCATCCCAACCGCACAGTAAAGGAGGTGAATTCTTTTTTTTTTTTTTTTTGAAGATTTTATTTATTTATTTGACAGATACAGATCACAAGTAGGTAGAAAGAGAGAGGAGGAGGAAGCAGGATCCCTGCCCAGCAGAGAGCCTGATGCAGGGCTCCATCCCAAGACCCTGGGATCACGACCTGAGCCGAAGGCAGAGGCTTTAACCCACTGAGCCACCCAGGCACCCAAGGAGGTGAATTCTTACAGCAACAAAAGTTTGAGGACTGAAGCAGGCTCAGATCTCAGGTCTGGTTTCAAGGCACTGAGTGGATCTGCCTTACCAAGAGTGTTGTCATTACTGTGTTTTGACTACTGTCCTGTTTGCTCTCTTTGTGTGTTCCCTTTCTCTTTCTTATTTACCTTATTTGTTCCCTGATTCTAATCTAATATCTTAAGAGAAAGAATGTGATTGGCTTAGTAATAATTTTATCAGGGTGGACCCAGCTATCAGCCCCAGGCCATATCAGGCTATGGATTAGCTATCCATGGATCAAATGTCCACAACTAGTTGTGTCGTAGTCTGAATAAAAAGGATCATGAGATTCAAAACCTGTCTCCCAAGATTGTTCTTTCAGGGAAAGAGTGGAAGCGGTAATTCTTGCAGTCATGGGCACATTAGACACAGTGAGATGTTTACATGTGTGGTGCAAGAGTAGATGATTTTTTTCCACAAGTACATCTTTGATTGAGGTAGTACTACCAATTTTCTCAAGGAGAAGGTATTGCATCTTTGAGATCTGGGACCAGAATTCCTGGAATTCTCTGTGATACGATCATTTGGTGGATTCACGTTGATGATGTTATTCAAGGGATGTACCTTTGGCCCTTCAGCACAGAAGGCTCTATGAGCTTTGTTCATCACCATTGTTCATCACCACTTCCTGAAAGGAATGATGAGGGTTTGCCTGTGATTAGATAATCCACTTGTGAAGGAAAATGTATTCCCTCAAACCCCATGAACTTCATCTTTATTCATATATTGGTAGGTTAATTGAGCTCTGGCCTTTCATGTTAGAAAACTAATTACTAAATTAATTATTTCTTCTGTTTATTCATGTGGTAGAAAACAGAAACACCCTAATGTATACTGTTTTTTAGTTTAATATTCTTACCCCAATTAAATTTTTTGTCCTGAATATTTTACTCATGGAAGAGTCATTGGCTTGCCTGGTGTGATAGGTGCTGTTTGAGGGAGGGGAGAAGAGGAATTGGTTAACAAGCAAGAATCACCATGAAAAAAGGAGCTCGGGCTATGGCATGAGCCTAATGCTGGAAAACTGGCTCTTCTTTCCAGCCATTGGAAGTAGAGCTGACTACATAATCCTGTGGCTCCTCGGGGTCCACAGAAGAGTGTAAGAGTCATGTTTTTTGGTTGCCAGTAGGGTTAAGTAATTTAATATTTGCAAAACCCCCAGCAGAATGTCTGGTCCATACTAAGGCTTCCTAACTATATCTAAAGAAGAGATTGTTAAACATGATGGTATGTTATCAACAAATGCACTTAACATTTCTAGGACAGTATAAACATAAAGTTTGCTCAGTTTATACTTGCCGTATCAGTTTTCATTTCTATTATTATCTCTCTGTTGGAAGAACATTGTGAGATGATCATAAAATATATACAACTAATAGGAATACGAATACATAGAGATAAGCACTTTACTAAATGCTATAATGGATTATTTCATTTGATCTCACAATCACCTTTGAAGGACCAAGCAATAACTCCTTTTGACAGATAAAGAAACTGAGGTCTGGAGAGATCAAACTACTTGCCCAAAGTCATCCAGCTAGTAAGTGATAGAGCCAGAATAGATCAACCCAGTCCATTGGATGCCAGACTCTTCCATCTTAATCATTTTTCCATGTTACCTCTCATTAATCGTGATCACTAACTGCCCCCAGCTCTTAAAATTAAATGATTTCTCCAGTGAAAACAGTAGGAACAATATATATCATTTTTTCTTAAAGTCATGTCTTCTCAATGCCAGTTCAGGTCCCTTTTTGTTCAAGCTGCCAAAACACAAAAAATCTCAGTACCCCCTGTAAGGACAAGGAATGTCCAAATCCACCCAGGAATTTTTCTATTCCTCAAAAATACTCCTATTCCCTGAGAAAATTTTGCTGATCTTGTGTATCTTTTCTAACAAAATCTTTATTCACTGATCTGTTATATAAAGAAATTCAGGTTCAGGAATGTGTTGTGAAAACATGCTTATGAAGTTTCTATAGGATGCAGAAAGGATCTGGATATTTAGAAAGATGTGAACACTTAAATTCCTTTTTAGACACCTGAAAAATTACTCAAGTCAAATAGTTTCCATTGTGGATATAGATAGAAGGAGCAAACAAATTTTGTCTGCCCTTTGTGTGTATGTGTGTATGTGAGCTGCCATTCTTTTGATTTGCTGTTTTGAAGGATTTATGTGCCAAATGAAAAGATATACCCCCTATGGCTTTAACAAGAAGTGCTCACATATCCATCTGGTCTACCATGAGACTGCCTGGCTGTGCTCTCATGCCCTTAATTCACCTGATGGTTTTGCCTGCACCTGATAGACAGTTGGCATTCTCCTGGGCTCCTTCCTGGGAGCCAGAAGAATTGAGAAAGCAGAAAGTTTAGTTTGGAAGAAAGAGTGATACCAGGAAATTACTAGGCATGAGCTCATGATCTGAGTGAAGAATGGAGATCCCAGAGATATTTAAATTGAAAAATGAGGTAGCTGAATGAGTGGGGATTATGATGATGACTTAGAGTGTGTTGGCTTTAGAGCAACAAGCTTGGGTTCAATTGCAGAACTTGGGTGTGTTCATGGGCAAATCCATTTTACTGAACTTCCAATTTCTAGGGATTTTACCTATATCAAAAATATGTTTATATGATGAAAATGAATTAATGCCTGAAAAACTTTGGATGAATCCCTTCATCTCCTTGAGCTGTAAGATGGGGATAATATACTTAATGCAATGTTTTGGAATAAAATGAGCTAATAGGCATGAAAGTTCCTATCAGAGGACTCAGTGTTGTTGAGGGCTCAAAGGGCTGACTATCGCTGATACTAGAAAAGGAAAGCTCAGGTATCCAGGGAATCTTTCCTGTAAGTGCCATGCCTGGTGCGTTACCCTTAATGTTCATCTCTAGCTGCAGCTGTTTGAGGAAAGGGGGGAGGCTTATTTGCATGTTTCATAATCCTCTACTAGAATTTATGTAAGAACTTTTGTTGGCAGAATCACATTGCAAATTCTATTTATGAAATAGTTGAAAGCAAAAGCACAATTATTATATATGAATTTGGAATTTATCTTAAAAGACATGTACTTCAGTGGTTTATTAAGAGGAATATGTGTGAAATAGTTAGTGGTATTAAGTTCTAGCTGTTCTAAGGGAAACCACTAAATTTATCTGTTCACAGGAGGTAAATTTGAAATGTAAGTATTATACTTTCTCTTCTTTTGATGGTACTTTAAATTGCTGGCTGATTTGTTTGTATATTTTAATGTATGGCTTTATTTGCTACATTTCCTTCATTTGGTAACATAAAAGATACTTGGGTTTGATTGTCAGCTCTGTGACTGACTTGGACATACTTACCCTCTCTGGTCCTTTCATATTTATATGAGTAAAAATCACGATAACTAGCAGGCAGAACTACTATGTTCATTAAATGAGATAACATTTCAAAGAGTGATGACATATAGCAAGCATTCAATAAATACCTCTTTTCGTTCCTCCTTTCCTGAAAAATATGTTTTACCGTCAATGTATAGAAGTGATAAATTGGAAAATTCACTAGTGTAATTTTTTTTCTAGATGTTCATGGATATTTTGCCTCCCTCCCTCTCTTTCCTTCTCCCTCTCTTTCTCATACGTGCACACATGCATTCTTTATGCTAAAGGCCGTAAAGTAACCCAAATGAGTTTGAGTGGGATAGTAAAATTTGGCAGGTGTGGTTGGCAAGGAAAGAATGATTCGACTGGACTGTCAAGTGTGAGATCACTGTCCCAGACACGTTGGAGCCCCAAGCTGCCTGCAGGCTTTGGCAAGGTGACCATGAATTTGAGAAGCTGTTTTCCAAAAGGAATAGCACACTTCTTTGTTTTAAAAAAGGACAAAGCTCTGGTAGATAGTGGGAGTTCACTGTAATGGCTCTTAAAGAAATGATCTCTTGCTAGGTGTCAGGCTGTATATGTCAATGCTACCTAACTATATACATAATTTCATTAATACCTTAGTGTCACCTTGCCCAAAGTTACAGAAATTGTAGGTAAATGACCAAAGAAGGATTTCAAACCATGTCTATCTGACCTGCTGCCTCCTCTGTGCCCGCCATGATCCAAACATACTGAGTATATGTGTATTCTAGGTGGATTTTTTGACATGTTATTTGGAAGTCATTTTATTTATAAGTCATATATTTATTAATTTAAAATCACAAACACTAGTAAATAAAAACTACCAAAATTACCATTATCCTTCTCCTGAGAGATAACTAATAGTGATATTTTGAAAAATGTTTTTGTTCATGTAACTTTTTTCCTCCAAAAATGATATGTTAGTTTGATAGGGCTGACAGAGTACCACAAAGTGGGTGGCTTAAAACAGAAACTTATTGTCTTATAGTTCTGGAGGCTAGAAGTCCAAGACAAAAGTGTGGATAGGGTTGGTTCTTTCTAAGAGCCTTAATAGACAATCTGTTCCATATATCTCTCTCGTAGGTTCTGTGGTTTGCTAACGATCTTTGGTGTTCTGTAGCTTGTAGATGATACATTGCCTCCATTTCAGCCTCTGTCTTCACATGGTGTTCTCCTGTTGTCTATGTTCAAATTTGTCCCTTTTTTAAAAATTTTTTTAAAGATTTTATTTATTTATTTGACAGAGAGAGATCACAAGTAGGCAGAGAGGCATTTAAAAAAATTTTTTTTAAGATTTTATTTAAATTTTTCCCTTTTTAAAGACACCAGTCACATGGCATTATAGCCCATCCGACTGCAGTCTGACTTCATCTTAACTGTTACATCTGCAATGATCCTGTTCCCAAATAAGGTCACATTCTGAGATACCAGGAGAAAGGACTTTAACATATGAATCTTGGGTTGGGGTGTAGGGTATGGACACAATTCAACCCATAACAAACAGGTCTTGAAATAGACATGGTTTTTGTCACCTGTTTTGTTCCCCTTATCTATCACAAATGTATTTCCATACCACTAAATCAAATGTCTTTCTCCATAATTTTTATGGCTACATATTATCACACTGTATGCCTGTCCTTAGAAATTATTTAACTATATCTAATTTATGTACTTTTAACCTCCAAAAACCAGCCCTTCCTTCAAGATAACCGGTTAGTATACTTCTGTTACTACTAGCTTAAGATGTAGAATTTCTGGTTCAAAAGGTTATACTTTTTTAAGATATTTGAAACAATTGTTCTCCAATAAGGTGGCACAAGTGTGGGCATTGTCATTTAAATGTTTTCCAATTTTATAGATGAAAATGAAATCTTGATCGTGTACTTTAATTATGCATTGAAATTGAGCATTTTTAACAAGATTACTTATATTCTTATTTTCTTTTGGAAATATCTTAGTGAACAGAATGGATTTGTAAAATGATAGCTGTGATCACCAAACTCATGGTGCTGTTCATGTGGACCTTTCTATAAGGTGCTGCCTTAAACTTTCTAGGTCATTGTCCTACTTCACCTTTTGGAAATTATTTAGATTGCTATACTCTGACTTGAGAGGCAAATAGTAAGCCATCCTTTCTCCGAATTATTGTATAAGAATAGATTTATGTAATTTTTAGGATGCCCAAAATAATTACTATTATTATAGATCCCTTATAAATTTTATTCTATTTGCATTTTATTTATTTATTTACTATTATTTAGTATTAATGTCAAACTTATTTATTATAAATAACTTATTGTTTTCTTTAAATGATACTCATACGTGTTGGCCCGTATTCAGTAGCTTTCTAAAAAATGAAGCTCATGTATATGTATGTAGTGACTCATGTATACAAATTCATACCATACGTTCTTTAGGTTTTAGACCCTTGGAACGTTAATAATTCTTTTAAGGGAAAGGCAGAGTGGATAGAATGTTACTGCATCACGGCTCTTGATTGTGGAATGGCCTATCGATAAAGTAAAATAAATTCAGCAGGTGCCCGATGCCAAGGACGTTTATTTCCTCTTTCTTGGATCGCAGTCCAGACCACACTTGCTATCCACAGCATTAACATTATGGATGCACTCTGCCTGTGACTTACATATGGCTATTTTGGTCCACCTTGGCCTCCCCGTGAATTAAAATAACAGGGGTTAGCATTCATTGTCTACTTACTGAGCTCTAGACAGAGCACTAAGAGCTTTCTGTGTGTAATACCCTTTAATTCTAACAGCCTGTTAGAATGTATACACAATTATTTTCCCATGTTTAAGCAAAGAATCTGAACCTTAGAAAAATAAATAAGAGTTAAGGGTGTACAGTTGATAATAGAAGAGCTGAGATTTGAACCTAGGTCTTCTGTGCCTAAAAAGACACTGAGTGCTTAATCTAGCTGTAAGAGAGGAAGAAAAGTCCTGATTCTCTCCCAGGGACCAGCTCCCTGTGGGAAGAATCAGCCTAGCCAACAGGTCTGTCCTCTACAGCTGTAAGTGAACCCAGGCTACACCTGAAGGGCCAGCCCCACCATTTAACTTGTACCTGCCAGGGAAGAATCCATCAAGGTAGTGTGGTTCGACTGAACCTACTTATTTGTCTCTATTAGGTGGTAAATTTTGTGATGGGCAGGCAAGAGAAAAATTCCAAGTTCTCTTTGCAGTTCAAAGCCAAGTACTTTTTTTTAAGTTTTTTTTTTAATTTTTTTTTGAGACTACTTGATAAAACAATAAATGAAAGGATGGTTTCAGTTTGCTTTGAGCTGATCTCATTTGATCTTCTCTTTATTTATTTTATTTGTATAAATTAGGGCCACAGTTGCTTAGGCAAATGATGGAAATATAGTTAGAAAGAGGCGTAGGACTGGATGCTTCCTGCCTTTTCAGTTTGTCAGTAATCTCTCTGCCACCCTTTAAATGATAACCATCTGCTTGTAAAAATGCAAAGATCCTTGAGATTGCCAATCTTTTGTTTTATGGATTTGTTTTGTGAAACACTCAGTTTCTTCCCCCATATTGGTTTGCCTGCCTTTGAAGAACATAGGAAACATGCCCAAGGCCAGTTGGCTGGTAAATATTGGGGCCAGAATGCAAACCAGGTCTGCTGGGGACCAGGCAGATAATGTGTGAGGAAGCAGGAAGCGGGCAGCTGTAAGAAGCAGCACTAGTGACAAGAGGTGTTGCCACACTGGAACACGGATTTCTGTTGAGAGGAACAGCTGTGTCTTCACCAGCCAATTCTTGCTGAGTGGAACCACAGACCCATTGTGTCCAGATATTTCCATTTTTCTTGAGAAAACAAAAATAGGGATTTGGGTGTTAATCTTGGGAAGTCTTAATGGAGGAAGTGTCTTCCATTTTTCAAACATTAAAATAGCCATGTTTTCAGAATAAACAAAGATTTGTTGATTTGTGAATATGGCCCACAGTCTCCAGCTTGTTCCTACCACACCACAGTGTCCTGTCACCCTGGAGGCTTTGTCTCTGCCCCCTCAAGGACCTGGCCTAGTTCTCTTCTTGCATAAGAGTTTTTCAGGAGCCATTTGTGGGATGGACGGATGAATGAGAACTTTGGTGTTCAGAAATTAACCCTAACTTGGGGTTTTTGAAATTAATGGAATTTAGTGAGTCCACACGTTCCTTTTGCCTTTCCTCAGATAAGACAAAATATGTTACAGTAGATATAAAAAGCATGAAAATAGAGGGACTATTCTCAGGCCAAAATCTAATGGAATGGAGGCAGTGGCTCATATTGTTAGAGTAGGCAGTTAGTTACAATCTAACCTAATCCCAGTTAGGGTACCAGGAGGTCAGCAATGAGGAAGTCATGACCACCTATCGGGAAAGGCAGAGGCCTGTTCTGGTAACACTCCACAAAAAGCCAGATTAAACCAGATAGGCCCAAGAGTGCAGGTGCCATGACAGGAAACCCCTGACCAAATTAGGAAGAAAAAGCGGCAAACCCCGCCTTCCACCCCAAGTGATGAATATTCCGCCCTCTAGTGAACAACGGTCCATAAAAGATAGAAATCCAACCCCCAGTGTGCTTGCTCCCTCTTTCCTACCTCTCTCTCTCTCTTTCCCTCACTCTCCTATCTCTAGAGTATATTCTTGCTTTAATAAACTTTCCTGCTTGTGTCACTCATCCATTGTGTTGTGTGTCTGTCTTTGAATTCTTTCTCATGACAAGACCAAGAACCTTTGGCGACACCTTTGGGACAGGTTGGATAGAGGCACCAGGGGGGCCCCAAAACAACACTGACAATGTAGGGTGACTTAGTACTACAGCTCCAGGTACTGGATAAGATACTGAGAAGAATAGAATTTCCCAAACGGTATGATCTCAAAGAATTCTCTTGATAAAAAGTAGTTTAATTATTTGTAGTTTAAAGAATCAATGAATAAATTAATCCTAATGGGAGGGGGATTCTGAATATTTATGTAGATTAGGACTGTCCAAAAGAACATTCTGCAATAATGGAAAAGTTTATATCTTTGCTGTTCTAAACAGTGGTCGCTAACTACATGTGATTACTGAGTACTTGTCACTAATGAACTGTGTTTTTAATTTTATTTATGTTTAATTAATTTAAATTTAAATAGGTAGTAGTGGGACACCTGGCTAGCTCATTTGGTTGAGCATCTGACTCTCGGTTTTGGTTCAGGTCATGAACTCATGGGTTGTGGGATCGAGCCCCACGTGGGCTCTGTGCTCAGCGGGGAATCTGCTTGAGATTCTCGTTGCCTCTTCTTCCACATGCACGCTCTGTCTCTCTCATAAATAAATAAATAAATCTTTAAAACGAATTTAAATAGCCAGTAGTTACCATATAAGTAGCTAGCAGTTACCACATTGTATAGCAAAGTGCAGAGATTTAGCCTTTCTGATTTATAAGGGGAGTGTGCTGGACTTCAGTAAATAACTTAGACAGGGACTGACTGTTATGTAGCAGAATATAGTTATTGTGAAGTAGCTCTGTTCTTCAGAACTTTCATTTGAACATTTCTTGCTCAGTGTGCCTCATACACTGTGGGTGGCAAAGAGTTTTTCAAACCAACTTGCAGAAATTTGTTAGACTCTGGATTTTCCAAATTTTACCATTCTTTGGATTATACTTTTGTGCATTTTCTATATTTTCATATGTTTATGAATTTTATACATGTACACATTCATTTTATACATTGAAATTAAAAGATTAGGCAAACTAAAACTTTTTCTCTTTGCCCCGATATGAAGCAAGATGACATGTCAAAGTTTGCACTAATTTGTTAGCATAAGAATATCCCACAATAATAGGATTTTTTAAAAAGATTTATTTATTTGTTTATTTACTTGAGAGAGAGAATATGACCAGGAGGAGCAGAGTGGGAGGGAGAGAGAATCCTTAGCAGATGCCACACTGAGCATGGAACCTGATGCAGGACTTGATCTCATGACCCTAAGATCATGACCTAAGCCAAAACCAAGATGCTTAACTGACTAAGCCACTTGGGTGCCCAATGGTTAGGATTTTTTTTTTTTTAAGATTTTATTTATTTGTCAGAATACAAGCGGGGAACAGCAGGCAGAGGGAGAAACAGGCTCTCTGCTGAGCAAGGAACCCCATGTGAGACTGGATCCCAGGACCGTGGGATCAAGACTTGAGCCCTTTACCAGGATCTTTTTAAAACAGGTAATATCCCATACTGTGGATTTAGCACTGCTAATTTAAGGGTTTCTACTTAATTAACTCGCATCTTTCCCAGTGTATCTCTAATGCGAACAATATGGCAATAAACATCTTAGTACCTGCCTGTTTGTGCTATGGGTACACATTTCTCTAAAATTAGTGCCTAAAAGCAGAATTTCTGGCACGAGCGGTATACACATAAAAAAGATAATCCCAGGAAACACTGGCAAGGGAGTGGAGAAGTAAAAGAGAATGAAAAGTGAGTCAAGAGAAAGTACATTATTTAAAATGTTATCACTGTTTGCAACTGCAGGTTAATCCCACTGGGAGACTCTAGGGACCAGTATAGAATACCCACATTGGGTATAACTTTCTACTGTTGTATGCAAAAGAAGCTGGGAAATAGAGTTTTTAGCTGGGCATGTTGACCCATTCCCCCCCCCCAAAAAAAAAACTGTTACTAAGAAAGAGGGAGAGAGAGAGTGGATCTTTGGAAGAGAGTTACCAGTCTCCGATAAGGTACACAATAGATGTTCTTCAAATAGTTGCTGCATTTCCCCCTTTGCCTTGGCTGAGATAATAATAATAATAATAATAATTCCATCCTGATTTTTCAGTGTATCAGAGATCATTAAACAGAAATCATTTGGTTATAAGGAACAGCAACCCATTCAAACTGGTTTATAAAGAAAAGGTAGGGGGCTCTTAGGTGGTCAGTCAGTTGAGCATCAGGCTCCTGGTTTCAGATTGGGTCATGATCTCAGGGTTGTGGGATCCAACCCTGTGTTGGGCTCTGCACTCAGCCCAGAGACTGCTTGGGAATCTCTCTGCCTCTTCTTCTCCCTCTGCCCCCACCTCCCATGTGTGCATTCTCTTTCTTTCGAGTAAATCAATAAATTTAAAAAAAAAAAAAAAGAAAGAAGAGAAAAGAAAAAGGAGAGGAAGAAATGAAATTTGTAAAAAGGCAAAAAGTTAAGTCAGACTTTATGGGGGAGAAAGAGAGGGAAATGAGATCTGGGAGCTGGAAAATCAAGAAGTTTTCCAAATCATCTTGCTGGGCCCCTGTAATATCTGCTCTTTGCTTCTCTTTGTGTCTTGGCTCCATTTCTCTGATTTTTAATGTAAATATCTTGCTTTGCTTTTTTGTGTTGAAAGAAGACAGTATCTAACTCAAGGCTAATTCTAACCTTACAATTCACATGTCGAATGCTGCTGCCCTTGGCACAGATTCTCAAGAGAGGGAAATGACTGACTCAGCCTAGGCATGGTTCACCATGGGATCCTATTGCCAGATTTGGGGTGAGAGAAAAGATCATATAGTGTAGTCTTGCTAGCCAATTTTGAAGGGGAAGGAGGTTTTTCAAGAAGGGACAATGGGTGGGGAGAAAATTGTTGCTGTTTCTCCCTTACTGATGATACTAACTTTTTTCAAATACGACAAAATGCAAAGTTTATAAGAAAGCAAGAGTCCCAGGAATTTGGTAATCAAAGCTAAATCACAAACTACCAGGATACTGATGGTAGTAGTTTTGCAATAATAGAGAAACTAGCACAAACGAGGTATCTCTGTGGGTGGTGACAGTCATTTAGATGTTGGGGATACTAATCTTCAGACTTATCTCCTGTGCAGCAGGATGAGACACTTCTGTGTTTTGTACGTAGCATCATTGAATTCATTAATCATTAGAGGTGCTTGGTATTAAAATTAGCAGCAAATGATGAGTGTCCTTGATTGCAGAATTGGGATACATTTTTCACTTATGGTGCTCAAGAGTGATTTGGATATGTGTTGCTAACTGTTCCAAGCTTTTCTGCCAGTTTCAGAAGAATTCATCACAGCAGAGTGGGTAGGGTTCAGAAATGGGGGACAGAAGAAGGAGGGAATATGACTTACTTCCAAGTGATGACTTGCAAATTGTACGTTGGCAATTGGCATTTTTTTTTTAAAGATTTTATTTATTTATTTGACAGACAGCACAAGTAGGCAGAGAGGTAGGCAGAGAGAGAGGGGGAAGCAGGCTCCCCGCTGAGCAGAGAACCTGATGTGGGGCTTGATCCCAGGACCCTGGGATCATGACCTGAGCCGAAGGCAGAGGCTTTAACCCACTGAGCCACCCAGGCGCCCGGCAATTGGCATTTTATAAAATTTGTTACCCAGAGCACCCTTTCAAAATTTACTTGAATTCTGAGTTGTGATTTTGAATTCTAGAAGGTGCATTGCTTCTATCTATTGTTGGGAACAAAAGTTTACCCTACCTATCAAGGTTCTTGTGGCTGGTCTAAGAATTAAATTGACAAGAAACAGATTAACAGGAGAAAAACAGAAAAAAAGTTAGTAACATGTATTATCTCCTATATAGATAGGAGAGACTGAGGAAAACTGAATAACTCCTTAAAATGGCTGAAGCCATTACCTTAAATAGGATCTTCAGCTAAAGACAAAGAGAAGATGTTGAGGATAGGGAGGCAGTTCTGGGAGGTTGCCAGTAAAGCACCTTAAACACACATAAGGTTGTCATGAAAATTTAAGTCTCCACCTTCCACTTTATTTTAAGATTTTATTTATTTATTTGACAGAGAGAGACATAGAGAGCACAAGCAGGGATAGTGGGAGAGGGAGAAGCGGGCTTCCTGCCTAGAAGAGAGCCCAATGTGGGGCTTAATCCCAGGACCCTGGGATCATGACCTGAGCTGAAGGCAGAGGCTTAACGACTGAGCCATGTAGCCCATCTCCCCCCCCCTTCCACTTTGATAAGAGTTGTAGATTGGCTCATCATCCTCTTCCTGTACCCCCTCACAGATGGAGATTTCTCTTATAAATGTCAGTATCTCTTACAAAAGAATAACTTCTATTTGGTTTTCAGAGCTTCTCCTGTGTTTGTAGTTTTTTTTTAAAAAATAATCAGTCTAAAAGGACACTTTACCAATGAGACATATTTTGAGGTGCCAAATTCTGCTCTCCTACTCCATCCATCCATCCATATGTCTTCATTCTAAGGTGGTGTCAGGATGAAACTGCTGACTCCAGTGCCTTGCTTAAAAAAACATGTCATGGGGCTGGTATTGAGCAACCTGGTACCAATCTTCAGTTCTGCTTTAAGGATAAAGTAATTGTATTGGACTCTATTAGTCCCCTGCCCAGACCCACTTAACCAGGCTAGTGCACAACCCTCTCTCCCTCCCTCTGCTGTTAAGAATGTTGACTGCTAACAGGTCAGAGCTGCCCCTACTCTAGAGAATTACCTTTAACTGAATGGAAACCACCATACCCAGGACCTTACCCTCTTTAGGGAAACCTACAGCCAGTAACAGTCTAATATAGGGGTACAAAAAGCTGGTTCCCTTGCCACAAGGAGGATCCACCTCTGCTGTGATTCATACTTCAGAGCCCTTGGTGAGGGCAGACTGCAGCTCACCTCTAGCCTCATTTTCAGTAGTGTTGCACTGAAAGTTGGAGAAATATGTTTGGATATTTAGAGGTTTTGGATAACCTTTAGGTATGAGATGTGCTTAGCACAGTACCTAATATAGATTGGGGCCTCAGAACGTGTTGTGAATTTTGAGCAATTATTTTAAAATGTTTATATTGAAGTAGACATTTGTTTTGAAGTATTGCCTGACTTGAAAGATAACTCTAACCATAGAACGAAATCTAGAAAGGCTTGTTAAAAAACAAAATTCAACAGAATAAAATTGAAGATCTAATTGGTTTTACTCAATGATTGATGAATTGGGTACATCTCATCAAACCAGTAGAAAGGAGCCTCTAGGAATTGTACAAAATGGAAGGTTTTTTATAGGAAGGAGGGTGGGGCAAGGAAGTTATTAGCAAAAGAAAAGAAAGGATTGTTTCAGGCAAGGTTTCCTTCCCTTAGAGGGGAAAGACAGGGGGATTTTCATTTGGATTACCTCATCTTCTTGGGGTGGGGGGTCTGAAGTGACCTATCACTTCATTACTGACCAGAAAGTTCCTAAGACTGCATTTCTGGGGGAGGTTGATTCTGCAGGTAGGTTAGGTTAGACTTAGCCTACCGTGAAGTGACTCCATTTTGTGGTTTTCTTTTAACAGGCTCCTGTACAAGGATCTGCTTTTTTTTTTTTTTTTAATTTCTTAAAAATTTTCAAAGATTTTATTTATTTATTTGAGAGAACGATTCCAGAGAGAGAGAGAGAGAGAGAGTGTGTGCAAGCACATGAGCAGGGGGAAGGGGCAGAGGGAGAGGGAGAAGCAGGCTCCCTGCTCAGTGGAGCTGGATCCCAGGGGCTGACCTAAGCCCAAGGTAGACACTTAACTGACCGGGCCACCCAGGTGCACGTCTAGCTATTTTTTTTTTTTTTTTAAGTTGGATTGGTATGGAAGAAATGGATTGAGGATGTTTTTTGGCCAAGTTATATGGAGTTTGATGCATATGCCAACATTCGTTATTTTGAGAAATTTATTTTTGTACTGATATATATGAACAATTAAAATTTCCCACAGTATTCCTTTACCAAAATAAAAGATTTTCTGTCCTGAGACTGTGACATGAATTTTCTGAAAATGACATACTATAATTTATACAATTCTTCCAAATTCACTGCAACAGGCTTGTGCTTAAATACCTATGACTTAATGAGGAGAGTTGAACTATATTAGAAAATTCTCTCTAGAGACTTAGCAGTAACTAGCAGGTGAATGCTCATGGCATTAATTTGTGTCACTTCTTGACACTTCTGGACTTTGTAAAGTTCCTACCTTGTCTTCTGCAGCACAAAAATATTCAAATGTTCACCTGATGTCAAATGAATTAATTTCACTCTAATATCGAATGTTACACATGGATTGTATTCTCATGAGGATGAGCTTGTCTCTCAAGTTCACCTCTACAATTCCATTACCTAGAGCTGTGACTGTTTCATGATAAACACACAAATATTTCCTAAATGAGTGGATGTATGAATAAATGAATTAGTTGTTTTTCTTCCTGGAACATCATTCCTCATCAACATTCCTTGTTTCACCATTTTCTTCTCTAGAACCATCTCACACTCCCAGATTGTTCTTTTATTTTAGAACTTTCATAAAAGAAATTTCTTCCTCTATTTTGGAAGGCTCATGGTATTCCCTTCTACCCTCTTGAGTTAGGCTAGTGTTTCCCAACGTAAACTGGGCTTTTGCAGCAGGAATAGGGTTCATGTCCCAAGGAGTTCCTATGTAATTAATTAAACCCTACCAGTGGGTAGCTCTGGGCAATTGAGAAGCAAAAATACACTGTCGCCAAGGGCGGTAGAACTGATTCAACTTTACCTTGAAACATCACATGAATTCTCCAGTGAGCGTTTTTGGCTTTTCTTCCCTCCTCTTTTCCTATTCTAGGAGTGTTCAAAAAAGCTGTTCATTCTGCAGTCAGTGATAACATTTAAATGCCAAATTTTCTTGGAAAAAGTAACAGCTGGGTTAATTTTATATTGTGTAGTAAATGGCTGCTAGCGGATCCTTTTCTGCAGGTGGGTTCTTTTATAGGGGAAAACATTTGGGAATTAAGGGGAGACAGAAAGGTATCACCAATGCCAGTCTGACTCCCAAAACAGTAAGACCTTCAATCAGTTTGAGAATCAGGTGAATAAGAAAAATGTGTGTATGTGTGTGTGTGTTTAAAATAAATCTTGTTACTGGTCATTTGGATATAGTTGTAGTTTTCCTCTTTAAACAGTATCAAGATTACTAAAAACAAAAACAAAAACAAAAACCCAGGGGTGTCTGGCGGCTCAGTCCGTTAAGCATTTGACTCTTGGTTTCAGCTCAAGTCACGATCTCAGGATTGTGGGATTGAGACTGCATTGGGTTCTGTGCTCAGCACAGAGTCTGCCTTTTCTTCTACCTCCCCCTTCCTTACACTCTTACTCTATCTCTAAAATAAATAAATACATCTTTAAAAAAAAAATCAGAATTACTAAGAGCAAAGGAAAGTCCAAGCCATAGAAATGGCATAATTTACCAGGGAGTTGATCCTCTAAATTACAGGGCGTGCCCCAGTTTTTTATTTCTTGTTAAAAGATTTTGTCTTTCTCTCCGTACTCCCTGCTGGAATTCTGTGATTCGAAAATATCACAAGTGAGAATTGTATGAATGACTCATGCAAAATACTCAGCATTTTCTTCCTCTCGGGAGTATAAGTATCACAGTCTCCTCCTATCACACACACCTTGTTTTTCCAATGGAAAAAAAAAGTCATGTGTGTCTCACTGGAAGAAAAGGAGAAGATTCATAAAGAAGGGCTGGCCTTTCCGGAAATGACATTTATGTTATTTAATGTTCATTTTATTTAATGTTAGGTGTATAATTGTATTGTTTAGTGATGAAACAAATCAGTATCATAGTAAATATAATTTCATATGATAATTTTTATTGAATGCTTTTTGTGAAGAAGACTAGTATAGTTATTACAAAATTTGGGGCAAAATCAGACAGATCTTGATTTTAGCCCCATTTCTGCCATAACATTACCTGTAGAGTAATGGGGAAAGTTGTATTCTTTCTGAGCCTCAGTCCGAGATCTATGTAGTGGGGCCAGTTTGAGAGTGACATGTACCAGCTAGTCTCCAAGGTGGTTTCCAATGACCCCCACCTCCTTGGTAGTCATATCTTTCTTATGTACCCCCTCCCACACTACAGTGAGTTGGTCTGCCCAATGGAGAAGCCTAGGAGGCAGGAATCTGAAGCCTTCAGTCAAAAGCCAGGGAGGATCTGAGACCTTCAGACAATCACATGAATGACCTTGGCCTTGAAAATGTATCCTCCAGCCCAAACTGAGCCTGGAGATGACTCTAGCCATAGCTGACAATTTGACTGCAATATCATGAGACACCCTGAGCCAGAACCATCCAGCTAAACTCTTCTGGATTCCTGACCTGATGAAGTAGTAAATGTTTGTTGTTTTAAGTGGCTAATTTGGGGGCTAATTTGTTACACAGCAGTTGATTACTAGTATGTACTATGACAGAAAGAAGAATAGTCCTTATACTATAAACAATTGAAAGCTTGTTGAATATTTAAGTAGTGAGTATATGAGATGTGTTTTAGATTTTTTTTTCCTTATGCAAACCCTATGTTCTCTGCTAGTTTTCAAATCATACTGTGATTAGTAATCTCTAGGAGAATTTGTTTAACACACATACAATTTAGGCTCTATCTACCACCAGAAAATTCTGATTTAGTAAATCAGGGGTAGGGTCAAGGCATGTGCCTTCCTCCCAACCTCCCTCCCATTCTTTCTCCCTCCTTCCTTCCTTCCTTCAGTAGGCTCCACACCTAGTGCAGGTCTCCATCTCAAGACCCTGAGTTGATGACCTGAGCTGAAATCAAGAGTGGGATGCTTAACCAAATGAGCCAACCAGGTGCCCCCAAGTCATCTTTATTTTTAACAAGCATTCTAGGTGTTTGAGATACAGGTTACTTACTCACACACTAGCTCTCAGAAACTGCCCTTGTCAAACTAAGTCGTTAGGTGCTCTCAGAACCAGCTCCAGGCCTTCTTGCATATCCTAGGATAACATATCCTCCCGGTTTGCCATGGTATTTCTCAGTTCCAACATTGAAAGGCTTGTGTCCTGGGAAACCCCTCAGTTCTGGACGAACAGAGATGGTTGTCCACTCAGTATTTTCCCATAACAGCCACCACAAACAGAATGCCCTATTCACCCCAATTTCTGCAGCTCCACCTGCCAGTGTCTAACACAACATTCAAGGCCCAGGTCAGATGCCACTTCTTCATCCCAGACAACTTTTCATTTTCTTCACCATCATCTTGAGAGCCTTTGGACTTCGAAAGCACATTTTCTGTTATAGTACCTTAGAAGAGTAACATTTGTAGCTTCTGTATCCTTGTAAATCCTTGAAGGCAAAGACTGCTGTCTTATTCATCTCATAATTGAATGTCAGGCTCCTTGATTTGAAATGTCGATTTAAGTTCAGGTGCTAGCTTGTGGCAGCCCTGCGGAGCGAGCCTTTGGGGCAAGAGAGAAAGCATCTCTCTTTAGTGAAATTTCTCAATATGCTCCCTTTCAGTATGTGTGAATTTAAAGCAGTCCTGTATTCTTCACTCTCAAAACGTTAAATAGGCTGCCATGAAAAGTACGATGCTGTGCTAAGGCAGGTGACTTTTTTTTTTCTGACACGATGGTTCCTCGCTGGCAGAGCAGACTGACAGGTTCCTAGGGACTTTCACTTCTACATACTCAACCCCTGTCAGATTTACCAGTGATGAGAAACAATATAAAATTAGTTTATAGATGGCCTGTTAAAATTTGCCAAGGAGTTCATGATAATGATTCAAATCAAAGAAGCAGAGAACTCAGTATGCTTAATTATGATTTCAAAATGGAAAGAAATCACTCATCCTTGAAAAGGATTAAGTTTTCTTTGCCCAGTTTCAGGTGGATTCCATAAAAATGGAAGACTGCTTTTGGGAGACAGGTGATATATTCTTTTTTTTTTTTTTTTAAGATTTGTATTTATTTATTTGAGAGACAGTGAGAGGGAGCATGAGAGGGGAGACGGTCAGAGGGAGAAGCAGGCTCATCGTGGAGCTGGGAGCCCCATGTGGGACTCAGTCCTGGGACTCTGGGATCATGATCTGAGCCAAGGGCAGTTGCTTAACCAACTGAACCACCCAGGCACCCGAGACACGTGATATTAAGGAGGGGTTTGACACCATGTCACTTTAGACTTGAGGAAGGCATATTCATTCAGGTGATGTAGGGAAGGGGAGAGCAGTTGTTTTCAACTGTCATTATTTTTACTGTGCTTGTTCTCCTGAATTATAAAATTTGCACTCTCCATGGTGAAGGCAGAATAACTGGAGGAAGTTTCTGGATAATAATATAATAATAATAATTGTCATATATGAAATATTTTGTGCAAGGATCTGTGCTCAATGGAAGCATCTCTCTTTAGTAGAGATCTTAGTAGAGATCTTTAGTAGAGCTCTCTTACTGTCTCCATCTTACTGATGAGGAGGCTCCATGGAGGCTCTGTGGTTAAGTGACTCACCTGGGATCACACACATGTTACACGAGTGAGCCAGGATTCAAAGCTAGGAAGTCTGAGTTCTAATCCCAAGCTCATGACTACTGTTTTGTCTTCCCTGCCACCCTCACCACCTTCTTAAATAAGAGCCTTCCATTGAAACCAATTTTCTTTTTAGAAAATCACTTTACAGATGGTTCACTAATATATTAACAAAGTGCCGAGTTTACTTTAATTCCTTCATTCCTTCTGTTTGTTTCCGCAGAGGTTGTATACTAATATATTCATATTTTCTCATTGACTGACATTATAATTTCGGAAATGTTTCATCCTCTTCCACCCTCTAATTAACAGCTTCCTCAGCCTCCAGCTGGCAGTCTCACAGCCTTTCCTTTCCTTGCCATCCCCTCACCTCAGCCTCTCTGTCAAATATTTTTTTTTTTTAATGTCGAAAGAATTCTTCATGAAAATCTTTTCTAACATAGACCATCAGCCCTCAATTTACAAGTTCTTTACATTTTGATTTTCATGTATTAAGTTGTCTTTAAAAAGGTCACCCATGGAGATGAAGTGAGAAATCCTGTGTTGATAAGATTCCCAGGAGGAAACCTATTTGGGAAGTTCACTTTCAAGAAAAAAACATAGACTGGTCTAATTGCCTTTGCTATTAAGAGACTAATAGAGATCTGATATCAGGCTTGAGAAGGACATAGTTCACGGCTTTTAATTTCACTCACTTTAGGGGAAAATAATGAAGAAGGATTTTTACCAAAGTAAAGGACTTTGAAGGACAAAGTGAAAAGGAAAGTTATCTTCAGTAATAGTAGGAAATATTAAGGAAGAGGAAGAAAGTGCATCTGAGTCTCCATCAAATACAAGGAATAGTAGAGCCAAATCCTTCATTTCTCTTTTGCATTTTAAGTTGTGAGATAAAGAGGAATTTATTATTATTTTTTTTTTAATTACTGGAGCTTTTCATTGTGGTCTCTCTCATCTCATTATAGTTGGCAAGCCATTCTGGGACAAGGAATAGATCCAATCAGTGTTGTTTTCCTCAGCATAGAAAATGTCAAACAGGGATGCCTGGGTGGCTCAGTTGGTTAAGCATCTGCCTTTGGCTCAGGTCCTGATCCCTGGATGTTTTGTTCGAGTCCCACATCAGGCTCCTTGCTCAGTGGAATCCTGCTTCTCCCTCTGCCTGCCGTTCCCCCTGCTTGTACTTGCCTGCTCGCTCTCTCTCTCTCTCTCTCTCTGGCAAATAACAACAATAACAAAATATTTATTTAAAAAAGAGAATATGTGAAACCTACAGCAGATATTCAATAAATACTTCTTTATGCAAATTTTATTTACATACATATATTTTATTTCTTAAGACTTTATGGCGGTATACTGGACGTATAATAAGTGATATTATTACCATTCTTAGTGCTTCTCATTCCTGTGTGTAGCTCGATATTTCCATCTGGTATCATTTCTTTTCTGTTAGAAAGACTTTCTTTAACTTTCTTTTTTTGTGTGGCATATGTCTGCTGGTGATAAATGTTTTCAGCCTTATTTTGTCTGAAAAAGTCTTTATGTCATCTTTGTTTTTGAAAGACATTTTTGCTGTGTATGAAATTCTAGGTTGTGAGGGGTTTTGTGTTCAGCATTTTGAAGATGTTGCTTCACTGTCTTCTCACTTGTTTTGCTTTGAACAGGAAAATTTCCATAATCCTTATCCTCCTTCCTCTCTGCATAGCATGTCTTTTCTCCCTGGCTGTGTTGAAGACTTTTCTCTGTATCGTGTTTTGAGCAATCTAATTGCGATGTACGTTAGTATAGTTTCCTTCATGTTTATTTTGCTTAGGAATTTTTGAAGCTTCTTAGATCCATGATATAGTTTTCAGCAAATCTGGAAATTTTTCAACATTTATTCTCTAATTTTCTTTTTTGCCCTGCCTTTCTCTGGGGACTCCAATTCTTATGTTAGTCCTCTTGAAGAGGTCCCACAGATCATTGATGCTCTGTCCACTATAAAATTCTTTATTCTTGGGGTGCCTGGGTGACTCAGTCATTAAGCATCTGCCTTTTGCTCAGGTCATGATTCCAGTTTCCTGGTATTGAGCCCCATATTGGGCTCCCTGCTCAGCAGGGAGCCTGCTTCTCCCTCTCCAGCTCCCTCTCACACTCTCTGTCATAACAAATAAAATCTTAAAAAAAATTATTCTTCGTTTCACTTTGGGTAGTTTCTATTGCTGTGTCTTTAAATTCACCAGTCTTTTCTTCTATAATTCTAATCTGCCATTAATCCTATCAAATATAGTTTTTATTTTCATAGCTTTTATATCAAATATAGTTTTCATCCCTAGAAATTAAATTGGGGTCTTTTTTTTATTTTTTTAAATATTCTATGTCTCTATTCAACTTCTTGAACATCTGCAGTACATTTAGAGCTATTGCAATGTCCTTGTGTGCTAATTCTAACATATGTTTCACTTCTATGTCAATTTCAATGGATTTTTCTCCTCATCATGGACTGTATCCTCCTCTCTGCATGGTAATCTTTCCTTGGATACTAGATATTATGAATTTTACCTTGTTTGATGATGGTGTGGGTGTGTGTATGTGTGTTGTGTGTATGTGTTTTTTTTTTTACAAATACTATTGAGCTTACTTCTGGGAATTGGTTAAGTTACTTGGAATCAGGTGGGTCTTTTCAGGTCTTGCTTTTAGGATTGTTAGTTAGGACCAGAGAGGTGTTTGATCTAAGGCTAATTACTCCCCACTGCTGAGGCAAGTCTCTTCTGAGTCTTCTATACAGTGCCTGTAAATTGAAGCTTTTCCATTCTGGCCAGTGGGCCCAAGTGCAGTTCCCAGTCCTGTGTAAGATCATGTACTCTTAATGTTAATCCTTTAGTTGGTCCTCTCTCCTCCATGGGCAGCCCCCTCACATGCACATGCTGACCAGGGCTGTTGGATATTCAAGGAGAGCCCTTTGCAGATCTCCCTCCATGATTCTTCCTGCCACCCTTTCCATTCCAGGGTTCCATTCTGCAAACTGTAGGGACTCTAGGAGATACAAATATGTGGCCTTCTTCAACCTGATGGCTTCTTCCAGATTTCTAAGATGGGATTTGCATGACAGTAGACCTTATATTAAAGCCTTGTTCTATGTTTCCACCCCCCACCTCATTCCCCAGCCCTAGTTCTGCTCTACTGGGTGAATGTTTCAAGCAGAGACCCAGCCCAGCTGGATTTAGGGAGGAGCTCTTCTCCATGTCCCATCCCCTGCCTCTAAGGCCAATTCCCAGCTCCTCCTTGACCCTACCGTCCTAAGACCCTCTTCTTTTTCCCTTTGGTGGACTTGAGACAGAATCCCTCTGTGTGTGTGTGTGTGTGTGTGTGTGTGTGTGTGTGTGTGTGTGACTGTTAATTTAATTTTTATTATTATGTTCAATTAGCCAGCATATAGTATATTTGATGTGATGTTCAACAATTCATTAGTTGCATATAACACCCAGTGCTCATCACCCTCTCCTCTCTCTCCAGCAGTCTCTTATGTACAGATGACCTCAACTTTAACTAAGAAAGTGGACTCATTGTTTTGTCCAATTAAGAAAAAAAGTAATAACATCCAATCCTGCTTATAAAACAGGGAACTTATTGGCTTATGTGACTGCTAGTCCATGGTTAGAACTGGTTTCAGGTCAGGAGTTCAACTCAAGGTCATCAAAATTGATTAGATTGAACCATATGAACTTAAAAATATTTGACAAGTTTGACTTTCAAAAAAATGGAGACCTCATTATTTTTTTCTATCCCTCAGCTGTACTTTCACCTGCATTGGCTCCCTCTCAGACAGATTCTTGCTGAGGCAGCCCCAGCCTGTGTCTTCTCAGGTCCAAGTCCAGTGGAAACAATGTCACTCCTGTTCTAAAGTCTCTGCAGAAGGGTCATGCTGACCCAAAAGCTCTGATGGGTACACATGTGCAATGCTGAGCCAATCTTGAGACCACTGCGGGGCACTGGCTGGCTTAGGTCTGGTCTGTGTTCCAACTCTACAGCAAGCAGTGAGTGAGCTTACCAGCAAGGCCAGTTTTCTTAAGAGAAATCAGAAAAGGGTCTCATGGAATGTGCTCAGGCCATGAAAGTATCTTGCTTTGGATGTCAGGGTTAAACACATTAGAGGGGACACTGATGAGCTCTTCCCTGTACTCCAAACTCCTCTAGCTAGCTCAGGGTTATCCACAATACACATAAATGTCATTTAAGCAGGTGTCCTTCCCACATTCTTTCAAAAAGAAGATGTGTAAAATTGAATGTGCATGAATAAACAGAAGGCAAGAGAAGGCGATAGTATTTTTGTTTTGTTTTATTTAAAAGTTTCTCTGCTTCCTTTATGGTTTTCTGGGGTTTTGGTTTTTTTTGTTTGTTTGTTTTTAGAGAAAGTGCACATGAGAGCATGGTGCTGGGGGAGGCAGAGGGAGAGAGAAAATCGTAAGCAGGCTCCATGCCCAGTGCATGACCCTGACATATGACCTGAGCCAAAATCACGAGTTAGACATTTAACTGGCTGAGCCACCCAGGTGGCCCTCTTTGTGTTTTCTAATTAATTTCTGGTGTCCCCCTTAACATCTCACTATAAAGGGAAATAAGGTGTAATTGTATTTTATGAATGTCAGTTGTCAGTTTGAGAAATTTCATCTGTGACCCTAACAACCACTGGCTGTCCACGAGATAACGGTGGGGAAGATTTGGCAGATCAACTTCTCCATCAATGTGCCCAATGTGGTAGCTGTAGAGAGATATAGTTTCTAAGATAAGTAGATAATGTGTATGCAATCTAGATTTAAAGTTGAGTGTGTATACATGTATATGCACAAACATATACACATAGATATACATATAGACATACTTGGAAGTATCATCCTCAAACTGGATATGTCATTCATTATTCAAGAAGTGCCTTCAACACCCATGTTAAAGACAGTCTTCTATACATTATTTTAAATTCAATACCTTATTTGAATTTTGCATAGAAATACTCTTGGGTAGGAGTTAGGACACCTGGGACTCACCCATCTCTGCAGTTAAATCCTTAAAAGAATTTTTAAAGAGGAATTTCCCCTTTCTGGGCCTCGCTTACTCATATTTAAAAGGAAAAGATAGGACAAGACAGTCCCTTTCAGATCAAGATTCTCTAAATCTACCCCTCCCACCACTGACAATACGATCAATTCCAGTGATGTGCAAATATGAAATAAATGTAACAATGAATTGAGTCTTATTAAATAATTCAAGCAATAAAGAATAAAGTATACATCAAAATCACTTACCCCATAAGCAGATACTGCTTGACATGTTGATGAATTTTCTCTTAGACGTCTCTCTCTGCCTATGTGCCCAAAGATATATGCATATGATTTTACGTAAATAAGATTGACTGTACTTGCTATTCTGTAACCTGCTGGCCAAAGACTTAGTTTGCTGTTATTAAAACTATAAATCCATAGCCTTCCACCAGCTGGGACCTAGGTACTACCCAGCAATCTCTATTTTCTTAGCTCTCTCTCTCTTTCTCCCTGCTGTTCTTCAGAGAAGCTATTTCAGGCTGGATCATATCTCCTTAAGCTTTGGTTACATCCATCTCTCCCTTCCCTGGTAACAGATACTTTGATTTCTTTCTTGCCAGATAAAGGAGAAGGCATTTCCTTTGACTTCCTATGGCCATACCTGCTTACCTCACTTTCTTGTGTTCACATACTTCCTCTCCTCTTTCCTTCTTGATATGATGAACTGTATTCCTTATCCTGCTCATGCCTGACCTTTCCATCTGTGCTCTGGATACCTGCCTCTCCTGTCATGGCATGGCCCAATGGAAGTCTTTGGTACTGAGTTCCCCAAAGCTCAACACACTCTAGGGCCACTGGCCTCTCCATTCCTTGAGCAGACTGACTGCTTTCCTGCCTTAGAACTCTTGCCCTTTTCCCTACTCCTGAAATGTTCTTCTCTCCACTCATCCATGCTGCTTCGTATCCTTCAGATCTCAACTTTTTATTAGTATTTAAGATTTTGTTTTTAAGTAATCTCTATACCCAACGGGGGGCTTGAACTGACAACCCTGAGATCAAGAGTCACATGCTTCACGGACTGAGCCAGCAAGTGCCCCCATATTTCCATTTAGCTATCCTTCCTTTGCAAGTGCTTTGTGATAGTTTCTGCAGATTCTTGTTCACCCTGATAGACTTTACACCAGCACCGCACTTACTCCTTTCATAACACTGATCACAGTAGACATTATTGGATTCTTGATTTGTTCCTATGTTCATTCTTTGTCTCTCTCACAAATTGAGAAACTTCATAAGGCCAGGAACTCTGTTTTAATCACTAATGTATACTCAAGATCTAGCAGACCTCAAAATACTATTACCATATACTGAATGGATGAGTGAATGAAGGAGTTATTTTCCTAATTTGGAAAGCCATTTCAGTCGAAGAAAAGCTGACCTGATGTTGTATCTGGGCCAACCTTGTAAATGTTTAGAGATGAAACTTCATGGTAATGCCTCGAAGAGTTCATGGTTCCAGTCTGGGTCTTCTTGAACACTGTGCACTCTCTTCTCAAAATTAATAGAATCCTCATTTATAAGTTCACACGAAAAGTAAGATATGAATGGACATTATATTTTTTTATTTATTTAAGACTTTATTTATTTATTTGAGGGAGAGAGAGAGCACAAGCAGGGGAGAGGAGAAGCAAACTCCCCGCTGAGCAGGGAACCCAATGTGGAGTTCAATCCCAGGACCCTAGATAATGACCTGAGCAGAAGGCAGATCCTTCGTCCACTGAGCCACCCAGGTACCTGTACGAATAGACATTTTAATATTTATTTATTTATTATTATTATTATTATTATTTTAGATTTTTTGAAATTTTTATTTATTTGACAGAGATCACAAGTAGGCAGAGAGGCAGGCAGAGAGAGGGTGGGGGGGGAAGCAGGCTCCCCGCTGAGCAGAGAGCCCGATGCGAGGCTCGATCCCAGGACTCTGGGATCATGACCTGAGCCGAAGGCAGAGGCTTAACCCACTGAGCCACCCAGGTGCCCCGACATTTTAATATTTATATGAATACAGTCCTTTCCCTTACTTGGTGGTGAGAAATAAATATAGAAGATTTTTTAATGAGATAGCCCTTATTTTATGCATATGATATAACATTAGAAAGTTCTTTGTAGAGAACTGGTGTAAAGCTTTGTAGAATAAAGACTTATTTCAGTTTGACGCAAGAGGTCACAAATGTCAGATTTTCACAGACTATGAATTTGGGGTTTGGGGAAAAAAATTTAATTGTGTAATTCCATGTTATTTCTGTCACCCCACAGTTAAGAGCTATTTTCAGACTATTGATGTTAACGAAGAAAAATGTGTTTGAAAAACATTTGTTATTTATCTACACAATGTCTCAAATAAACATTGGCACATAATTCAGTCAATAAATAAGTAAGAAATTCATTTTCTGTAATTTACATATTTTACAGTGGTGCAGCTAGTGCGCAGTCATGCCGTATTCAACCTGGCAGTTGCTGATGGGTACTAACATTCCGTTGAAGAACTAGGAAGAAAGTAAATGGTTAGGTTGTATGCATCTCTCGTTACAGAAATTTAGCTTTTACTGAAATAATTTTTATTAAAGATAGCAGTTTAGCATAATGTTTATTTAAATGACAGCTTCTCTCTTCCCCCCCAACACTGATTACCAAAATGACAACCTTTGTTGTCAAAATCAGGAAAATACAGAAAAACAAAAAAGCAGAAAATAAGCATCACTCTTTTTTTTTTTTTTTTAAAGATTGTATTTATTTATTTGACAGACAGAGATCACAAGTAGGCAGAGAGGCAGGCAGAGAGAGAGAGGAGGAAGCAGGCTCCCTGCTGGGCAGAGAGCCCGACGTGGGGCTTGATCCCAGGACCCTGAGATCATGACCTGAGCCGAAGGCAGAGGCTTTAACCCACTGAGCCACCCAGGTGCCCCAAGCATCACTCTTAATTATAACACCCAAAGATAATGTCCAGTTTTGGAATATACTGTATATGTATGTTCTACAAGATTAGAACTATGTTATCAATATCGTTTTGTAAACTTATATTTTCGCATTTACAATGTGAAACATTTTCTACATCATTAAGAATTTTTCTAAGATTAGTTTTTTCTAATGGCAGGGTGCTATAACATTGCTGTATATTATTTTATTTAATTAGTCTCTAATTATAAGGAAATTAGGTTGTTTTTATTTATTTTTTAATTTGATTTTATTTTTTCAGTGTTCCAAGATTCATTGTTTATGCACCACACCCAGTGTTCCATGCAATACGTGCCCTCCTTAATACCTATCACCAGGCCCTCCCACCCCCACCCCTTCCCGTCCAAAACCCTCAGTCTGTTTCTCAGAGTCCACAGTCTCTCATGGTTCATCTTCCCCAACGATTTTCCCCAATTCACTTTTCCTTTCCTTCTCCTAATGTCCTCCGTGTGATTCCTTATGCTCCACAAGTAAATGAAACCATATTTTAATTGACTCTGTTTGACTTATTGGTTATTTTCATTTTGCTACTTTATAAATAATGCTATAGGGAATATTTTAAAATATACGTCTTTATGCACATTTTTTATTTCTTAATTATAAATTCTTACAGTGGAGTTCGTGAGTCAATAGGAAGTCAGCATAACTACCCTTAGCTATTTTAAACAGATGACAAGTTAAAATAGAAGGAAAATAATTTTATGTATGACCACCATATCTTTTGAAAATATTATTTCTTTTAGTAGATATTTGCAGACTAAGCTGAAGAAAGCTATACTCAGCTTGCTGGTAGAGCACTCTAATAAAGGCAAAACTTGTTAAAAAAAGATAACTCAAGGGGTGCCTGGGTGGCTCAGCTGGATGGGTAGTCAACTCTTTATTTCAGCTCAGGTCATAATCTCGGGGTCCTGGGATCAAGCCGCATGTCCAGCTCTGTGTTCACTGGGGAGTCCGCTTCTCTACCTCTTCCTCTGCCCCTCCACCAGCTCATGCTCTCTCTCTCTCTCTCTCTCTCTCTCAAATAAATAAATAAATCTTTTAAAAAAAGAAAAGAACTCAATATAGAGAACTTGGAATCTCGAAACTTACTCTGTATTTCTTTTTCTTTCTTTCTTTCTTTTTTTTTTTTTTTTAAAGATTTTTTAATTTATTTGACAGAGACAGCCAGAGAGGGAACACAAGTAGGGGGAGTGGGAGAGGGAGAAGCAGGCCTGGGATCATGACCTGAGCCAAAGGCAGATGCTTAACAACTGAGCCACCCAGGCACCCCTTTACTCTGTATTTCTGTACCTCTGGATGAGGAAGGCAGGGTCCAGGTATAGCTCCCCACCCTGTGTCCACAGAATTTAGAGACTGCCTGCCACATAGCAGTAAGTTAAGACGAATGTATCTAATGAATGAGTGAGTGAGTGAGTGAATCAGCTGCTGTTGTTACCTGACTGATATAACTGAACTTTTAAAACCATAACAGCATATCCATACCTTTCAGGAACTGTTCTTCCTAATTTGTTTACTGACTTTCTGAATGGAAACGGCAGCAGTTGGAGAAGCAGACACAAATTTTAATCTTAGCTTTGTGTTTTATTCTGTTCCTAGCTTTATTTTTTCTTAGTTTCCTTCTCTGTAAAATAAGGATACAGCACTCAGTTTTCCAGAAATTCTTGCTAGTTCAAAGAAATTGTCATCCAAAGTCTGTTCTCTTTTCCCCTCCTTTGATTAAATCAGTCTGTTAAGTTTGAAAGCCAGGAGAATTAATAGTGCTAGAAAATATGTATTCCAGAAAAATCGAGAACATAGAGCATTGCTTGGGAAAGCATGCTAGATATGGATTGGGTATTTACACAGAATAACCTAATTACTTAGACTGCATTTTGGAGGTTTTGTTTTTGTTTTTGTTTTCCAGTTTTGGGGGGCTATTTTTTTTTTTTTTTTGGATTGCATTTTTGAAGTTTATACCCTCCAGATACTTTTTTCAGATAAAGAAAAGACCTTACATGTTTTGGAACTTATTTTTAGAAGATACCAATATTTTATTACCGCATTTTTATTTTGTCAAAATATTACTTCAAAAGGCTTGGTTCATTTCTGACCTTTAAATACAATAGCACTTTTTCTTGATAGTCTTAATATAAAAGTAAACCATATTTATTATGAAATGTGGGTCCTGGAGAACAGTTCAAAGAGGTAAGTGTGTTTTATTCTCTCCTTAATCTTGCTTTGTTGAGAATTGAAGAGGTGAATATTTCCATAAGAATCCATTTCTATTTCTGGAATAGAGTAAGGTGATTACTGTTAACAGCAGTTATGAAAGTCAGGTTATATGTGGGCACAGATAAAGGTGAAATTAATTTTGAACTCCTAAAGAATGAGTAGTATATGTGTCCAAATCCCTTGTGAGCTTGGTGGGGACTTATTAAAAATGAGAACTATGCTTTATGTGTAGTCCAAATACCCAGGTCATTGCTTAGCATATAGTGGCTGCTTACTCTTCAATATCACCTAGAGAAGGAGAAACGCTCTGCTTCTCTTTTAGGGAGGAGAGTCTAAATTTCTAGCCTCATGTGTATGCATGGAAGTTCTCCCTGTGTTACCACACCCCTGTCCACATGGGTAGCCAATCTGAACACAAAGAAAACTCCACTTTAATAAAATCAGCTAAAGGTTTTCTCATATCCCACAGTAGAAAGCTCCTCATGGAGCCCTCTGAAGCTTCCCTGGAAGGGGTCAGCTAAAAAGCAGCCATGTCAGGCTGACTGGCAGGGAATTAGCAGTTCTCAGATCTGAGAAGGTTGAAGTTGTAGCTGTTCCTCTAGTGTGTTTACAGCTAGCCTGTCACCAAGGGAGTCCACTGTTGTTACAAACCTAATTAGGTCTGTTACAACAGTCAGTGAGAGGAGATGTTGCTTTGCAAAATCCCTGCTTGGCCAGCATGTTTGGAAAGGCTTCCTGATGGAGGAGTAGTATGAGATCCAGCACTGGTTGGAGAAGTACAGGAATCCTCTGCATTCGATGCTTGGAGGAATAGAGGGTTTTCATAAGATAGTCCATAGGTGTGTGTCATGAGCGCTCTCCAACATAGGTTGTTGGAGATATGAACACATGTAAACAGAGGACATGGACATACAATACACTCTGGAGTGTCCCAGATGGACTGGCTCCTATGCTAGATAGTTTACTTTCTTAACTCATTGATTTTCCATAGGTTTCAGGCAAGTGGTCTTATTTCCACTTTGCAGATGAGGAAACAAAGGCTCCGAGAGGTTAAATTGAGGTCACACACTTTGAGGGGGTCCCAACATCCTCCCCACCCTTGAGAAGCTCATCACCAAGATGAATCTACATAGACACAAAGAGATTTACAAGTCCTCATCTGGGCTAACTTGCTCACTGAGAGTGGTATATCCTGGAAGGGGCTGCAGGGTCAGAGTAAGGGCCATCTGTGCCGTTGGGCATTTATCCTTCCTAATCATCCCCTGAAGGGATAAGGAGAGGCTGTTCACTGGGGATTCTCCAATGAGAGCTTCCTTAGGTAGGCGCTGCAAAGATGGGAGTGGAAGATGAGACCTTAAGCCTCAAAGAAGTTTCTTTTTCAAGATCTGGGGAAGCCTCAAAGAGAAGGACTCCTTTAAGCCCATCAGTAGAATTCAAAGTAGCAGGGCTCCAGTGGCAGAGTGATTGTGACATTTGTTCTGGGGGCAAGAGCTTTTGACATTTGTTTCTTTTGAAGCAACAGCAGCGCTTTTGAATCATCAACAGTGCTTTTTCTTGAGGGCACAATTCTTAAAAACTGGCTCCAGAGGAAATAAGAAAGGGTCAAATGTAATACTACAGAACGACTCATGTATTAGAGATGCTCACTTTCCAAGGGACAGTCTCCCTTCTTTCTCTCTACTTCATAGCTTCAGTTCCCAAACCTCTGGGTCCTTTGGCAAAAGAGAAGGGAGCTGGATAAAACATAGTTCTGTGAGCATTTGGGGAGGCCCTGTGGAGGGAATAGAACGATGAAGTGGGCTGAGTCTCTGTCCTCACACTCGATCATTTCATTGTTGAGATAAAACATACACAGTCCAGGGGGTGCCTGGGTGGCTCAGTGGGTTGAGCCTCTGCTTTCAGCTCAGGTCATGATCTCAGGGTCCTGGGATTGAGCCCCACATCGGGCTCTCTGCTCAGCAGGGAGCCTGCTTCCCCCTCTCTCTCTGCCTGCCTCTCTGCCTACTTGTGATCTCTCTCTCTCTGTCAAATAAATAAATAAAATCTTTAAAAAAGAATGTTTTAAAAAAAAATACACAGTCCAGAATGCCTCAGTTCTGTTGGAAAGCTACTCCTTTAAACTCCCAGAGTATTTCAGAGAAGTTATTTCCTGCTGAGGCATCAGGAAAGGCTTCCTGGAGGAGGAAACAGTTTGGTTGTTTGATCTGGATTTAAAGATTATAGGACCTGGAGACTATAAAAGGACCATAAAGTGTGTCGGGTGGTTCTAGAATTGGGAGGGTGGGGAGAAAGCAAAAGCAGAACATGCAAACAAGAGAAATGCATATCCAAAGAGAGTATATTAATAATAATATCATTATTAAACTATTAAGCTATATTAGTTATGAAACTATTAAATTACTGAGTAAATAACTCAGAATAGGATGGGAAATAATGCTTGGTTTTCCCTCAGCACTTACTTTATTCCAAGAGTGATGTTAACTTTTTCGTAAGCATGCTCTCATTCAATATAGAATCCCAAGAGGCAAGTATTATTATTTCCATTTCACTGAGGAGGACAGTGAGGCCTAGAAAGGTGAAGTAACTTGCTCAAATCACACAAAAGTAGCAGAGTCATCACTGAAGCCCAGACAGTCTGACTGCAAAATCCTAATGTTTAACCACGTAACACTGTACTGCTTCAAAATGTAGTCCATTGTTGCTGGAATATTGGCCAAAAGCAGGAAATAATACTGAAAAACTAGTAGCAATTATTATTATTTTTAAGATTTTATTTATTTGACAGAGAGAGAGAGATCACTAGTAGGCAGAGAGGCAGGCAGAGAGAGAGAGAGGGAAGCAGGCTCCCTGCTGAGCAGAAAGCCTGATGCAAGGCTTGATCCCAGGACCTGAGCTGAAGGCAGAGGCTTTAACCCACTGAGCCACCCAGGCGCCTCCTCGTAGTAATTCTTAAAACTGTCTCCTCCAATGAGTATTTTCAGTGCAAAGGTGCTGGGCAAATTACTTTGATCTAACTTAATCCCTACTACAGTTGTGGAAATGTCATTAATCTCATTTTAAGATGAGTAAACTGAAAGAATAACTAACCTGATAAAAGGCTCTTAAGGAAATAATAAATCTGAGCTTTGAATCAATATATCAGTAACCTCCACCCTTCCATTACGTTGCTTCCCCAAACTAAGACCAGATGATAAGAGCCTTGAAAGCTAAGCCAGGAAGTTTGCGTTTATCTGTAGCCAACATGGGAATATTAAAATTTTGTGATGTGATTTCATCGAGGGCTTTTTTTTTTTTTTAAGATTTTATTTATTTATTTGACAGAGAGATCACAAGTAGGCAGAGAGGCAGGCAGGGGGTGGGGGAAGGAGGCTCCCCGCTGAGCAGAGAGCCTGATGCGGGGCTCGATCCAAGGACCCTGGGATCATGACCTGAGCCGAAGGCAGAGGCTTTACCCACTGAGCCACCCAGGGGCCCCTCATCAAGGGCTTTTGATTGATTAATCCAGAACTGCCATGGGAGAGAAAATGGGTTATAGAATAGAAAATCAGAACAGAAGGACCAGTTATAGGATTACTGCCTTAGTCCACATAAGAGGTCTTCTCTTAGTGACATGGATGGTTGAGGTAGGTGGTCCTGAAAGCTCAAAGAGAAAGGAACTTTGTAGTACTGAGTTTGGTAATAGTTAAGGTGCTCTTTAGTGCTTTGAAATCTGGATCTTTTATTAGAGAAGGAAGCTGCACATAGTGAAATCTGCTGGCCAGGCGGCCACTTGAGCTAGCTATTTAGCATGTAGACAACTGGGAGCTATGATTACCAGACCCTGGGTTGCAGCTGCAGCCACCCAGAATTAGCCTGGCCAGATGGTGATGGGTGACTGGCTGTTCTCCATGGATTTCAGGGGAGAGCACAACACATATTCCAAGTGAGAGGCACACGGCTTCCCATGAACACAGAAAACCTGTGTTGTGAGTTTCTGATTCTGTTGACGTACTTCATCTCATGTTGTCTGAGTTACATTAACTCAGGTTAATAAAATGCTTTATACAAATCAGATTTTTTTTTTTTTTTAATGAGGCCATCTGCTGGAAAGTCTGCATTTGTATCCTAATATCGAAAAAAGTCTTTCTAGCAGGTTAAAAGCTGAAAATCTCACTGCTGGTACAGTGTTAGTCGGCACTATTTATAGCATGGTAGAACAGACACTGTGATTACAACTTAATTCTTGGGTGACAAGAGACAGGATATTAATTAGATCTTCAGGATACTACTAATGACCATTTACTTGTACCAGGCATTTCCCCACATGTAATAGGTATGAATTCTCAGCATCACTCACATGGGGTATACAAGAAACATAATGTTAATAGTTTCTTTAACAAAATAATTTAATGGGGCACCTGGGTGGTTCAGTGGGTTGGGTCTCTGCCTTCGGCTCAGGTTATGATCTCGGGGTCCTGGGATCGAGCCCCACATTGGGCTCTCTGCTTAGCAGGGAACCTGCTTCCCCCTTTCTCTGCTGCCTCTCTACCTACTTGTGATCTCTCTCTCTCTCTGTCAAATTAAAAAATAAAATCTTAAAAAAAAAAAATTTGAACTCACAGTCTCCCTAGTGGTCAGAACATCATTACACATGTCTGAGGAAGGTCTGATCCAGAAATGTGTTAGTCCAGGTTTGGAATTCGATCATGTCCAGAATCCCCCCACCCCCTCCAGTTTATTCTCCCTTTTCACCTGAGAGGATACTAAGCCCAGGGCATGTCACAGATGCCAACCTGGTAACAGTAGGGAGTGGGTGTCCACTTCTCTGTCTGTACCCGGCAGGCCCTCTGTTGTCCTCTCACACCCAACATAAATTCATTTAGTTGGAACTTGACAAACTTCCAGATGGAGACCCGTTCTGACTGGTCCCCATGAGATGCCTGACTCAGATAACCTGGTGAGGTGACGTTTAATCCGCTCCTTATAGTTTCCAGTGGAGACTAACCACATAGCTGGCATCAGGCACTTAGCTCCTCCTGCCCACAACAGGATCCTGTACAGGTCCATGCATCTCTCCTCCTCAGCCAATGTTCATGTCCACCCAGGACCCTTGGCAGATTTTGGATATCCTGTCCTAAGAGTGCTACAGGGCTCTGAGAGTCATGGATTTATGAAAGGAGATTCATCTTGTCTCCACAGCTGTGTGTCTGAGTTGGAACCAGGAGCTGAGAAACTGTCATTTTTATTCATTGGTCCAGTTTAAGGAATCTAGCTCCAGGACAAATGGTGACCCATATCTCCCCATCTGCATGGGGATGAGATGGGGAAAATAAAAGAATTGGTTAATACCTCAAAAATTATGATTCTCCCACACACACATGATCTCTAAATTCCACAGCACCTCTTACTTTGACAATGAGAAAAATTAGGCTTAGAAAAGTTGAGGGACATATTAGAGGTCCCACTGAAGTCAACAGTAGTACAGGAATTTGGACCCATCTGTCTGACTGCAGAGGGTGAGCTCTTACCCATCACTCTACAGGTAGCAGAGGCTGAGGCTAGCTTATGGGACCTCACTTAGAACTTTCTCTCAGGGTACATATTTGGGACTGTTGTATGGATCAAATTACCTTGCAGTGGATCTATTTTATTATTGCATTGTCAGATATTAGGGGCAATAGGTAAGTCATGTCTACATTGTGTAGGTCTCCTTCATAACAAATGGGACTACACTGAGATTCCAGAGGGTCACTGGTTGCAGAGCACTGAATGACCAGTCTTGTCCTAAAGGTGATATCCTTTAATGATAAAACTGGAAGGTCAAAGGCCTAGATTCTGGTCCTGTCTTCTATCTTCTCACAGTGTTAACCTGAAGCCAGTGTCTTCTTCATCCATTGGTGTCTCTCTCTCTCTCTCTCTGTTAAGTAGCACCAAGAAAGGGAGTTGTGGTTTTTACTGACTTTGAGTCTTTAGAAGAAAGAAGAAGTTCATAGCAAGAATTGGACTCAGTAACTCATGGAAATAATTGAAGGGTTGTGCTGGTTCTCTCTCTTAAAGTTTATATAGGGCTAGTTTTAGGATGTGTAATGTGGAAATATCTTGGATTTAAATGGCTATCAGATTCATTTCTGTGCTCCTAAATTTTACCAAAACTAATAGCAATATTTCTCAATGCATTAGAAGACTAAATTCCTTATAGAAATAAATGACCACTGACATTTTATTTTTTAGCTTTTTTAATCCCCCCAATGACTAGGTACATGTTGATTATGAGCTATGTTAAAGTTGCAGTCATTCATGTAAATTGGGAGGGGAAAAAAAATAAGTCACTGGCTATGACAAATGGAGAACAGAGATAAATACACACACTGTAAAAGTAAATGAATTTGCCCTTGCCAAAATGACTGAAAAAAGACAGTATGAGGTGATGGCAAGGATACAGAACTAAAATGTTTTTACACTGTTGGTAGGAGTATAAATTGATATAACTCTGGATAACTGTTTAGTAGTACCTACTAAAGTGAATACGTATATGTAGGTTTGTTTTGAATATATGTGTAATTATCATGTTTATGTAATATATGTATATGGAATTACATATAAAGTATATATGTATATTATGTGTTGTTATTATATATAACTGTATATAAATATATCCAAATAACTCTATTCTGATATCGGTATTTCCCAAAGACACAAATAAGTATGTGTAACATACTGTGACAGCTCAATTATAAAACCACAAATGCCCATCAGTAGTATGATGACATTATGTTGTATTTATCCAGGGGACCACTTGCAGCAAAAAGAATGAACAAACTAGGAGTTCACACAGCATTGATGAATTTTGCGCAAAAACATGCAACAAAAGAAATGAGATACAAAAGGGAATATAGTATATAATTCAATTAAAAAAATCTATGGTCTTAGAAGTCAAGACAGTAGCTAACTTTGGTGGTAAGAGCATAGTGGGATAGGGATTCTGGAGCTCTGATCTAGGAACTGAGTAGATAGGTGCATTCATTCTGTAAAAATTCATTGAGCTGTTTTACCCTTTTTTGTATATATGTATATGTCCAGAAATTTGCTTTTGAAAAGGCAGTGTATGAAAAGGACCAGGAGAGGCACAGATGGGAACAGTAGCACAAACTAAATACTGTTAACAAATTAATTGGGCATAAATTGTAAAATGTTATTCAAATGTAGAATATCACATATGCTGAATCTAAAATAGATTTTAGTGGCCCCATCACTGGGTTTTAACATGACTTCTAAGTAATTCCACAAATCTCAAATCTGTCACAATACTCATTTATCATTCAAGATGCTCGATACTAAGCCATAACAACAAAATATAGCACATCCTCAGAAAAACTGTGATAGAAGCAGAATGGGAGTTCCTTCTGACTTTTCCCTCTATCCCCAGGTTCCAGAAGCTCAGAGTCCTCATCTCTCTCTTTGGGTCTGTCCAGAATGTTTTATTCAGGCTGCACATTTCACCACAATTAGGTAGCCTGTTTAGTATTAGTAGCCTGAGTCAGCCCATTTCATATCAAATGAAACGGGTCTATATTTAAAAGAAGGAATTCATAATGTACCATGCATAATCTAGGAACTTAATCATTAGGTTGAGAGTTCCAGGCCCCAGTCCCCCTGACATGCCTGTTCTCTCTGGCTTTGACTCACAATCATGTGTTTTCAAAATGGACAAGAGAATGAGCTTAAAAGCAAAATTGCTGGTGACTAAGAATAGGAGCCAGCAGCCCTGGGAGGAATGCAGGGCTCCGGTGCTTGGGAAGAAAGCTGTGGAAGCCGTGTTCCTGCAAAATAAGTATGGGATTAGGGGATCGATGTGACCTCTAAAGAACTGAATTCCCCAGAGCTGGTGTCTGAATCCACTACGATTAAAGGTCGCCATATTTGTCTGTGGCTTGTGATTGAACACAAGTATGTTGTGGCTTTATTTCTTTCTTTTATTTATTATAATGCCCACGAGAGGCAAGATTTGCTGTTTTCTCACGTTTCCTGCTGCATTTCCAGCATTTATTCAATAAGCTGTACTATACTAACTGCTCAATACATTTCTTATTTGAATGAATATAATCGATGAGTCACATCCAACCTAAAGGTGATCTCAGCTCTTCCTGTCCTTACACAAATGAGCCTGGGAGAACATGATGCCTGTTTAAGTAAACAAATTCAAAGACTCTTTACTATTTAGCAAACTGGCTCCAGAGTTCTTAATTCACAACCTATTTAAATATTAAAAATAATAGCCACTAATAATTGAGAGTTTACTATGTGTGAGCTACTAACCTGGTCCCTTACCTACATTTTAATTTAAATAGTTATCACAACGATCCAATCAAGTAGCTGCTCTGCTTAGCCCTATTTGACAGGTGAGAAAACTGAGGCCCAGGGAGATAAGTTGCCCCAAATGGCATAGATGTTTAGGGATCAAACAGGATTTGAACACAGGATCTAAAATAGATTAATAAGTATATGAAAAATAGTCTAATCATTTAACCAAACTGCTCTGATGACCTTTGCCCCATCATCATGATGTAGTGATTTTGGAGAAAATGGAAGACATTTGAGCTTAATCTGAATCATTTCTTAAATCAGATCCAGTCTCCAAATGTAATGTGGTACATTTATTGAGGAGAAGATTGTGCCGCTCAGGACTAGTAAGGGTCGATTGCATGTCTTGGGGCTGGCCTGGCTCATAACTGGTCCTGGAGCAATTATTATTGTCCATTCTCGCTCACTAAAGCATCTCTGTACAGTAAGTTGTATGGTTACCCTGTGACCCAACTTGTGTTTGCCAGAAATGTCCAAACCTTCTCAATCAAAGCTCCAGTGTCTAGAATGGAGGCTAGATAAAGGATGAAACTGATTTCTTTACCTGACCCCGGACTTGCAGGATCAAGACCAAGTTCTTGACCAGAAACAAATCATCCAGGCACCTCTGGGTTTCCCCCACAGAAGTGGTCCCTGTTTGTCCGAGCAGCCACTTCTCTGACCTTCTCCTTATTCGAGAAGGGAAGTAAATGCCACAGCGCAACCTTCTGAAATCAGATGGCATTTCAGGAGGACATCATTTGCCTCGTTTTCAGGGCTGAGGACATCCCTGCAGATATTTTAGCCTCAGTTTGGGCTGGCTGAGCTAAGAAAATCCTGGGATCCGGCAAGTGTCGGCTCAGCTGCACCCGCTGTTGTCAGGCAGCTCAGTGACCCTTTCTGGGCTCCAAAGTGCCTCCTGGGGCGCCTTTTATCCAGCAAAGTCCCCTTTGGAAAAGCCGTCCTGGGGCCCAGTTATTCTTGTTGATGGGACTGATCAGTCTCCTGCAGGTCCTTCAGGTGAATTCTTCTGGAACACATGACTTCAGGAACAGAGCTCTACCTGGGAGTCAAGAGTCCCTTGCAGAAATAGTGGAGGATCTTGTAATTTTGAGTGTTAAAAATATTCCTCAAGCTTGAGCAAAACGAACAAGAAACCAACCCTTAAGTCTAGGTTCAGATTCCTGTGTGAGATATAGGACTGGATCCACAATTTCAAATGGCATCATTGGGATCTGAATTTCCATCTCCATACTTTGGCTCCTCTTTCCTGTACTTGTAACAGAGTTTCACCACATGAAGCCACAGTGAGCACAACCAGGTCTGAGCTTCTGTGACTCTTCTTGAAATTTTCTATTTAAGACCTCAGAAAGAGGGCGGCTGGGTGGCTCAGTGGGTTAAGCTGTTGCCTTCGGCTTAGGTCATGATCTCAGGGTCCTGGGATCAAGTCCCGTATCGGGCTCTCTGCTCAGCGGGGAGCCTGCTTCCCTCTCTTTCTATCTCTGCCTGCCTCTCTGCCTACTTGTGATCTCTCTCTCTGTCAAATAAATAAATAAATAAAATCTTTGGGGGGAAAAAGAATTAAAAAAAAAAAAAAGACCTCAGAAAGAGAGAGACTACTTCTCTCCCAGAGTGCATAAATAAATGTCCTAACCAAAGTAAGGGGTAAAGAGATGGTGAACACATAAAAAGTATTGTGATATGCTAGTCGCAGTTCAATACTTCATTTACATGGTTTTAATTCATTTAATCTTTCCATGAACCCCATGAAAGAGGAATTATTATTACTATATCCATTTTACAGATAAGGAAACTGAGGTACCAAGATATTAAGTAACTTGTTCAAGGTCGTATAGCTTGTAATTGGCAAGCTGATATTTGAACCCAGACAGTCTAGCTATGGAGCACATGCTCTTGACAGTCCCCTGTACTATAGAAGCAGGTAACAGACAGCTGGTATATGATGGATAGCATATAATAGATGAAGAAGAAGCAATTTTCTTTTCTTCCTTTTTTATTTTTTTAAAGATTTTATTTATTTGGCACAGAGAGAGAGATCACAAGTAGTCAGAGAGGCAGGCAGAGAGAGAGGGGGAAGCGGGCTCCCTGGTGAGCAGAGAGCCCAACGTGGGGCTCAATCCCGGGACTCCGAGATCATGACCTCAGCCAAAGGCAGAGGCTCAACCCACTGAGCCACCCAGGCGCCCCAGAAACAATTTTCTAAAATAAAACTTTCTGTTCAGAAAAAAATGAATAGTAGTAGAGATCCACTGATCTTGGCCTCTAGATTTAGTTTACATTTGTATAGGTCACTGAACTCTGATCCTTCATCATCATTGTAAGGGAAGTATTGGTTTAGAGGAGGGTCAGAAATACACAACACACAGGGTACTGCCAACCTTAAGCCCATGCGGTTCCCATGGCAGACATTACTAATCGATTGCCACACTATTTGTCCTTTAAATTTGGATGGAGCCTCACAATCCTTTTCAATACATGAATCCTGGCAGCCTTACAAGTTGGACAGAGTTTACTAGTGAAAATGAAACCTGTTGCCATCCTAGGATTAAAAGGTTTCTAAAGACATTTCCAAGGCTAATGTTTCAGAATTCTTCTGAGTCCACCAAAATGTAAGACTTTTAGGTAACAAAGCATAATCCCAGAAGTTTATTAGATGTTCATGAACAAGTACAGTTCTAGGAATTCTTTTTCTTAATTAAAAAAATTTTTTTTTAATTTATTTGACAGAGAAAGAGATCACAAGTAGGCAGAGAGGCAGGCAGAGAGAGAGAGAGAGGAGGAAGCAGGCTCCCTGCTGAGCAGAGAGCCCGATGCGGGGCTCAATCCCAGGACCCTGAGATCATGACCCAAGCCGAAGGCAGAGGCTTTAACCCACTGAGCCACCCAGGCGCCCCAGTTCTTGGAATTCTTGAAGAGTTCCCTCATCTATGCTCCATGTCATCCTGTTGCTTCTCATCCTCTTCCAATAAGAACAGAAATAGTGATAATATACCATATACCTCTCCTAATGTGCTCAGATGCATTTACAACAACCCTCTAAAGTGCATTCCATCAGGACCACTGAGACAGGCTAGCAGTCTAGAAGGTTCCTAGGGCTCAAATATAAAGCCACCTAATTATTTTTTACCTGGGATCTTGAAAAAAAATTCTTTACAGGGCATGAACCTGTTCTTGGAGGCTTGGGTAGTACACTCTTCCACTTTTGTTATGAAGAAGTTGAAACTCAGAGAGGTTAAGACATTTTTCTAAAGTCACACAACTGAAAGTAACAGAATTGGGTCCTAGACCTCAAGCTTCTAGCAACAAATCAATGAATATCTAGTGAGGTTTTTCAGTCCAGGCTATGTTCTAGAAGCTAAGGGTTTGGAAAAGGCTTAAGCCAGTGTGTCTATCCTGCCACATACTTTCTAACTGTCAAGATCTGAAGAACAGAAAACACTGATGAGATTAAAAAGTAGGTTCTTTATGAACTCTGAAGTTACCTTTAGTTGGTAGGCATCCTGAGGGTCATGTTTCCATCCTCTTTGGGGTGTGTTCCCTTTCAAAACGTATAGATCTAGATCAAAAATAGGTTCAAGGGTATCTGGGTGGCTCAGTGGTTAAGCCTCTGCCTTTGGCTCAGGTCATGATCTCAGGATCCTGGGATTGAGTCCCACATCAGGCTCTCTGCTCAGCAGGGAGCCTGTTTCCTCCTCTCTCTCTCTCTGCCTACTTGTGATCTCTCTCTGTCAAATAAATAAATAAATTCTTAAAAATAAAAAGGTTCAAAATATATCTATCTAGAATAAAAAGTTTCAGGACACACCCTATGGGAAGAGGGGAAGCAGAAGGGTGAGTTTTCTTTTGGGGGCTCATGAAATCTTATCTCTCCTCCCACCTTGGGAATTTGAGGCTTATGATTCTCTGGACTTGGCACTCTCTTTCTCACCCTTCCTTACTGGGTACTCTGACTCACCCTTCACATTCAACCCCAAGGTCCCTTCCAGAAGGTGTTCACTGATGACCACCTCCCACCCCTGCACTCAAGTTTAGTTAATCTTATGCTTGTGCGGTTTTGTACAGCTCATCTGTGTTACACTCCTGCAGTAACCGATCATTTAATGAATGTCTTTCATGATATGGAGAACAAAGGCAGAAGAAATGTTAGAAAAAAATTAAATATCCTTACAACTTTCAGCCCATTGAAGAGTCCTTGAGACAGGCAGAGTGACCTTCCTCTAGGAGCTTAACTGTCTCAATGTTGATACTCTGCTAAGGGCAAAAGGCAGCTTTAGCTTAATATTAGCCCAACTTCCAGAGTACTGTAAGTCTCCTTTAATATATAAAAATTCCTTTGGGAACTTCTTTTATCTCTGCCCCCAAAGATATATATTAACAATCATCCTCCAAGCTTATGGCCCACTGATACACATCTGAAGGGTCTCATGACTAAGGTTTTACTAGACAGCAGTAATGACCTCTTCCTAACATCAGCTAGCCCTTCAAGGTCCTGGAAACCTTGCCTCCAAATTCCCCTAGAGACTTACATTATTCCCCTAACCCCCTCCCATATAAGTATATAAACAGCCACGCCTCACAACCGCAGTGTAGCCCTTTCTGCCCATGGATCCTGTCCCCATGCTTTAATAAGACCACCTTTTTGCACCTAAAATGTCTTCAAGAATTCTTTCTTGACCATTCATTCCTGAACTCCCAATATTTTCTCATCATCACACACGGGAATGCAAACTGCTTCGTGGTTAAAATATATCTGTCCCTTCTCCTTTTGTATCCCCAGGCTTTAGTTCAGTAGTTTGCCAAGAGTACCTCCTCACTGTGTGTATTAAGGAGAGAAGGAAAACAGACATGTATACACCTTCAGGTCTTATCCTTAATAATATTTATGAAAATGAGACTAATACTTACTGAGCCATTATGTCCCAGGCTTGTCTCATTTCCCTAAGATGTAGATTTCACCATCCCTATTTTGCAAATAAGAGGTCAAAACCCAGAAAGAGATTGTAAGTTGCTTAAAGTCACTCAGCTATTAGGTGATACATGGAGGATTTAAAGTCCGTCTGACTCAAAGGCTGGTTCTGGAGTCCTTGGTATCCAAGAGCAGGGTTTCTCAATATTGGCTTTATTGGGCTGCAGAATTCCTTGTGGAGTCTCCTAGGTGCGCCGTAGCATGTTTAACAACATGCCTGGCCCCTACTCAGATACCAGTAGAACCCTACACACACCAGTTGTGACAACCAAGAATGCTTCCAGACATGGCCAAATGTCTCCTAGGGGACAAACTTATCTCTGACTGAGAACCACTACCTTAATCGGCTATATCCTTGAAAAAGCAAATTAAAATTCACACGTTCTCAAAAAATGGTTTTTTTTCCCCTAAGTCTTAAATTTGCCTTAACCTTGCTTTGCTGAATTCAAATTAAGGAAACTTTCAAGTCCGGTGAACTCTTCGATGTTTATAATCTTACCTCTTATTAGACTTGTCAGAAACTTAACACACCCTACCCCCAGCCTCCTGTCATCTTTGAATGTGAAAAGAAAGAGAATAGCCTGGATTTCAAGGGAAGGCAAACTCAAAAGTGATGGCTCACACTTAAAGGGGGAAGTTTTGATTTGCTATCAGTTTAGCCCTTTTTTTGTTCCTAGCAACTATCCAAAGATAGTTGTAGAATTAAATGTGTTATTAAGTTTTGTCTTTTCCATCTAATTTTATATACTTATTTTCATTCACTGCCAAGGGGAGGGTTTGTTTTTTGTTTTTTGTTTTTTGTTTTTGTTTTTGTTTTTTTTAAAAGCTGAAATGCTTATTAAGACATTTTCTAAACTGTATTAAAATGAAGAGATGGTCTATAGTAACAGAGAAATTGGTGACACCTGGTGGTGGACTGTATAAACTGCTTAGAGTTTAAACAGGGCTATTATTATTATTTAAGAATAATCTGTGCTATTTCAGTCAAGTACTATGAAGTATTTTTGGCTCACAGCTGTTTTAATGAGGAGGGCAAGAGCGTATAATTGCAAAGGGTTTAACTGTGGAATTTAGAATAGCTAATACAACCCCCCGCCCCCCGCCCGCCTGTGTAAAAGCTTTGTGCAGGGAGGAACAGAGAGCAGAGTCCTATCCATATGCTTAAAAGAGCTCCATCAGAACAGGCTTTGGCTCTTATAATCTGAAAGTGGACCACGGTGGCCTTAGAATGTAGCCCACCAGGGGAGGATATGTCATACACATGGTTGCTATCAGGGGGCATCCAGGGAGGTGGAAGATGGATGCTACTTGCCTGGTGTGGCAAGGATATAGTCAAGAGACAGACCAGGTATACCTAACAGCCATCATCATAGCTACCTTTCATTAGCTCCTCTGCTGAATTCAGCCTGAAATATACACGTGATTGTCTCAGTTGTGTATGTGTATGGGTGTGTGTGTGCAGGCAGATGGTGGTCATCAGAGGTCACTTCACTAGTCCCAGGCACTCAGAATGCAAACTGGCTGCCTCAGAGGTAAATGCCTCTCTCGCCTTTGCAGAGAATCCACAGAACTCTGAAGATTTTGAATCCTAGGCTGATTGATGATTGGTATTTCCCTGCAGTCACTCCTGACCCTGCCTCTTGCTGATGAGCATTTCCTTTGACTCCTTGTAGTTGCTAAAATTAGTTCCTCTAGGACATGCTTGGAAAACTTGCTACTGGAAGACGGTTTAATTCCAGGAAGGGGGCTGAGCCCCTAATATGTGCCTATCACCATCCAATGTCTGGGCTATAAAGACAACTGAGACACAGGCCTGTGCTTAGGAGTACAAAGTCCAGGGGGGAGACAGTGATCATATCAGTCATGGGTTCAGTGCTATGGAGACAGAGAACAAAGTGCGCAAGGCACATGAAGGAGGACAGGGCCAATAGAAGCTACCACGCTTGGAAGTCCTTGCAGTTTCCATTCTCCTTGAGTATGGTTTAACCAGAGTCCTAGGAGTGGTTGTACCTTTGGGAAAATGTTCATCTGAGGGCACTTACAATCTGGGTAGCCTTAACCCAAGTTCTCTCTCTCTTTTTATGTATTTATTTTTAAAGATTTATTTATTTATTTATTTGAGAGAGAGACAATGAGAGAGAGCACGAGAGGCGAGGTCAGAGGGAGAAGCAGAGTCCCCATGGAGCTGGGAGCCCTATGCGGGACTCAATCCTGGGACTCTGGGACCGTGACCGAGCCGAAGGCAGTTGCCCAACCAACTGAGCCACCCAGGTACCCTCTCTCTCTCTTTTTAAGTAATCTCTCTGCCCAACATGGGATTTGAACTCATGACCCCAAGATCAAGAGTTGCATGCTCCACTAACTGAGCTAGCCAAACATCCCAATCCAAGTATTCTCTTGTCACTCAAACTTCCTCACCCTCCTGACCTTGTACTTTCTCTCTGGGGATTCCTAGTCTTTAAAGGCCACTTTCTGGGCCTTACTCAAGTCCAAGATGATAGCTTCCTTCCTTATGTCTCATTTAACAATAAATAGAAATATTGGAAACAACCTAAATGTTTGACATTAGAATTTGGTTAAATATATCATGGACTAATATGCAGTAACAAAAAATGGTAACATAGAAAATTTCTTGGAAAAAGAGTCATCATATTTCGTTAGCGAAAACTTCGAATTATAAAAGGATATGCGTAATATTTTCCAGTGGCCACAACCATTAATTGCTGCTTTTGGATGGAACTGGAAATTACCCCAGGAATCTACTGAGTTAGGGGGAAGATCATATATGGTAGGGTTCCAAATACACAACACACACACACACACACACACACAAAATGGAATGAAAGACTTATGAAATATTCACCAAAATGTTACCAGTGATCACCTCTGGATACCCATAAACATGTAATATTTTATAACCTAGAAAAGTTTATTTATAAAATCCATCCTCAAGGTAATCCAAAAAAGGATAGTCTTTTCAACAATGGTGCTGGAAAAACATTTACATGCAAAAAAATGAATCTAGATACTGACACCTTGTACAAAATTTAAGTCAAAATGGATCAGAGACCTTGATATAAGATGCAAAATTATATAACTTCTAGAAGGGGACATAGAAGAAACTCTAGGTGACTTGGGGTATAGTGATGACTTTTTTAGATACAACTCTAAGAACACTATGAAAGAAAAAATGGAAAAGTTGGACAAAAACTTATTCTCTATGAAAGATACTATTAAGAAAATGAAAAGGCAACTCACAGACTGGGAGAAAATATTTATAAAACATATATCTGACAAAGGTCTTGTAACCAAGATATATTTTTTAAAAATTCTTAAAACTCTAATTAAAAAAAATTAAAATTGTATAGACACTCAGCCAAGGAAGAGATGCATATGGAAAATGAGCATATGAAAAGATGCTAAAGGTCAGATGTAATTAGAGAATTGCAAATTAAAACAGCAGTGAGATAGCACTATATACCTATTAGAATGGCTAAAATGTGGAATGTGACAACATCCAAAGCTGGTAAGATGTGGAGAAACAGGAAATCTCAATCATTGGTGGTGGAAATACAAAACTATACAACCACTCTGGAAGACAGTTTCTACTTATAATCTTCTTATAATCTACTACTTATAATCTCTACCCTGGAAGAGAATTCGTCAGTGTCTTACAAAGTTAAACCTAATCCACTTTACAACGAAACAAGTGTGCCCTAAATATTTACCCAAATGAGCTGAAAACATGTATACACACACAAAAAAATTGCCCACATATGTTTATAGCAGATTTATTCACAATTGCCAAACACTGGGAGCAATCAAGATGTCCTTTAATAGTTGAATGGATAAACTGTGCTACCTCCATACAAGGGAATATTATTCAAAAATAAGAAATGAGCTATCAAGCCACAAAAGACATGGAGGAAACTTATGTGTATATTGCTAAGTAAAAGAAACCAGTCTGAAGAGGTTGTATGTGATATGAGTTCAATGATAGGACACTGTTGGGAAGGCAAAACTATAAAGACTATTAAAGGATCATTGGTTGCCAGGCATTCCAGAACAGTGTGGGAGAAGGATGGAAGGAGGAATAGGTAGAGCATTGGGGATTTTTTAGAGGAGTGAAACTATTCAATGTGGTACTAAAATGGTGTCTACATGAGGTGCATTGGTTAAAACTCATAAGAATGTGCAACAGAAAGGGTGAACCCTAATATAATTATGGACTTTGGTAAAAATAATGTATTAATATTGGTTATCAGCTGTAACAGATGTATCATACCAATGTGAGATGTGAATAATGGGAAGAAATGTTTTATGGTGGAAGGAGTGGGTAGAGATGAGGAACTATGTGGAAACTTCCTGTTCAAGTTTTACGTAAACCGAAAATTGCTCAAGTAATAAAAGTCCACTCATTTCTTAAAAAAGAAATCTGGCTTCCAATAAACCCTTTGGAGACTCTCTTCTGACATTTGGCTCTAGCAGACAACCCATTTGGCCTCCTAGTCACTTGCGGTGAGAAGTGTTCCTAAGGAGTCAAGTCCCAACTGGTGGGAAATCTAGATGTCTGTCTCTTCAAAATACTGAAGGAAGTGGGGGCGCCTGGCTGGCTCAGTTGGTAGAGGATGTGACTCTTGATCTTGGGATCCTGAGTTCAAGCCCCACGCTGGGTGTAGAGCTTACTTTAAAAAAAAAAAATGGTTAAGGGTTAATTTTTTAAAAATACGAAAGGAAGTATTGCAGTGGGAGCGGGTGCCTGGCTTTCTTGGTTGTCTTTGCTTTACTTTTTTTGTACATCTTTAAATAGTCAAGTTGATGGCAGTGAAGTAAATTTCTAAGCAGGAAATCTGGCTGCTTTGGGGTCCAAATGCCTTCTGAATATTTCTCAGAAGTTCAGACAGCTTATCACTCCCATCAGCCCGAAGTGTAAGAGCCACCAGAGAACCGTGGGCCAGATGCTAACCGACGAGTTACATACACACGGAGGTAGTGTTATTAATTCCATTTACAGCTGAGGAAAATGGCAGCTCAAGGGCTCTGAGTAGTTTGCCCAGGGGCACACAGCTAGTGAACACACACAGTGACGTTGCAGAGACTGGTGATCACCCTCTCTGCTCTGTTCACACAGGCTAACAGGGTATTTCAGAATCCAGCTGTCCCACCACATGGCAACTCACTTTCTGGTTTACCTTGCCTCCTTCAACTCTCATTTTTGCATCGCAGCTTCATCACTGTCTAAAGAGGGGTGGCCGTGTCAGTGAACGTTAGGGTACCCTCCTCTTTTCTGGGGTGGTGGAGAGAAGCACCATGGGTGCTTTTTAAGGTTATGCAAGTAGTCCCTCCCCTAGAATTTTTGCCTTATGCCTTTGCTTGCAAATTCCTTAAAGATGAAGACTTTTCTTGGCTTTATCTTGGTTACCTGGCATGCTTTAGGTACTTATGTTGTGCTTGGTAATATTCTGTTGAATGAATGAATTAATGGACTCGTACCTGTGTTATAACAGATATTTCATGCTGACCTGTTGTCATTGTTTATTGAGTACATTATTTATTAAGCACCTACTATACCCCAGGGAGCCATGATGGGGTTCAGCAGTGAACAAGATAGGCAATGTCCTTGCTCAGGTGGTGTTTGCATTTCTATTAAAGAGAAAGGCTGTAAGCAGATCAATAAATTTTGTAATGCATTTAACTTTTTAAATTGAATTTTTATTGAGTCACATAAATAATACAGCAAAATCTCATGTACTTTTTCTCCAGTTTTTCCCAGTACTAACATCTTGGAAAATTGTATAGTAGGATATCACAACCAGGATAGTGACATGGATACAATCCACCTATCTCTTCCTGGTTTCCCCAGTTTTACTTGTATGTACGCGCGCGTGTGTGTGTGTGTATGTGTCTGTGTTTGTGTGCGCATGCACATGCTTATGTATCTACTTCTATACTTATCACATGCATAGGCTTGTGCATCCACCACTACAGTCAAGATAGAAAACAGTTCCATCACCACAAGGATCCCTTGTGTTCCTTTGATAACATACCCCCTTCCCTCTTCTACCTTGTCCTTAACTTCTGGCAATAAGTAATGCCTCCTCTTTTTCTATAATTTTGTCCTTTTTATAAGAACATTATATGATGGAATCTCACTGTATGTATTCTTCAAGGGTTGGCTTTTTATTTTCACTCAGGCCTTCCTTCAGATTCATCCAAGTTGTTCTAAGTATCAGTAGTTCAATCCTTCTTGTTGCTGTGTAGTAGTCAATGGTATGGATGAAGCCCAGTCTAAGAATTCACACACCGAAGAACGTTGAGGCTCTTCTCGGTTAATGGCTGTGATGAATGAAACTGCTATGAACCTTTGTATGTAGGTTTCATGTGACCATAAGTTTTTTCTCTCCGTATATTATTATAAAATGCTTCAAACCTACAGCAACGTTAAAACAACTTTAGCGAGCTATACCCACCACCTAGATTCAATCATTAATTTTTAGTTAATAGATTCTTTTTTTTTTTAAGCAGTACTAGGTTTACAGAATTGACCAGATAGTATAGAGTTCCCACCCACATACCCTTCTTCCTCTCTATAATTTGCCCTGTTATTAATATCTTACATTGCGACAGTATATTTGTTACAATTGATGAACCAATTTTGATAGATTGTTAACTAAAGTTTGGAGTTTACATTAGGGTTCATTCTGTGTTGTACATTCTATGGGTTTTGTCAGAGGCGTAATATCATGTATATACTTTTAGAGTATCATACAGAATAGTTGCACCATGCTAAAAGTCCCCAGGCTCCACCTTTTCATTCCTTCCTTCCTCCCCACTGGAGCTCATGGCAACCACTGATCTTTTTTTTAAATTATTTTTTCCAGCATTATTGAGATACAGTTGACTTGTTATGTGAGTATAAGGCGTACAATGTGATGACTTGTTACACCTATATACAATGTGAAGTGATTATCCCACTAAGGTTAGGTAAGACATCTGGGACCCCACATAGGTTTAACCACTGATCTTTTTACTGTTTCTGTAGTTTTTGCCTTCTCTAGACTGTCATATAGTTGAAATCATACAATCCATACCCTCTTTAGACTGACTTCTTTCAAATCTCAATATACATGTAAGGTTCCTCCATGTATTTTGTGGCTTGATAGCCCATTTTCTTTTTATTGCTGAGTAATACTACATTGTTCAGAGGTACCACAGTTTGTCTATCCATTTAACTATTGAAGGCTATTTTGGTTGCGTCCCATTTGGGGCAATTATGAACAAGGCTGCTATAAACATTTGTGGGCAGGTTTTGGGTGAACATACGTTTTCAACTCATTTGAGTAAATACCTAAGGACACAATTGCTGGATTGGATGGTAAACTAGCTTCACCTTTGTAGGAATGCACCAAACTGTGTTCCAGAGTGACTGCTCCATTTTGTGTTCTGTTTGTCCTTTTTGCTCCACAACCTTATCAGCATTTGATATTATAAGTATTTTGGATTTTAATCACTAAAAGGTATGTAATGGTGTCCCATTGTTGCTTTAATTTGTAATTCCCTAATTACATTAGATGTTGAACATCCTTTCATATACTAATTTTCCATCTGTATCTCTTCTTTAGTGAGATGTCTTTTCAGATCTTTTGCCCATCTTTAAGTGGGTTTCTTTTTTTTTATTGTTGTGTTTCAAGTGTTTTTTTATGTATTTTGGGTACAAGCTCTTTTTTTTTTAAGGTTTTATTTATTTGAAAGAGAGCATGTGCTGGGGGAAGGGAGAGAAAGAAGGTGGGAAACAAGATTCCTACTGCGCAGGGAGCCCCACGTGGGGCTCAGTCCCAGGACCCCAAGATCATGAGCTGATTCAAAGGCAGTCCCTTACCCAACTGAGCCACCAGGTGCCCTTAGTTTTGTTTTTGTTTTTGTTTTTTAATGAAGTCCATCTTATCAGTTTTTTTCTTTCATTGATTGTGTTTTGGGGTTGTACCTAAAAAGTCATTACCAAATCCAAGGTCACTTAGAAACATTTTCTCCTATGTTGTAGAAGTATTATAATTTTCATTTTTATATCTAGGTATATAATCTATTTTAAATTAATTTTGTGAAAGTTGTCAGGTTCTCTGTTAAGATTTCTTTTTTTTTCCTGTAGATGGGGCCTAGTTGTTCTAGCACTGTTTGTTGAAAATACTATCCTTTCTCCATTGAAATGCCTTTGTTCCTTTGTCAAAGATCACCTGACTCTTTTGATACGGGTCAGTTCCTGGGCTCTATTCTATTCCATTGTTCTGGTTGAAGATTCTTTTCTCCCGTACCACATTGAAATGATTATTACAGATGTTCTTTATCAAGTTGGAGAGGTTCCTTTTTAATCCTGGTTTGCCTTAGAGTTTTAATTTTTATTTATTTATTTTTAGAGATGGGGGAGGGAAGAAAGACGGGAGAGAGAGAATCTTAAGTAGGCTCCACATCAAATGCAGAGCCTGACGTGGGCTCGATCTCACAACCCTGAGATCATAACCTGAGCCAAAATTAAGAGTCAGACACTTAACTTGCTGAACCGTCCAGGAGCCCCTGCCTTAGAGTTTTTAATCATGAACGGCTGTTGGATTTTGTCAAATGCTTTCTCTGCACTGATATGATCACGTGATTTTGTTTTCTTATTTTGCTGATGTGGTGAGTTGCATTATTTGAATCAAATTTGCATATTTAGAATAAATTCCAGGTACACTTGACACTTGGTCATGATTGATGACCAAATAACAACCGGATATATACTTGGTCATGGCATATAATTCTTTTTTTTTTTTTTTTCACTGTTGGACTCAGTTTGCTAATGTTTTGTTGAAGATTTATTTTTTTATTTTTTAAAAATATTTTATTTATTTATTTGACAGAGAGAATGTGTGCACAAGTAAGGGGAGCACCAGAGGGAGAGAGAGAAGCAGGCTCTCTGCTGAGCAGGGAGCCCGATGCAGGCAGGACTCAGTCCCAGGGCCCTGGACCCTAACCTGAGCTGAAGGCAGACGCTTAACTGACTGAGCCACCCAGGCACCCCTTGTTGATGATTTTGTCCATAAGTTCATGAAAGATACTGGTCTATAGTTTTTTTTATTCTTTGATGTCTTTGTCTGGTTTCTGAGTCAGAATAATGCTGGCCTCATAAAATGAGTTGAAAAATACTCCTTCCTCTTATACTTTCTGGAAGAAATTGTATAAAGTTGGTGTTAATTATTTTTTGAGTGTTTGGTATAATTTCTAGGGAAACCATCTGGGACTAGAGATGTCTTTATCAGAAGTTCTTTAATTACAAATTCAATTTCTTTAATGGTTATAGCACTATCCAGATTGTTTATTTCATGTTGATTGAGTTTTGGTAGTTTGTTGTTTTGGAGGAACTGGTCCATTTCTTCTAAGCTGTAGAATTTATGAGTATGAAGTTATTTGTAGGAGTCCCTTATTTTTCTTTTGCATGTACTTTTAAATAATGATAATTGCATGAAAAAATTGGAGTGATAAGGAGAGGCCACTCTGAGGAACTGATACGTGAGTTGAAATCTGAAGGAGTCAGCTACAGAAAACTGCAGAAAGCATCCCAGGCAGTGGGAGAATTTAGTGCAAAGGCCCCAAGAAAGGGACAAGGTTGGCCTTTTTAAGGAAGAAAAAAGTAGTAGGAATAGAAAAAGCACTAAGAAGAATGGTTGGAGTTGAACCTGGAGAGGAGGACAGAGATTAGAGATGTGGTGGCCTTGGGTCATGGGAAGGACCTTAGATGTTATTGTAACGGGAAGGAGATATCATTGGATGGTTTAAGGTAGGAAAAATCATGCCTGCATTTATATTTATAAAAGATTGTGGTGGCTGCTGTATGGAGAATGGATTGTAGGGAGACCAAGGATCAGAAGACAAGTGATGAAGACTTTGTAATCTTCTCTGCAAGATGATGGTGGCTTGTGTTATGCCCCAATAACGGGTCCGTGATTAAAGGAGCGAGACTGATACAATGCGAAGGTCAAGCAAAGCTTTATTTTGTGCCAAGCATTAAGAATCTAACTGAACGTTCAGGGACGCCCCTCTTAGAAGAGAGGGCGACCCTTCTTGGTTTCACAGTCTAGCTTTTAAGGGCAAAGGCCATTCGGTTGGCCCTGGCCATGCACAGGTGACCAATGAGATTTTAATACACACAGGAAACTCCACAGTGATGCTAGGTGACCAATTGAGTTACAATTTACCCTAGTAGACATTTGACCCAGCCTATTACACCTTGATTAGGATTGGCGCCAAAAAAGGCTCCCAAAGGGCGCGGGGTGGGGGGCATACTTCTTGGTAGCTAGGGAGACAGTGTGCATCCCTCCACTGATCGGATGTCTCCACCTGGCCTGACCCACCCTTGTATCTGGGCTTTGTTACCTGGAGCTGGTTTCCCGGACTTGTTTTTAAGTGAATCCCCTGGGGGAAGGGACAGTTTAAGGGTTATACAACAAGGTTTTTGTTTAACCTCAATGAAAGCCTCTTGCTAAAATATAAAAATATAAAATAGGTCCTTACAGCTTGGATGCTAGGGACAGACGTGAAGATGGAGAGTAGGAGGCAGAGTGGAAACATGGCTTGAAGATACTGTTTCTACCCCTCTTTGACTACTGACCTACATGCCTGCTCCTAAGGAGTAAAAACAACTACCCTTTTTTTGTAGAGCATTCAGCAGTTACCGAGTCCATGAAAGTTTAAGTAAGTTCAGACTATCAAAAATCATAGCTGGGGTGCCTGGGTGGCCCAGTGGGTTAAAGCCTCTGCCTTCTGCTCAGGTCATGATCCCAGGGTCCTGGGACTGAGCTCTGCATTGGGCTCTCTGCTCAGCAGGAAGCCTGCTTCCCTTCCCCTCTCTCCCTGCCTGCCTCTCTGCCTACTTGTGATCTCTGTCCGTCAAAAAAAAATAAATAAAATATTAAAAAAAAATAATCTCAGGTCTGTTTTGACCTTTTTTCATAGTCCATTCAGATTGCTCCCACAGAAATACCACAGACTGGTTGGATTATAAACAGCAAAAATCTATTTCTCACAGTTTTGGAGACTGGAAAATCAAGGATCAAGTCACTGGTAGATGAGGTGCTGGTGAGGGTCTGCTTCCTTGTTTATCAATGGCCACCATCTTGCTCACAAGGCAGAAGATGAGGGGAAGCTCTCTGGGGTGCCTTTGTAAGGGCATTAAGATCTTTCAAGACCTAATTACCTCCCAAAGGCCCCACCTCTAATACCATCACATTGGAGACTTAAGATTTAACATGTGGATTTAGGGGTGGTGGGAGGGGGACACAAAACACAGTCTATAATACAAGATCATCTAAATCCATGAAGTTAAATAAAGTTCAAACGATCAAAAATCTTCTCAGCCATATTTTGGCTTTCTTCTACAGTGTCAGTGACCCTTAAAGTTTGGTGCAGGCTCATGATTCCCCACCTAACTTTAGAGGGTTTCTTGAAAAGGTTTTGGCCATTTGTTTGTCAGAGGCTCAGGCCATTGTTCGGTGTTGAGAGATAACAAGAGTAGAGTTTAATGTGCTACAGATGTCGGGGACGGTGACTCAGGCTCTTGGCAAAGATCCAAGGCAGGAAACCTGCTGCCGAAATTCGTATTCTCTGTGTCTCTGCCGGAAATGGCTCGAGCTGTAATTGCAGGGTTTATGGTGATGTAAATGCAGCCAAACCCCCAGTGAAGGCTCGCAGATGCACATCATTAGGAGAGCTCTCAGCCTCTCTTCTGGCCTGTTCTGAGGCGATTCATTTGCAATCAATTTCAAAGACTCTGTGGACTGGGAAGAATGTTCCCTCATATTGTCGAGCTCATTTAAAAATCTGTCCTCCTGACATTTTGATAGAAGGTGATAACCAAACCTCTTGTGTTCAATAGAATGTGCTTATAATAACAAGCCTGGCATTAAAAAAAAAAAAAAAAAAAGAAAGAAAGAAAAAGAAAAAGGACCTGAAGTATTAACAGCCCTTTAGAAATGGAATACATCATTTTCCATTTGACCCAACTGTCTGCAGCATGTCTGCCGTCTTGACCTATTTTATGGTTAGTAAGGAGGCTGACACTTGGGCTCCTAGTCAGAAAGCCTGAGGTACAAGTTTTAGAAACTCTGCTTGTTTCCTAATGTGGGAGGGGGAAAAAAAAAAAAAAGGTTTTGGTCTACTTAAATATATAAGGTCTTAGAAATAGAGAGGAAATGGTTAATATGCAATTGTAATAATTAAAATTATAATATGAAGATTTAATTTAATTCAGTATGTAGTATATTTAGATCCCAACGGGAAACAGATACATACTCAAACAAGACGGTTCATTATAAAGGGAGTGTTAAGGAAAGTGTAGTTGGGTGTAGGGAAACTTCCAGGGGCAGTGCAGTTGCCTGGGGTTAGTAGCAGCAGAAGGGTTCTCCTCCTGGGCCTGCCTGTACAGTGCAGGAAGCAGCACCTGACCTGTGGAACCTGGAAGGAGGGAACTGTCATGAGAAGGTAGTGATCTCCAGTGAGGGGTGACCTCATAGGGAACAAAACTGAGGAAACCCATATCCTGACCTCACTCTCCCCTTCTCCCCCACTCTCTGATCTTCTGGGCTCCCACTGGCTGAATTCAGCCCAAACTGGAGGACAAGGGAGGCCATGGGTGTGGTCCACCCAGGGGACCTCCTGGGGAAAGGGTAGGGGCAAAAAAAGTGGAAAGTAGATCTGGAGGGACAAAGTAATCTTTTTAAAGATTTATATCCTAAAACAATATATTAATTTTGAAATAGTGCCTTTGCCTACTGTAGCATTTCGTGAAACTATCTCATGTGAACTCTTTTTGTACATCAGTTTTGTTTTCAACGCTAGGGCCATCTTTAAGTCCCCTAATACAGCTTTAAGAGAGCTTCATTTTTTCAAATATAGAACTCTTACATCTTTCTATGATTCTATTACTGGAATTTTTACCCACATCACAAATACAGATTTATCTATTATGACAATTTTAAAATTCTTCTTGTAGGTGTGTTTATATACTTCAACTAGGTACTTACTGTTTTATTTCTAAAAATTATTTTGACAGTTACTTATAATCATATTTGTTCTTTGCACTTGAAAAGTCGTATTCACAGAAAATACAATGAAATATGTACAAAACTTCTTTGCCTCTCCTTTGACCAGCTTACCTATCTATCAGCTTACCTCAATATGCATCCAAAAGTAGGATTGATTAAGGTCACTTCAGGAATGTTATGTGTTCCCCAAGTGGCATTTAGGGATGGCGTACTCTACTTTGAGAGACTTTGTAATGATAGGAGTATAAGGCTATTACTTTTTACTCCAGGCATAATCTTATGGAGGGAAACATTTTTTCTTTTAAAAGATTTTATTTATTTATTTGACAGACAGAGATCACAAGTAGGCAGAGAGGCAGGCAGAGAGAGAGAGAGGGAGGCAGGCTCCCTGCTGAGCAGAGAGACCAATGCGGGGCTGGATCCCAGGACCCTGAGATCATGACCTAAGCCGGAAGGCAGAGGCTTTAACCCACTGAGCCACCCAGGCGCTCTGAGGGAAACATTCTTTTGTTCAGGCATATATGATGCAAAGACTGTCTAGACTGATACTAGTATTTACCCCACCAGAGTTATTGAGAAAAATTGAAATGATGTAATTGACACAAAATTGGGGACACAGTAAGTGTTCAATTTCATTTGGCTTATGTTAATTATTTCAGAGTTCTAAATGGCCTCAAAAATCTATTTCCTTAAAGAACTATCTTCTTAACTGATGATTACTTTTTTTCTCTTTTCTTATTCAGACTGGTAGGTAGTAGATTAATGGAGTGATTTGGCAATAATGAAATGCAAACATGTGGCTGAAAACCATTTTTATGTGGGTGCTGTGGATAAATTCCTGCATTTCCAGTTTGAATTTCAGCAGGAGGCAGGCTACTTTCTGGACCATTAGAAAGAGTTTATGAAGACTGGCTTATTCTCTGCCTGAATCCCACGCCAACCTATCATTACCTTTTGTTAAGCATACTATTGCTAAATCAAGGCAAATCTTTCTGTGTTGGCTTGAGGACTGAAGGACATTTTGCTTCATTGCAAGAAACTGCCTTTGTCCCATAGGTGGTGAGACCATAGAAGATTTGCCTGTACCTGTCAGATAACAAATGGTACAACTTGGACTCCATTTTGATTATTTATCTTTTAGTTTCATTTTGCTTCCTTTCCAGGTCTTCTCATAAAGGTAAAACAAAAATAATTAGAATAATCCATTGAGTTTGGCCAATTACATGTAAGCTTTCATTAACTTAAATATAAGCTGTTCTTAATACCTTAGCATTATGATTCTAAAATGCAGGTCTTTTGCAGTCACTGCATACTGAAACTGATAAGGAAAGCAAACATCATGATTTTACATTTTAGTATCCCATCTATAGCATTTTGGGAAATAAATCTTAATTATCAAAAGACACCTTCCACATTTACAATTATACTTAGTATTTATAAGTATTAAGTGGAAGGGAAAATATGTGGGTTAATCCCCTCCTACCTATCTCTGCACTACACACACTACCCCACACCATTATTAACTCCTGAGTGGAGAAGGAGACTTCTTCCTTACAACAAGCGCCTGTGTCACCTTAACTTCTCACTTGCTGGATTTACTACAAGCTCTGAGCTGGGGATGGGAGACAGGGAAGGGAGCCCTGTCTGGTTCATGAGCGTTTTGTTTGTTTTTTGGTGAGTGAGGACTTCAGAGTATATCATGATGGAGGGTGAGTGAAAATCCGTATTGCAAAATGTTGTGTGTGCATGTGCACTTTGGGGTTGAAGAGGAGAGAGGCTTGCACCATTATGCAGAACATCCCAAAGGGAGGAGGCCCAAGTATAAAGTCAAATGCCTGTCAGGGCCAGGCAAGTCACACACATGCATGGCTGTTAGAAAATCATCCGTGTGCTAAATGGAAGTAACACTTGCACTCAATACTGACATCGCAGCCAGGAATGGGCATGTAAGTGCATAGGAGACACACAGACTGTTGCAAATTTGAGCCTCCTGATTAATGGTTTAACCAGCAACATGTGGGTGGAACCATGTCTGCCCCTTGGATCTGTTCCAGAGCCCATCAGTGAGTGATTTCTTGACCTCTCACCAAGGTGCTTGAGGTCTGAGGTCACTTCTTAATCCCTCCTTGTTTTGCCAATGAGGAATTTGACATGCACACCCCCAACTAGGGATACATTAAGTCATCCCTCATTCCCTGAGTGTGTTCCTTCTGATACTGTGCTTTCTTCTTGCCTATTTTCCCCCTCTATTTGATCCTACTTGTTTCTTGGGTTGTCCTGAAGTGACCAGTTATCCCTGATCTTTGTTGGTCTTACAGGAAGAAATGTGTTCAGTGTCTCAAAGGAATTCTCACTCAAAAGAATTCTGAGTGATCCGCTAAGTTGGTCTCGGTGGATTTAATCCTCAGAACAGATAAGCACCATGGGTAGTGCTCATCTATTTGTTGTGGGTCTTGCTCTTTTCATCTGCTTACTTCATCTGGTTTCAGGGGTAACGTGACACTCCGTGCCTAATGGGCTTGACAGTTTGAGTTCAAGCTGCAATATTGCCTAATTCCAGTAGAGGGCACCTGTGCTTTTCAAATCAAGTGTGAATGCGCTGTTGGGGAAATCATTTCAGCTGACCTTCTTTGGATGCTCCAAGAAACAGGTTAATTTGGTTATTTGTTGCTTTAAGGAAATTTAGGCCAGGTGTTCCTTAGCTGAAGAAATTCAAAACAGAAACAGTGGCAGGTTTGGTTTTGTTTTGTTTTGCACTTTGAGAGAGATCACAGTTTGGGGCAGTGGATACTGTCTGAGGTAACAGATTTCTAAAGGTAAATGTGATGTTTGGTTTTATTAATCCAAGGCTGTTTTGTTCAAAGATTGTATAATATTCATGGATTGCATTTATTCTTCAGTATTTACTAAGAGCTTGCTATGTGACAAGTGAAGTTCTGGACACAGGGGATATTGTAGAGACAAGAGAAGACTCCCCACTACGGTCACGGAACTTAAGTTCCAAGTAGAGGAGAGATAAAACAGTAACCAAGCAAATCAGTGATGACCCATTCAGATAGTGATAACTGCTGAGATGCTTTGATAGGCAGTATGGAGGTTGAGAAGCAATGTGGACAGATTAGATGCACCATCCTCTCTGAGGACGTAATGCTGGAACTGTCTTGAAGGGAAGGAAGGAGCCAGCTGTGTGAAGACCAGGGGTGGGGTGGGGGAGTTTCAGGCTTGAGGGAACAGCAAGTGCAAAGGTCCTGGAGTGGAAACCATGAAAAGAAAGCTAATGAAGTAAGCAGAGAGATGAGGAGGATAGACTACACTGGAAGAGGGGACCAAGAGCCAGTAGTCAAATCTCCTAAGCTTCGGCAAAGGGCTGCTGTTTTGTCCCATGAAATTGTAAACATTTAGTGTTGGAAGGGACCTTGGAAGTTACCCTCTCCAGTTCTCAAAGCCTGCAAGGAGTCTCCTGAGGAGATTGTCAAAATGCGCCATGTCTGCTGGAAATTCTGACTCTGAGGTCCAGGGTGAGGACTATGGATCTGAGTCTTTAAGCTCCATGGCTCCGAGATGCAACTAGACCTTGGGCCACATTTTGAGAACAGACTGGTTTATCTGTTAGGGTTCTTAGGTTGCAAGCAAAGAATCCAACTCCAGCTAACTGAAATACAGAGAATTTAAGAAAAGGCAGCTGGGGAGCTAATGGAACAGGGAAACGTGGATCGGCATAGGGGGCATCTGAGTGGCTCAGCTGGTTAAACATCTGCGTTTGGCTCAGGTCATGATCCCACAGGTTCAGGGATTGAGCCCTGCATCGGGCTCCCTGCTCAGTGGGGAACCTTCTCCCTCTCCTGCTTGTATGCTCTCCCCCTCTCTCTTTCTCTGTGAAGTAAATAAATAAATAAAATCTTAAAAAAAAAAAAAAAAGACAAGACCCAAGATGTAACAGGTATCTAGATTTGCAGAAACGTTTTTTAAACTGCAATTTCTAGATCAGCTCCAACCCAGGTTTTCTGCCTCCCAGTGCAGACCCCTTTGCTCCTTCATTACCACACAGTTGTTAGGCATCCACCAACTACCAGGCAACGTGCTAGACACTGATGGTACAGGGAAGAAAGATCTGAGTCACTGTGCTCTTTCTAAACCACACCTTCCTCTCTCCATATTCATTGAGCAAATATTTATTAAACACCTACTGTACACAAGGCGCTGTGGGTGAACAGAAATCCACACAGTCATCTTCATCTTCAGGAAACATATGATCTGGTAAGAAAGACACAAATAGAATGTTACTGGAATTCAGAGGAGTAAGAGGTTGCTATGACCCACGAGCTGAGATGCCTTCCCAGGAATGAGATGGATCATCCTTATTCATCTTCCCTGACAGTGAGGGAGACTTAATGAGGCTGCCTAGAATTAGGACCGCTGTGGGCTACCTGCTAAAACGGAATCTCTGACTTTGGCCTTGAACCTACTATGTTTTAAGCAACACATTCTGGGCTTATGACATTCGTGATGGGTTATAAGTCTTTACTCATCCGACCCTGCAGCAGAGATCTGGGAATTAGCCAATAGTTGGGTCATGATGTGGACAGATCAGTTGGCTGGTTCAGGTCCTCCGCAGTCACACTTTTTGCCTGACTCACTGATGACTCCAGTCTTCTTCATCTAGGCTCCACTTTTGGCAACCTATCCCATCCACTTCTGAAACTGAAGTTTTTCCATCACTCCAAGCTGTTAATACATCCAGCTAGGTGACTGAGGCAGGCTGCTTAGTGCTGAGGCTGGTGCATTTTCTTAGCTTGAAGATATATATCCCAGGACACTGGGATCATGACCTGAGCTCCGGTCAGGGTTTAGCTGACTGAGCCACCCAGGTGCCCTGATATTAAAAATTTTTAAAACCTATATTTGTAACTAAGAAATTAAAATATTTTCCATATGTTTATTTTTAAAAGACCTCATTTTTATTCAAAATGAAAGTTTTACTTGCTACCATGCTCTATGCTGGGCTCTGGAGAACACTTGAGTGAGCACGAGAAGCACCTCTCTTTTTCTTCTGGGTAATAACCTGACGAGATGCTGCCCTTAAATAAGGAAAACACAGAGCCTTATTTTTTTTTACTTCATGTAAATAAACCTCGTCAGATTCTCCAAACAAGAGAGTGCATCAGCTTCTGAGAATTTCGCTGTGAATTAACTTTCTATGCCTGGCCCTAGTACAATAAATTTCCCCCTCCTCGTCAACCCTGCTGCTCTCCTGTCAGGAGAACTGAACCAAGAGTTGAGTTGATTGCATTTTGCAACAGGGACTTGCTGTAAAATAAAAGTCTGTTGCCGAAGAAGAAAAAGCAAACCCCTTGTTGCTTTGAGATGCCTCTTAAAATTTCAGGTTGGCAACTGCTGGCTCTCCCGGAGAGATGTCCTTTGCTATTTGAAGTTGTGCCTCTCTCCTGCTTCTCTGCACGTCTATGAAGTCACTTTGAACAGTGTGCGTGGCCCCAGGCCTTTGAAGACTTTTTGCTAAGGAGAGCAGGCAGGCAGTGGCTGTGTCATACTCAGACTTGAGAGAGGTGGTATCGTAGGAACACACCTGGCTTGAAGTCCCAGCTCTGCTCCTTGTTATATTTGTGATTTTGGTGCAGTTACTTAACCTTTTTGAACTTTGTTACCAGATGTGTAGAATGGAGATACTGATAGTAGTTATCAGGGTCTTCGGTTACAAGCAACAGAAACTTACTTTAGGATGCAAGATGTAGAGTTTATTTGAAGATTATGAGGTAACTTGTAGGCTCAACAAAAACATAAAGAAGCAGAAAGAAACAGAATCAAGCAGCCCCGGAGTTTTATGAAGTAGGAATTAATGGCTGGTCTCATTCCATTCTCAAGTATATACATCCTGAACCTTACCCCTTCTTCTGATGTGACTTCTCCACCTGGAGGTATCATAAGCACCTCAAGATTAATATTCAAAACAAAACCATCTCTTCACACCCTGGCAGTCCTGACTCTGGTAAACATACCCCCTTCCACCCCATTCTGCCAGTCAACTTGTTCTCTTCTTGTAGTCGTCTGGGCCATCCTCTATTTATATTTTACATCCAGTCCTTCAAAGTGTGCCTTCAACATGTCTCCTAATTCTGACCACTTCTCACCTGCCACATGTCACCCACAGGCCAGGAAGCCCTATCGTATATGGACGGCGAATATGACCTCTTTGATCTTCTCCCAGCTTCATTTCTTGTCCCCGCCCCACTTCTATTCTCCACGCAGCCGTCAGATTAATTATTTTATTTATTTATTTATTTTAAAGCTTCTGCCTTTGGCTCAGGTCATGATCCCGGGGTCCTGGGATTGGGCCCTGCGTCGGGCTTTCTGCTCGGCAGGGAGCCTGCTTCCTCCTCTCTCTCTCTCTCTCTCTCTGCCTGCCTCTCTGCCTACTTGTGATCTCTGTCAAATAAATAAATAAATAAAATCTTTGTATTAAAAATAAAATCTAGTATTTTAATTTTGAACTATAAGACCCAACATTATCTAGACATTGGCTCCATCTCCAGACTAACTGTGTAGCATTTCGTCTCCCGGCTTGGCACATTAGCTTCATCAATACTCCTTGAACAAGACAAGTTCATCACTGTTTTGGGGTTTTGGTACTTTCTATTTCCCCTTGGCTTAGAATGCTGTTCCCTTGATATTCACATGGCTAACTCCCTTACTTCGTGCAGGTCCAGAGTCATCCTCTTAAGAAGCATTACTGACTATCCTATTGTAAAACAGTCCCCCACTTCCACTGTATTTTCTGTGGACTCCATGAAGGCAGGAAATATGTGTATTTGGTCCACTATTGAAATGGCAGGAGTCTTCTGGACACATAGGGACAATAAATACATATTGGACGGGCGCCTGGGTGGCTCAGTCCGTTAACCGGCTGCCTTCAGCTCCTGGGTCATGATCCCAGAGTCCTGGGATCGAGCCCTGCATCGGGCTCCCTTCTTGGTGGAGAGCCTGCTTCTCCTTCTCCCTCTGCCTGCCTCTCTGCCTACGTGTACTCTCTCTATATATCTCTCTGTCAAATAAATAAATAAAATCTTCCCAAAAAATCCGTACATATTAGAATAAATTAATAAATCTGTTATAGGGTTACTACTGAGTTATATAGTTCCAGCCATTTGTTGGAGGTTTTCAAGTCTCCAAGAGTCTTAATGACCTATTCTGAGTTGCATGCCCATCCTTTGGTCAGGGTAAGAGAAGCTGTGTGTGGTAAAGGACTTGTGGCTCCTTAAAGATAAATTGGAGGAGTCTTATCAGGAGAGGGCTGAAAGGATAGCAGGGGTTCAGTTCACCTTCTCTCCTCACAGGATTATTGTGATGGTTAGCTCACATACTTCATGTACAAAATACGTATGGGGATAGCCTTGGTTGCAGTCATACTTTTAATGGGGCACTGAAACCTTGAAACCTTGAAGCTCCAGCTGTATCTTCCCATATACATACATATATGAGTATACACAAATATTGTATACAGACATTAGACTGTTTTATAAAATAAGAAGTTGGTAGCCTTATATAGGAATGCAAGAAAAATAGCTGATATTATTAGAATACGTTCAACAATTCTTTTGATGGTGGATGAGATATTATGAATGTTCACCCATATGTAATTCTTTAACATTGAATACAGGAGAAATTTTTTTCCCTATCCCTTTCAATTCAAGTGTACTTAGTGGACAAGGATGGCCAGTACAGTGTGGGTAGGGTATTGTAAACCCCTTCTGATGGAAGCATGGAAGAGCTGGGGCAACTTCTCTCTGGTATCTTCCCCCTGCCACCATAACCAGAGATGTTCCAGAGGACGAAGCCACAATCAGACTGTTTCCTGAGGGTATGTGTGAAGCCCCCAGCTCATGATGGACATATAACATGAGTGAGAAATAAAACCTTTGATGTTTTATTTTATTTTATATTTTTTAATTTTTTAAAAGATTATTTATTTATTTATTTATTTAACAGAGATCACAACTAGGCAGAGACAGGCAGAGGGAGAGCAGGAAGCAGGCTCCCTACTGAGCAGAGAGCCCAATGGGGGCTCGATCCCAGGACCCTGGGATCATGACCTGAGCCGAAGGCAGAGGCTTTAACCCACTGAGCCACCCAGGTGCCCACCTTTGCTGTTTTAAAACTAATCAGATTTGGTGATTGTTACTGCAGTATAACCAAGTGTATTCTGACCAAAACGAGGAAATAAATTTATTTATTTATTTATTTAGCTCCTATTAGCTGAGCAACCACTAAGTGACAGACACTATGTTAGGAAGCAGGTTTCCTGAGATAAATAGTGCAGTTATCTCTCCATTCTAGCCTCATGTGTGTGTGTGTGTGTGTGTGTGTGTGTAAATTAGGAACCTGTCATGTTTCCAAGCTTGACGCTAAGCCCTGAGAAAACAAAAGGGAACAAATAGACTCACATTTATCTTTAAGGGCCTTACTGTCTGGTGGTACTTACACTGAATCATCACATAAATATAGCACTGAAATCACAACTATGATGAAAGCTATAGGAAGAAAGTACTGGTTTCCAGGGAGGTGAGGGGGTGGGTTTCCTAACCCACCTTCATTAAAGGCTTCCATGAGAAGGTGACATTCATCCTGAAATCCAAATAATGAGCAGGCATTTCTCAGCCTCTAACCAGAGATGCTGATCTAACGACTCTACTTTCTGCAATCTGTTCCTTTCAGTCCCTTGATTCTAAAATTGCTCTGTATCTTCTGCCTCTCACTAGATAAGTAATAAGACAAAATTTCATAGAGAGCCAAAGCCATTATCGGAATGATTCCTAAGGAAGGCAACTGTCAACACCAATAGAATCATCTAAACAATTTCCAGAATATGGAGACTGGATAGTAATAAGTATGACACCAAAATTTTTGCAATATTCATACACAGTACTGCTAATCTTCATGGTGGCAAATATACCTTTCAGTTTTTATGCCATCCAGAGTAATGTTAACTATTGGAGGCCAACATCATTTTCCGTAATTATCTCTTGTGTGCTGCACTTTAAAACATTTCCGTTTGCATAATGTCTGTGTTCTAGTAGGAAATATCAGCCCTCTGGCGTTTAGATATTAAAGCATCTTATTCTAAGGAACATTTGAGAGATAATAATAATAATTCCTCAGATTTAACTACACATTATCTCCTTGGAGTGTTAAAACAACCTTTCAAGGTAAGCAAGACAAGCAACATTTAGTTTTTGAAAGAGAATACAGAGACTCTGGAAGTTTCTGAGACTTTCCCAAGATCTATACTTGGATGTGACTGAACGGTAAAGCAAACTTCATTCTCTTGATACTGTGGCTTAGAGACAGATGAGGTGTATCCATGATCTGGCCATGGAAATACATGGCTTGGTTGTTCTTATATGACTCTGTGATCTTCAGTGAGTTATTTAGCTTTTCTGAGCCTCATTTTTCCTCACCTGTAGGTTAAGAGAATGATAGCTAACTCATGGGGTTATTGCAGGAATAAAACAAGGTGAGCTGCTCTATATTCATATTATCATTTTTTTACTTAATCATTTAGATAATATTTGAACCCTACTCAGTGCCAGATACTGTCCAGATACTCAGAAAGCAGGCTTGGATAAGACAGTCCTTGTTGCATTTATGGGATGTCTAGAATAGCAGGTAATAGTGAAAGTGCTATAAGGTTCACAAAATAGTATTTCCTTCTGCCCAATCTCTTTTTAATAAACACCTATCTAGATTCATTGCCTGCACCAAGTCTGAAAACTATGCATGGTAATGAGGAGGAACATTAAGTATTAAAAGGAAATTTATTACCTCCACCGTATTACTACTATTGCCACTATTATGTCTGAAGAAGCAGGTTCTATGATTTCGATGGATGAGAAAATGCTAACAGTTAATACTGGCTAATAATAATATTGTACTTACCATCTGCAAAAGCTTTCCCACACTTCATTTCCTCTGTCCGAGAGTGACTGTAAGTCTAGAAATGTAAAACATACCACTGCTAAGAATATTGAAGCTACATAAAGGTGTCAGAAATCTAGATTAGTTCATTTGTTGTGTTCTGGATGAATTGTCTTTTTGTGTAAGGTATTAAGAGAGTTTTCAATTTGCATAGATATTGATGTTTCATAAAGGGGGTATGGTAACTAGATAGTACAACTTACAGATTCAGGAACTTACGGTCAATCCAGTGCCGAATTCCAGCATAGATAATCAGATAAATGGCCTATAAGCACATAGAGAAGGAAGAAGGCACACTGAAAATACTGACTTCCCTCCCTTTTAAAAAGAAATTAAAGTTAGAGAAATCTTTCAGACAGATAAATCTGGATGCAAGTAAGGATTTGGGAAAGCCAGTCAAGAAATTCTTGTTTTCAGCTCGGATAAAAGTAATTTAGAAGAGGGTAGAGTCAGTGCATTCTTTTAATTATTATTACTATTTTTAAAAAACGATTTTATTTATTTCACAGAGAGAGAGATCACAAGTAGTCAAGAGGCAGGCAGAGAGTGGGGGGGGAAGCAGGCTCCCTGCTGAGCAGAGAGCGCAGTGGATGCTGGGAGCTCGATCCCAGGACCCTGAGCCGAAGGCAGAGGCTTAACCCACTGAGCCACCCAGGTGCCACAAGTCAGTGAATTCTTAATTAATTGAACTGTCAAGTATAAATTATGGATTAAAATCAACCATAGTTCAGATGATCTCTGTCCTTGGTCCTGACTCATTCACTATTACAGAGGACTTTTATTAAGATCTCGAATCTTGGTTCCCACACATCCAAATCAGCTGGGGTGCGTGGGAAAAACAGAGCTGTTTGGATCTGCCATTGACAATTATGACAGAGTAGGCGTGAGAAGGGACATGAGTTGCTCTACTTTAAAGAAGTTACCTTCATCAGATTTGTAAATGACATTAGTTGGAAGATGAATTAATACATTAGGTGACTAAATTATGATCTCAAGAGACCTGATTAAACTCAAATAAGGGCCAGTTTTAGTGAAATGACATTTTTAAAAATGGATACATGAAAAGTTTCTGAAAATCATCTGCACAAGTATATGAAGGAGAAATGATAGTTTAAGATTAGTAAGTAGAGAAGGTATTTAGGGGAAGTTAGCTGACTGCAAAATAAACATGTGCCAGCAGAGGGCTATGGTTTGCAGCACAGCTGATGTGAGCTGAGACATAGGATGCTGGCAAATGGGCGAGAGTTGAAATGTATAATTCAAAATTCCCCTCACAGATTCCAGTAAATGACACCATATCTTTGAATGTTATGTTCCACCACCAGAATGCCATAGAAAAATAGAATTAGAGCCTGGAATGATCTACAGTCATCGAGTCCAAAGGCATTCAGACAGAGTTCTGTGGATCCCAGATCTCCACACAGAGTCTCCCTGATTGGTAGTGGGAGGCGTTGGGTTAAGGAGGGAGAGGGTGGAGATCAGCACTCCCACCTCAAAGGAAGGTCCAATGTGAGCAGCCCTATTATCTGTTTTACATTTTAGGTGTCTAGGTAGTTGTTCATGTGAGGACTTTCATTTTAAATTTGGTTGGCTAAAATTTCAGTGGGGAAATAAAGCTGAAGAATTACTGTAATGTATGTCAGCCTTACAGTTTGCTGTCAAAAGAATCATCACAGTATAGTTCCTCAGAAAGATAGAAAGAGGAAAGAAACATATTCAGTGCTCTTTTTATTAATTTGAGGGAAAACTGTTACCCAGGGCAAAAGGGGCCTGTGTTTATTTAAAGGTGATAAAGATACAGATGGATAGATACATACATAGATATAAATTGGTATCTTTCTTATGTGTATTCATATATCTTTATTTTTATTTATTTTTAAAAAGATTTAATTATTTATTTGACAGAGAGAGAGAGAGTACAAACAGGAGAAGCAGCAGGCAGAGGGAGAGGGAAAAGCCGACTCCCCACTGAGCAAGGAGCCCAATGCAGGGCTCATTCCCAGGACCCTGGGGTCATGATCTGAGCTGAAGGTGGACACTTAACCAACTGAGCCACCCAGGCACTCCACATATATCTTTATTTTGTGTGCATGTATAGAAATGGATAGACAAATACATTCTTTCATATTTTCTATTCAGCTAAAAAGTGATACAAATGTTTTGACCCTTGGTACCACTTCAGAATGATGAATCTATTAATGAGGATATTTCTCATATTCTGATTATTTTTCACATAAACAGGGTGAGCAAAGCATCTGTGAGATGCTTCTGGTGTTCTATTCCCCGATTTCCTTTGTTGTAGCAATAGCTCTTTGCTATTTTAGATGACACTGAATGTTGTGTGTATAATTCATAAATATTTGCACTTAGTAATTATATCAATAAAAGATCTGGAAGACTGAATTATGCCGAATCCATTTTATTTTCTGCAAAAGAGGCAGAATCTTAATTAGCTTTACTTCTGATACTCATTAACCCACATGTAATCTCTGATTATGTATTGAAATCAAGTACAGTTTAAATCTTTTAAAGACTTTCTTGAGATAAAATTGAGGGGTTCCCTCGATAGGTTTCTTTTTCTTCTAAAATACTAATTTTATGGGGTAGGTTGTCAAGAAAAGGAATATTTATGGTCTTAGATAAATTTAGACACTTTCTATTACTATAATAATAAGGCTAGAAGAGAGTAACTTCCCTATGCTATGAAAGAAAAAAGGCAGAATATGTTATAAACCAAAAAACACAAGCCACCCTCACCACAAGCCACCTCACCCTAGATCACAGCTTCAAATAAAGAGTGTGTGCCTTTATAGATAACAGTATTACCTGGTACGTCATTCATTGTCATTCACTAAACAAGGGTTTATTGTATTTTCTCTATGTTGTTTGACTCTGTTAGGAAAAGAGAGTAAATATAAGTACAGTTCCTTTTTGCTGGCAGCTCATCAATCTATGTTAGAAAATCAGAGATGGATACACTTGTAACACACTTAGTTTTACAGTCTCTCCAGGAGTTACAATGAGTGATGCAGAGTTAGTTATAATACCATTACTGAGAACTCACTCTGTACCGGGTACTGTAATGTGTATGTATTATCACAGTCACTCCTTGTAACACCCATTTTGAAAACTAAAGCACCTGAGCTTTAGAGTGGTTAAGAAAATTACCCAAGGTCATACAGCTAGTACATAGAATGAAGATGAAATGAATAGTAATCACAGTGGCTGGCATGTGAAGAATTAGCTCATAGACAAGTGGTATTAGGGCCAGTGTCCTTCATAAAAACCCTGAGAGCCAGTTACCAATTTTAATCCTGGTTATTCAACTGAGAAACAGGCCCAGAAAGGATAAATGACTTCTTGGAGAGACCAAGCATTGAAATAACAGAGCAGGAATTCAGATCTGTAATTTTCTTGCATTTTCAGCATTTCCAGCTCTATAGCTTGGATTTTAGTTTTCAGAGGGTCCGTATCCTCACTGAAAAATTCCCACAGGGAGTCACAGTGACCATACTGGTGGTTAAAGGCTAGTGTGTTGTAATGATATTCTGGAGAGACCAGTGGTGAGGATGCAGTAAAGTGGAGATAAAGAAATAGAGTCAGTTTGGAGGTTATCACATAAATCCAAGGGTGATAGGTTTGATGTAAAAGGAAACAAGCTATTAGCATGTGGAGAAAAAGAACCCTTGTACACTGTTGATGGGAATGTAAGCTGGGGCTACTATGAAAAACAATATGGAAGTTCCTCAAAAAATTAAAAAATAGAAATACTATATTATATAATTCAATAATTCCACTATTGAGATGTTTTCCCAAAGAAAACAAAGGACTAATTTCAAAAGATATATGCATTCCTTTGTTTACTGCAGCATTATTTACAATAGCCAAGATGTGTAAACAATCCAAGTGCCCATTGATAGATGAATGGGTAAAGAAGATATGACATATATAAATATATATATATACCCACCATGGAATATTACTCAACCATCAAGAATGATATCTTGGGGCGCCTGGGTGGCTCAGTGGGTTAAAGCCTCTGCCCTCTGCTCAGGTCATGATCCTAGGGTCCTGGGATCGAGCCCCGCGTCGGCCTCTCTGCTCAGCAGGGAGCCTGCTTCCTCCTCTCTCTCTTTGCCTGCCTCTCCATCTACTTGTGATCTCTGTCAAATAAATAAATAAATAAAATCTTAAAAAAAAAACAGATATCTAGTTATTTGTAATAACCTGGATGTACCCAGAGGATGTTGTGTTAAGTGAAGTAAGTCTGACAGAGAAATAAAAATGCTATATGATTTCACGTATATGTGGAACCTATAAAACAAAACAAATGAATAAACAAAAAAAAAGAAACAGACTCATAAATTAAGAGAATGAACTGACGGTTGGCAGAGAAGAGGGAGCCTGGGTAGGGATGGGCAAAATGGGTACGGGGTGTAGAAGATACAGAAAAGAAAGCAACATGATGTTGGTTTTGACTGGAAAGAATTGTTTAAAAAGAGGGAAAGAGGGATATGAGCCCCAGTGACATTTGGAAGGAAGGATTTATGGAATCTTGTAGTCTACTATGGGACATGAAAGGAGTGCTTGCCTAGACCGAGAGCAAACTACAAGGTTGAGAACTGTGTCTATTCCATTCACCTGGTATCTGCATTGCTTAAGCACCATAGTGTGCCTCCCAGCGGAGGGGCTCTATACACACACACGCATAATACATTAATGAATGACCAGAGAGAACGGCCGAATCAGGCCTAAGGAGGGTCCCACATAGAAGTAGAGTACAGGGAAGGGCACTAGTTTGAAAGAGGAATGAGGATTTGCATATGCTGAGCTTGAGCTGAAAAAAAAAAATTGCAGATGTAGAGCCTGGAGTTGAATAAGAGACCCAAGATCTGAGGCAAATTCAGGACAGGCAGTTCAGCTAGCTGTGTAGGAAGTGATGGTTGAATCAGTGGAAAGGGCACATTTTTCTCAAGGAAAATGAGAACAGAGCAGACTAAAAGAACGCGACTGGACCTTAGAGAGCAAAAAATAGAGGAGCAAAAATAGAGGAGAGAACCAGGAAGGAATAAGGAGGGCTCTTTTGGAATATAAAGTCAGGTCCCCAAGGAGGGAATGCATTTCCAAACAGAGGCGGCAGGAATGGAGTCTGGTGTTGCATCCTGAACTAGGGGAAGTAGAATGCAGAAACAGTCCTTGAATTTGGTCAAAGGAGATTACCAACAGTTTTGGAAGGAGCTATTTTATATATAAGGTGTTGCTTTAGGTCAGATTTCAAAGACTTGATGTAGTGATTGTGGTGAGAAAATGAAGCCACTCATTGATAGGTGTTCAAACCAGACCTGAAAGAGGGGGTTTCTTAGAGGTGAGAGGGAAATCTTAAGTGAAGAGGCTGTTACTTTCAAGATTAAGAAAAACAAATCATCCATGCTCATGGTGTATGTTACTAGATGGTTGTGTCCCCCCACCCCAAATTAACATGTGGCTGTCCTAACCCCCAGTAACTCAGAGTGTAACCATATTTGGAAATTAGATTTTTTTTAACTAAAGATTTTATTTATTTATTTATTTATTTATTTATTTATTTATTTATTTGAAAGAGAGAGAGAGAGAGATCACAAGTAGGCAGATACAGGCAGAGAGAGGAGGGGAAGCAGGCTCCCCGCTGAGCAGAGAGCCCTATGTGGGGCTCGATCCCAGGACCCCGAGACCATGACCTGAGCCGAAGGCAGAGGCTTAACCCACAGAGCCACCCAGGCGCCCCTGGAAATAAGATCTCTAAAGAGGTGATTAAATGTAACCATATTTAGAAATAAGATCTTTAGTTAGGTGATTAAATTAAAACAAGCCATTGAAATTAACAAGTCAGGAAACAACAGGTGTTGGTGAGGATGCGGAGAAAGAGAAACCCTCCTACGCTGTTGGTGGGAATGCAAGCTGGTGCAGCCACTCTGGAAAACAGTATGGAGATTCCTCAAAAAGTTGAAAATAGAGCTACCCTATGATCTAGCAGCTGCTCTACTGGGTATTTACCCCCCAATACGAATGTAGTGATCTAAAGGGGCACCTGCACCCCAATTTTACAGCAGCAATGTCCATAATAACCAAACTGTGGAAAGAACCTGGATGTCCATTGACAGATGAATGGATAAAGAAGATGTGGTATATGTATACAATGGAATATTATGCAGCCATCAAAAGAATGAAATCTTGCCATTTGGCTGGAACTAGAGGGTATTACACTAAGCGAAATAAATCAATCAGAGAAAGGCAATTATCATATGATTTCATGGATATGTGGAATTTAAGAAACAAAACAGAGGATCATAGAGGAAGAAAGGAAAAAGTAAAACAAGACGGAACCAGAGAGGGAGACAAACCATAAGAGACTCTTGATCGTAGGAAACAAGCTGAGAGTTGTTGGAGGGAAGGGAGTGGGTGGATGGGGTAACTGGGTGATGGACATTAAGGAGGACATGTGATGTAATGAGCACTGGGTGTTGTATAAGACTGATGAATCACAGGTCTGTACCTTGAAACCAATAATACATTATACATTAATTAATTGAATTTAAATTTTAAAATGTTTAAAAAAATAAAAATTTTTAAAAAACTAAAATAAACCTTGAGGATGGGGACCAAATCTAATATGAATGGTGTCTTTATAAAAGGAGAAATAGATTCCAAGGTGCATATTCCCAAGTGGCAACCAGGTGATAAGGACCCAGTGGACGGTTGCCTGCACACCAAGGAAAGAGGACTCAGGGAACCAGATCTGCCAGCCCCTGATCCTGGGCTTCTAGCCTCCAGAATCATGAGATAGTATATTTCTGTTTTTTAAAATTCCCACTCCTTGGTGTTTTGTTATGGCAACCAGAGCTGACTAAGGCATTCTTCCAGGAAGGGAGTGAAGTAAGTATGGAAAGATAGTCTGTAGAGTGCAAACAGGCCACAGAGAATGCGTGTACATGCAAAGACAATATAAAGTCAGTCAAGATGTTAAAACAGTTACATGCTCGTGGCCAAGGAACCTGCCCCATATCATACTCCTTGATCTTTTACTTTTCTTGAAACATTTTAATATTTGTCTTTCCCCTCACCCAATATGCCATTTCAGTCTGTTGAAATTTGGAACCTGGCGATCGGGCTCTGTAAAATCTAATCTCTTCTGTTCTCTCCCTTTTTGTTGTTGTTTTTAATAAATCACTGCCTACTAGTGTGAAGGTGAAGAAGAGAGGGAGTGTTGCTTTCAAGTTTTTCCATGTTATTAGTGGTTATTTGACTGTAATTGGGATAGTCTTAGATCATGTAATGCCCTATTTTACTTGTTTTAAAGCATTTTTAGACTCCCTTCTTATTTATCACTCTATGGAATTCTGAGATTGGGCTAGTGAAGACTAAGAAAAATTCCCTTCCTCATCTATGGAATCTAAACTTTCAGAAACCCAGAGCTCATTCAAGTCCTCTTCTTGTCCTGTGACCATTTCAAAGGGTTGTTGTCAGGGAACGCCTTCAAGTTAGCTCATTTGAATCTTACCCTCTAAAGCAGAGAATAACATTAAAAAGCAGTTTGTGTGGCTCCATCCTTGGGAATTAGCCAATTCTTTCTTTCTGATTCACATCCTTGTGAATTAGCCACATTCTTTCTGATTTTATAATCAAATTTTAAATCAATTTTAGAATTATTTTGCCAAATCAATTATTTTGCCAAATAATCAGCCAGTGGTTAGTTGGTTGGAGGAGATGTGTCTGTGAGGTATATATTTGTAGATGTCTGCATGAAGTGGATGTGTTAATCCTCTTTTATCCTCTGAGTTCTCTGCCCTATGGGAGACACTTTCCTCAAATCTAGCCCAAGATGAGAACAATGATAATTTAAAATAGTTGGCAAGATTTCGTTTAGAAAACCAGGCCCTTGAGAATGTTCCGAAAGGATTGACTCTGCCTTTATCTGGGATTTTGTTAATCCTTTCACCATCCTTTAGGTGAATTGTTTTTCTTTTAAAAAAAAAAAACAAACATATTGACAAGCTGTGTAGTGTGCCAATAAGGAATCTATTGGAGACTTTTAATAGAACTTCATAATCTCTCTTCTTTAGAGGTCCAAAAATTTTTTTTTGCTCGTCCAAAAAATTATACCAGAACTTAACTATGGTCCTTTCACAACGGTGGTATTTCGAGGGGACCAATACCACATGGCCTTTGTATATTGTGGGCGTAGCTGGAAGTTTCTCAGCCAGAGGCAAAACTTTAGGATGGCTTTCTTAGTATTTGGGGTGGGGGGAGGGGGGTTTCAAACTTCAGCAATTTGGAAATTGTTTAGATATTATTCAGGCCCACTGGGGAAAGGAAGGAGGAATTTTTTATATTCTATACGATCACGTTGAGTTTTGAATTAATGAGTGAGAACCTTATAAAAATTTAGAGTGTTGAGTTACAGAAAGAATCCTATATATACATAGTACATTCGGAAGCTCAGAAAAATCCTCCAAGTTCCATTGTTGAACTGGAATTTAAATGATCCCATTTTGATTGTATGATTAAAGCACTTTTAGACCGTGAGTCTTCAAATCCTCGGGTTTCCAGTTACACTTAGAGGATATTTTGATTACAGTTGTGAAAATTGAAGAACCTACCATCAGTTTGTGAAAATTGAAGAACCTACCATCAGTTTTTGCCAAGGCCTTAGGTTTACAGTTAAATTCTATTCCACACAGGCTCCCTGAAATGATATTTAATGCCAGCTTAATGATTTCATTTAATTCTACTTTAAAAAGTATTAATTAGAGGGACATCTGGGTGGCTCAGTTGGTTAAGTGGCTGCCTTCGGCTCGGGTCATGATCCCAGTGTTCCGGGATTGAATCCCACATAGGGCTCCCTGCACGGCAGGGAGCCTGCTTCTCCCTCTGACTCTGCCTACCACTCTGCCTGCATGTATGCTCTCTCTCTGACAAATAAATAAAAAAGTAAAATCGTTAAAAATATATATGTATATATTAATTAGATGCCAGCGTGTCCAAAATTCTTATCTCCAGCCCTGAATTGCCTTTTACACTCCAGACTTGAATATGCAATCATCCACTCCAAATTGGAATCCATTTGCATGTCTCAAGGCATCTGGAAATGAACATGTCCAAAAAGGAACTCTTGGTTTAAGGAACCTTAAAACGTGCTCCTCTACTTTTCTTCTCCTATCAGTAAATGGATGTCAACCTTGGTTCCTCTCCTCTTACCTCCTTGTTAAACCATCAGCAGGTACTGTCAACAGCACTTTTTGATACATCTCAAATCCATCTTCAAATGCATCTTCACTATCCCTACCTTCATGCAAACCATCACCATCTTTCAAGAGGGCTCCTATTCGTCATAGTCTTCTAACTCTAACCTTCTTCTAGTCTTGCCCCCACTAAAATCCATTTTCCATATTGTTGCAAGAACAATCTTGTCACGATTTCAATCAGTTCGTATCACTCCCCTGTGAAACCTCTAATGGTTTCTCCTTACACTTAGGATACATCACAAACTCTTCATCATGGCTTACAAGGTCCTATATGATAGGGCCACATGCCTTTCTCTCTACCTCATTGCAGACCTCTCTCTACCTTAGTAACCATTCTCCCACAACCCTGAGCTGCTTTCTGTTTTTGTAAAACTTTGGCAAATCATCCCCTGTGCCTTTGCACTTGCTGAACTCTCAGTCCAGAACGGTGTCCTGCCTGACCCTCCCCTCTTCCCCCAGATCTTCACATGATCCCTCTAATCTTCCTCCTCACCCAGACTATAGCTCAGGTGCCAACTTATCAGTGAGCTTTCTTGATCATCTCATCCCAAGTCACTAAATACATCACCTTCTCTATCACTTCCCTTTTGTTTGATCCTTGCAGCTAATTACTGTCTGAAATTACTTCTTTTTTTTTTTTTTTTTTAATAAAGGTCTTTATTGGGGCGCCTGGGTGGCTCAGTGGTTTAAGCCTCTGCCTTCAGCTCAGGTCATGGTCTCGGGGTCCTGGGATCGAGCCCCACATCAGGCTCTATGCTCGGCGGGGAGCCTGCTTTCCCCTCTCTCTCTCTCTGCCTGCCTCTCTGCCTACTTGTGATCTCTGTCTGTCAAATAAATAAATAAAATCTTTAAAAAAAAAAATCTTTATTTATTTATTTGACAGAGAGATCACAAGTAGGCAGAGAGGCAGGCAGAGAAAGAGGGTGAAGTAGGCTCCCCACTGAGCAGAGAGCCTGATGCGGGGCTCGATCCCAGGACCCTGAGATCGTGACCTGAGCCAAAGGCAGAAGCTTTAACCCACTGAGCCACCCAGGTGCCCCTGAAATTATTTCTTTATTTGTTTGTTGACTCTCTTCTTCACTACAGTATAAAGACCATACTTGTCTTATTTGCTTGTGGTGCATAGCAAATGAAGAGTCATCAAAACATCAGTATTGTATTCTTATTATAGTGTTTTTCACAAAGTCATGCCTTAGACTAATTTCCTTCTGTATCTTTCTCTCTTTAAGTAAAACTGACAGCTATGTATAAGTTGAGGTGATGGCATCATTTTTACATTGTCAACAAAACGGTTAAAAGAAAAACCAAGGCTAAAATATGTTGATGGAGCTGATAGATTCTAAGTCCTAGAGATAGCATTTGTAAAATACATCTGCTGTTAACTGAATCAAACATCTATTTAACAAGAACCACATGACAAATATTCAATTTACTTAAAAGCACTAGAAAAATGTTTTGTATTGAAATATGTCAACAGGATGTGGCTTTTTTTTTTTTTAACTAGCTTTTTAGCCAGTGGTTCTCTAGTCTCCTGGGGCTTAAACAGACACAGTTTACACTTCTGAGTTTAAAAGGCAACTTGCTCGTTTTTTTTTTAAGTCACTTTCAGGTAAGAAAAGAAGTCTTATTTTATAATTATCAGGTTTAAGTGAAACTGACAGCCTGGAAAGGAACAATAAAATAGCTTCAGGACAATAGCAAATTTCAGTAAAGTAATGCCAACCTATCATCTTTAATGAAATCATGTACTTAGAGTGAAAGTCTTTGTTTTAGTGTATATAAAAGGTGCAAAAACATTTTTCAAGAGTCCAATAGCAAGGTAGAAGCAAACCAAGTGAGATACATTTTAGGTGCTTTAAAAAAAAAAACCCTGCTTCATGAAGACACAATGCTCCAAAAAATTGGAATCTATGTTATTAAGCAAAACCATTAATTACATGGTTTTAAACTTAGAGCACTATAGAGTTATTATACAGAATGTTCTATGTTTCATGGTTTTAGTCCCTTATTGCCAAGTTGAATCTGTAATAAAACAAGTAAAAAGAAATTAGAGGAATATAAGAAACCTGGACTGGCAGAATGAACAGACACAAAATATTGCACAGATCAACTTCTCTAAGAATTATTATATTATATTATTTAATATATTATTATATTATATATAAATATAAAATATTTATATTTATTACATTTATTATATAAAATATATATTATATATAAAATTATTATATTATATTATTATATTATAATAATAATAAATTATAGTATTGGTGCGGGAAGTAAAGAATAGAAGTTTCAAGTTATGATTCTTTAGAGTTGATATATGGCTCTATATTGCATTTACTGTATACATAAAATCAAACATTTTAAAAAGAAAAATTGTACAATATAGTAGAATATTTTCAACAAAGAATCGCTCCATAGGTGTTTTTGTATGTAAATTATAGGTCTTTAGAATATTAGTATTGTTGCTGGGTGAGTGCTTACAGTTTATTTAATACAATATATCATGATGCAGTTCTAAGTTGTTAAAGTCATTGCATTAAATTACATTAAATCATACAGTGAAAAAGATATTTTCAAATTCTTTCTTTTTTTTTTTTTAAATTAACATATAAAGTATTATTTGGCCCAGGGATACAGGTCTGTGAATCATCAGGGTTACACATTTCACAGCACTCACCATAGCACACACCCTCCCCAATGTCCATAACCCCACCACCCTACACCTTCCCCACCATCCCCCAGCAACCCTTAGTTTGTTTCATGAGATTAAGAGTTTGCTATGGTTTGTCTCCCTTCCGATCCCATCTTGTTTAATTTTTTCCCCTCTCTACTCTCCACGACCCCCCGCCTTCCCTCTCAAATTCCTCATATCAGAGAGATCTTATGATAATTGTCTCTCTCTGATTGACTTATTTTGCTTAGCATGATACCCTCTATTTCCAACCACATTGTTACAAATGGCAAGATTTTGTTTCTTTTGATGGCTGCATAGTATTCCACTGTGTGTGTGTGTGTGTGTGTGTGTGTGTGTGTGTGTGTATACCACACCTTCTTTATCAATTGATCTGTTGATGGACATCTAGGTTCTAAATTCTTTCTCTCTTTAATATTCCTTATTGTGGAACTTTGCAAATATACATAAAGGAGAGAAGAGAGGAACAAACCACTGTATACTGATCACCCAGGTTTATGTCTTTTGCTAAACTTGGGAAATTTTCTGCTGTAATTTTTTCCAAGTACTTTTTCAGCTCTATCTTCTTTCTCTTTTCCTTCTGGGACTCTATAATGATATGGACATTAGATCTTTTGTTACAACTCCACAAATCCTTGAGGCTCTGTTTAATCTAGCAAGACAGAAGACTTTTGGACAATAGCTAGGATTTCTCACTTCCACTACCACCGATACTACCAAGTGCCTTCTGCTACTGAGGTGTCAGTGGAGGTCAGATGGGGAACCAGGACTTCTAATCCCACCTGGCAGTAAGAAGACAGCATTCATAAACCCCCTTTCCTGTCAAAGCAGTTTCCAAGGAAACCAGCTAAAACATCATGCTATGAGACTCTGCTCTTTTCTTATTCCTTTGTGTAGAGACAATAGGCTTTTGTTGGGACTTTTTTTTCTGCACTCCTTGGTTTTTCAGGTTGCTTCTCTCTTCATCTCCATGAGGCAAAAGGAACACTCCAGGGATCATGTCACAGGATGAATGGCATTATGTACTGCAGTGAACAACACATGAGGGAAGGTGAATAGTGTAGGCAGAAGGGAATGAGCCTGTGAGTAAGGGAAAAGCATTTTCAGGGGTGGAACAGCTAGTGCAAAGGCCCTGAGGTAGTTTCGGTTGGTATGTCTGAGGAGCAACTGGGGAGAAACCAGCCAGAGGAGGAGTGGAAGAAGTCAGAAGGGCCATCCAGGAGAAGGTTGGTAGGTAAGGTCAAGGAAACCAGCCAAGGGAAGTATGGGAGGTGAGGCGAGAGGGGCCAGCAATGTGTCACATGCGTTACAGGGAAGAGGGTCCACGGAGGCTTCTGAGCAGAGGTGTGCTTGGCTCTACTGAGAGAAACAAGACTGCAGGGAGGATGAGGGCAGCTCAGACCTGTCATCCCATGAGCTAAGCCTTCCCCAGGGGCATTTGTAATGCCAGCACTCTTCCTGTTGGTTTGTAAACTTCTTCCCACAGACATGTTCAGAATAAACAAGTCAGAAACAACAAAAAAGAAACCTCCAGGAACTCACCACCATATTGTTTCCTAAACATTGTTCCTGGTCAGTCAGCCTTTTTCTTTCCTCCTCTCGAGTCTTCTTATGTTTGTTTTATATATAATTACTAGGGTTTGTCATGTCATTGTACTTAGCAGGAGGAGTAATGAAAAATATTTCTAGGGGCGCCTGGGTGGCTCAGTGGGGTAAAGCCTCTGCCTTCCCCTCAGGTCATGATCCCAGGGTCCTGGGATCGAGCCCCACATCGGGCTCCCTGCTCAGCAGGGAGCATGCTTCCTCCTCTCTCTCTGCCTGCTTCTCTCCCTACTTGTGATCTCCGTCTGTCAAATAAATAAATAAAATCTTAAAAAAGAAAGAAAGAAAAATATTTCTAGTCCTATCTTCCTTCTGGACAGGATTTTACTTTTTCACTTCTTCCCCTTTTCCTGCCACTTATTTATTGAAAAGAGGAAAATTTTCCTTTTTGTATTTGTTTTGAAGAATTTGCAACATCCTGGATTGCTGATTGGATTTTTATGCATCACTTAATGGGTTATTCTATTTCCTGTATTTCCATAAACTGCTAATTAGAACAAGATCTTGATTAGCTTCAGGTTTAATTCTTTAGAAGCTGTATCCTATAGATGGTGCTGTGAACTTCACACCAGGAGATGTTAAACACCGGAGAATCCCACTTTTAGGGAGATAAAGATTTATCAGGGAGTTAAAAAGTTGTTGCCCTTACTTATTTATATTATTTATATTTATATAGTTTCCCATCAACGTTCTCTGAAGGCATTCGCATTCAATTTTCTTTCAGTCTTATAGATTGGCACCCCTTACCGGGCCACATTCTGAACAAATTGGTAATAGTATTAAGGAGTACCACATGGAGGCCAAGGGCTGAATTGGGGAAACACCATAGTGTGAGACTCAGTAACTCCTAAGGGAAAAGAGTGACTCTGAGCTAAGACTGTCCTCTATCCTTCCCACGTTTATCAGGCAGATAAGTCAGTCCACCTCTCATGGAAGAGAGAGCCAAGGAACAAGCCAAGGAACGAAAGAGACCATAACTCTAATGGAACCACCGTAGGAAGCAGCATTCCTTCCTACACTGATATCAAGAAGCACGTCTTGGCTGCATATTTATCTCCTCTGTAATAGTTTAACAGATAGCTAGCGATACATTGTGCTAAGCTTGGGGCACTGAGGTGGCTCAGTCAGTTAAGCATCTGACTCTTGATTTCAGCTCAAGTCATGATCTCAGGGTTGTGAGATTGAGCCCTACCTCAGGCTCCCCATTCAGCATGGAGTTTCTTGAGATTCTGCCCTTCCCCTCCTGCTCCTGTGTGTGTTCTTTCTCTCAAAAAAAAAAAAAAAAAAAAAAGATTGGGGCACCTGGGTGGTTCAGTGGTTAAAGCCTCTGCCTTCGGCTCAGGTCATGATCTCAGGGTCCTGGGATCGAGTCCCGCATGGGGCTCTCTGCTCAGCAGGTAGCCTGCCTCCTCCTCCTGTCTCTCTCTGCCTGCCTCTCTGCCTACTTGTGATCTGTCAAATAAATTTAAAAAAAAAATCTTAAAAAAAAAAAAGACTGTACTGAACTTTGGTCAATTTTTTTTTTTTTTTTAACAAATGACTTCCATTTATGTCATAAGATGTCAGTTTTTAATTATGGTAGTGATACAGGATTTCCTTTGAAAAATAAATTTATCAGGGCACCTGGGTGGCTCAGTCAAGGGTAAGTGTCTGACCCTTGGTGTCAGCTGAGGTCTGGATCTCATGGGTTGTGAGATCAAGCCACGCGTTGGGCTCCAGGAGCAGTGGGAGTTTCTGCTTGGATATTCTTTCCCTCTGTCCCTTCACCCATGGGTGGTTCTCTCTCTCTCTCAAATAAATAAATAAATCTCCCCCCCCAAAGAGAAAAATACATTTATCAAAATAAAACAATGGAACAATCTAAAGAATAAAAAAATATATAGCGTGGTGGAATGTAGATATGACAACAACTATAATTATGTTACAGAAATGCTTGATATTTGGGGAATTCTGATTAAATGGCTAATAATTTTGCTGTATCAGTGGGGACACTCAGGCAAAATTTCTTCTCCAAAGCATCACATCACTTGAGGGCAATCCAGTTACCAGCTACCTAATGCCTACATGGTTTCCAAGTAAGCTTTTTCCTGAACAAGTGCTAGGAAGATTAGGTGACCTCAGGGCTGGGGTTCTAGAACACTTGATTGTACCGCTGTGAAGGCAGAGCCTGAGTCTCATTTATTGCTGTAGCCTCAGTACCCAGTAGAGAATGCTGAGCAGAGTGTTTAATAAACATTCTGACAATTTGCTGGTTACTAGTATATATCCTGCAAAATACTATTTTCTACCTCTAAATAGAACATAGTTTGTTGAGATTCAGTTAAGGTCAAGTTCTCACCCCTCCCCTTCCCCAAAGTCTAGCTATTTATGACAATATCTTTGCCTGACCAAAATATGTGATTTTTAGGTTCCCTGTATCTCAAAGAGTCCTTCTTAGGAACAAGCCTTATAATTCCCTAACCATGGTTAGGGTTGATCCTCAAAAAAGAATAAACAGTATATCCTAAGATAGACCAGTCAGTTCCCGATGGTAAGAACAACCACTCATTGTAATGCTAGAAAATTCAAGCATTTGGAAGAATTCTGATTTGAAGCCTTTCAATCTGTATTTTCCCCAGCCTATTAAAGTATATGTTAATAATAAAAATTATGTATATTTAGGTTGTACATGTGATTTTTTAAGTGTGCAATGGGATGGTTTAATATTTACTGTGAAATCGTTACCACATGCAAGTTAATTAACACATCAATTACTTCACTTAGTTACCTTTTGTTAACAGCGTCTAGTATACAATTAAGTATTTCAGCTGTTGTCACCGTGTTTTACACCAGACCTTCTTTGTCTTATACTTAGATATTTGAACCCTTTAACAAACCTCTTCCTGTCCCCGCCCCCTTCCAGCCCCTGGAAACTGCCATTCTCCTGTCTGGTTCTATGAGTTCAATTTTTTTAGATTCCACATGTAAGTGAGATCATACAGTGTTTGTCTACCTACGTCTGGCTTATTTCCCTTAATATAATGACCTTTGGGTTCATCCACGTTTCTGTAAACGGCAGGATTTCCTTCCTTTGTAATGGCTGAATAACATTTAATTGTGTGTGTGTGTGTGTGTCTGTGTTTGTACCACATTTTCTTTAGCCATTCATTTGTTGATGCAGCCATAGGTTGTTTCTATATCCTGGCTGTGCTCTAAAGAACATGAGAGAGCAGATATCTTTTTGAGGTACAGATTTCATTTTCCTTGGATATATATACCCAGAAGTGGGACTGTTGGATCATATGGTAGTTCTATTTTTAATTTCTTGAGGAACTTCTATACCATTTTCCATTGTGGCTGTACCAATTTTTATTCCCACCCACAACATACAAGGGTTTACTTTCCTCTGTAGCCTACCCAACACTTGTCTCGCCTTTTTGACAATAACCATCCTAACACATGTGAGGTAGTATCTCATTGTGGTTTTAATTTGTATTTCCCTGATGATTAGTGATGTTGAGCACCTTTTCATGTATCTGTTGGTCATTTGTATATCTTTGGAAAAATGATTATTCAGATCGCTTCTCAGCCTTTTGGCTAAGATCGAGTGTGGAAAAATGATTATTCAGGTCCCTTTCTCATTTTGTATGCAGGTTTCTCTCTCTCTCTCTCTCTCTCTTTGCTATTTTGTTATAGGAATTCCTTGTATGATTTGGCTGTTTCCTTATCATATATATGATTCGCAAATAGGTTGCTTTTCATTCTATTGATTATTTCTTTGGTTGTGTGGCTTTTTATTTATTATTTTTTAAAAAAGACTTTATGTATTCATGCGAAACAGAGAGATAAAGAGGCAGAGGCAGAAGGAGAAGCAGGCTCTTCACTGAGCAGGGAACCCTGTGGTGTGGAACTCGATCCCAGGACCCCAGAATCATGACCTGAGCGGAAGGCAGATGCTTAACCGACTGAGCCCTCCAGGCGCCCTGGTTGTGCAGATTTTTAGTTTAGTTTTTAGTCCTGTTTGTTTGTTTTGTTGTTGCTCTTCCTGTGCTTTTGTTTTCGTATCCAAACGAATCACCAAAAGCAATGTCAAGGTGTTTTTTTCCCCCAACGTTTTCTTCTAGGGTTTCTATGGTTTCAGGGCTTACACTGAAGTCTTTAAACCAATTTGAGTTAATTTTTGTGAGTGTTTTAAGATAGGAATCCAGGGCGCCTGGGTGGCTCCGTGGGTTAAAGCCTCTGCCTTCAGCTCAGGTCATGATCCCAGCGTCCTGGGATCCAGCCCCACATCGGGCTCTCTGCTCGGCGGGGAGCCTGCTTTCTCCTCTCTCTCTGCCTGCCTCTCTGTCTACTTGTGATCTCTGTCTGTCAAATAAATACATAAAATCTTAAAAAAAAAAAAAGATAGGAATCCAGTTTCATTCCTTTGCATGTGGATCTCCAGTTTTCTTAGCGCTATTTCTCATTGTGGGTTCTTGATGCCCTTGTCAAAGCTTAGTCAACTCTATATGTGTCGGCTTATTTCTGGGCTCCTGATTTTGTTCTCTTGGCCTCTGTGTCTGTTTTTAGGCCCACCCAGTACTGTTTTGATTACTATGGCTTCATCATACAGTTTGGAAAAAGGAAGTGTAATGCCTCCAGCTTTGTAGTCAGTATTTCTCGAGCTGACCTTAGTGGATCTCCTGTATCTGTGGGACGGTGCCCAATGCTTGATAATGATTTTTCTCTTTGAAGCACCATACAACCCTCTGAGTTAGATGCTGTGCTTATCTCCTTTTCTAAAAGGTAGGTACTGGAGGTTAGGGATGTTAAGTAACTTGTCCGTAAGACATAGCTAGTGGCATTGAAGCTGCACTCAACGTTAGATCTAACTAGATAGGAGCACCCTTAACCTCTACTCAGACTTACCCTTGAAATGCTTTAATTATTTAAGAGGCATTCTTGAGGTGGAAAGAGTGAGGTGGAAAGCTTGTCCTCAGCTCTCACACCTACAGCTTGAGGGCTGAGTGCAAAGTATGAATGTAAATTCTGCCGTCTAACACTACTTCCCACGTTTTTGTATTATATCCATACCTCCTGCACCATTATTTACTTCATATGGACTTGATACTCTTCTTTAAGTAGATAGCCCTGAATACAATGAAGAACACAGTATTTTTAAATTCTTCCTAAATATGGCACAATGCTTTGAAGGTGACAGTTATGTGTCCCTCCCCGCCTCCCTAACCCCTTCATTGCTTTCTCTTCTTTCTTCCTTCCCTCTTCTCTTCCTTCTCTTCCCGCCTCACAGGTTGTTAGTATCATGGAGGTGATAAGGACAGGCTACCACAAGACTGAGAAATTTTCCTGGATGTAATAAGCAATACCGAAAAATAATTGTAAAGAGGGAAAATTTCTGGATGGTGTGAGTCAGTGTCATTTAATATTCTACTTTATGTAATTGCCACCTCTTATTCTAAGAATGTGCCCCCACAATTTGAGAATCACTGGTTTAAACTCTTTGAGAATTTTTGTGACAGTCAAACAGAGGAATGAAATCATTCCGTAAACTGGAGAGCTCCTTTACAGTTCTTCCCTTTGGACTGAAGACCTATAAACCCATAATTTGGCTGTAACATTAATAGCACCTCTAGCTCTTTTCCCTGCAAACACTAATTTATTTTTCCAAAAAGTCACCTAGACAGTGTTTTCAAATGTTGTACTGGCTGAGGACTTAGGAGTATGTGTCTAGACTTCCTATGAGGCCACGTAGCAGAAATCTCCTTTCCCCGAGTTTGGGAAAACAGACATGCTATGCCATTTACTATTCTAATCATGGGGTTCGTCCACGGCTCTTTCAAAGCACAGGCTGTGCGTAAGTCACTCTACAGAGAAAAAACAAACGTGGTTCTTAACCTCACAGGCTATGAAAGCTAAGAGCATCAAGACCAATGTTAGCTCTGTGAAGACCTTGGTGGAGAATTGCGGATTATATCTTGGGAACTAGAAGGAGCTAGAAGTGTACTCACCTCTATTTCATCTCATCCGATACCTACTGGACCCCCATAGTACATCAGGTGTATGGTCAGTCCTAATTATCTTGGTAACAGATACACCACATCCTGTTTGTACCTACCACAAATGAGGCTTCATGGTATGTGACTTTACACATTTCTCGGACCTGTTATTAATTCTTTTTTATAAATAGACAATGGAGGCACAGGGCATGCATATATGAAGTGGCTCCATGGGATTTGAACCCTGTTTTAATTGAACCCACAGCTTCTGCCTTAGCATGCTAAGTCTCACCCCAAAAATAAAGAAACTGATTTCTTCTGCCATGTAGGAGGCCACATGTTCTGTGGCCACCTGCCATTTTAAAAGGCACGGGGCAGTACTGAGTTCTGGAGTAATGACAAGGTGTCTGCTTCCTTGTTAACAAGCTTTGTTTGAGTCGTTTAGGTGGCATTGTTAACGGTCCTGAAACCTGCTTTGTGTTTGTTTAATTATAATATAGTCTGGCACTTTGACATTAAATTTTCTTGTTTGGCTGTAATTATCTTCTATGAGAATAAGAGCAGAGTTGGATTATATTTACTTCCTTTCTTCCTTTCTCTCTCTCTCTTTTTTTCCCCTTAACCCAAAAATCTGACTGTGACTCACTATGTTCTGGTGAACCTGCATTCTGGGTAACTGACCTGGGATCAGCCTGCAGGGACGTGGCTGTGCAGCCGGCTGGGGTCAACCTGGTGGGAGCCGGGGGCCAGTCATGCCAAACGCAGCATGGTGCAGCCACAGGTCAGGGCATCAGGCTGTGCCACAAAGTACGCTGTCTGTCTTGGTGGCTGATGGCGTGCCTCAGGTCACAGGAGAACCTCGACAACACAGTGGGGACCCTGTTAAGTGGCCTCTGCTCTTCTTTGCAGATAATTAGGGTTTTTCAAAACAAATGGCCTTGTCCCTCAAGAATCCCATTTCTCTGGGGTCAGGCTTTATTTGGCCTGATAGTCCTCTTAGGAAAACTGCCATCTCTTCAAATTAGTACTGTCCTTTAGTACAATGTTCCATAGAGCAAAACAGATATTCTCCACTCAAACACAGTGTTTATGCTTGCATAATGCTCTGACCTAATCCCCACAACAGCTGCATAAGAAAGAGATACCTATAATTTAATTACTTGCATACCACCTTTGCAATATTCACCCTATCCATAATCTACCTTCTATCCAAATACACAGCATTATATTTTGTTTCAATCACTATATTTTTTAAACTTAAAAAAAAAAAACCCCACACAATTATATGGAACTCCGAGATATTTAGAAGGGAGGATACAAATCTGATTTTCTCATGGACAGACTTCACGTTGCTTGACCTTTAGAGTTTTCCATTGGCACATTCAACTTAATGATCTTTAAATGCCACCAGTCCCTGCAGTCCCCACCTCTTTCCACATTTGGATTTACTACTGTATAAAAAGGACTATAGCATCACTGTGATATTGGGTGTTTAGAACAACATTGAATATAGCCTCCTAAGTCTTCCCTCATTCCTCCAGCAAGCCGAAGACTCCTCTTTACGAGCCCTGTTTCAGAATTTGGAGAGTGGTAGGGAAAAGGGCCGGGGTGGAGTGGAGTGGGGAAGAGAACCGGGTAATTGTCAAAGAGGCCAAGTTTATCAGAGAGCTGGGCCGGAAGGGAGCGAAGGAAACAGGAAGAAGGGCTTATGGGGTGGGGGCTCTTGAGGGGTTTGGGGAATTTGAAGCAGTAGCTATGGGGTGCGGGAAAAAGCTTCGGGGATGTACTGCTATCTGTTAAAGGTTGGCTTTTGCACGAAGCTGACCCTGAGTCAGGGACTTGTAACCAGGACATTTGTAAGAGAGGACTTGGGTCAGCACCTGGGGATGGACGCAGGATTGAGCAGAGGATGATGAGGTGCAGTGTAGTCAAAGGAAAGACGTTAGCTGACTTTGTAGGAGTTCTAAAGATAGGATGACCCATCACAGCTCTCCACAGTTGGGACCAGGGGCCCAGAATTTGTGCCCATGTTCAGTCATTGAATGTGGGTTGTCCCAGGAAGAGGTTATGACTTTGGGTAAGGGTACCCTCTTCAACTGAGGCAAGCCACGAAAGGACTGATAGCTGGGCACCGTCTGTCAGTGGCATGATCTATAGCTAAGGTAATATGTCTCTTATTCCTGAATGGCTATCTGGGTGGCACATTACAGCATGTACCTTGAACTGGTCCCCATTTAATGTTTTCCATAAGCCCAAGTGAAGTTTGGAGTTATTTTTAAAACTATATGTATAGTTTTTGAATGATGCTTTAAGTGTGACTGTACGGAGACTGAACCCCATGGGGTTCTAGGAGTTACTAGATTTATACCCAGAAATTTGACTGTAGATTCCCCAAACCTTAATTGATAACTTCCCACACAAACACAAATTGCCATAAATAGAAAAAAGGAGGTGGGGAGAAGTGGTTTTTATTGTATTTTAATAAAACTACTGTCCTGGGGTGCCTGGGTGGCTCAGTCGGTTAGGCATCTGCCTTCAGCTCAGGTCATGATCCCAGGGTCCTGGGATCAAGCCCCGCATCAGGTTCCCTGCTCAGCAGAGAACCTGATTCTCCCTCTCCCTCTGCCTACTGCTCTGCTTACTTGTGCTCTCTCTCCATCTCTCTAATAAATAAATAACATCTTAAAAAAAAAAGGTTAAAAAAAACTACTGTACTGATCTCCAAAATTAGTTACTTTTGGACCTTTGTATAAGGAGATTTAGTATTTTAGCTACATCTGGGCTTTGATTTTTACCAAATTATGATCATCAAGAGTAAGAGTGATGATCTCTTTCGAGCTGCTGTTAGGGAAATTAGAAATAAAAGAGTATGTTTTATCGAGTTCCCTTAGTATATAGTGTATAGTTCATTAACTGGATAGAGTATGGGCAAATACTTTTGGTTCCAAATAACCAAAATGTATCTTAAACATAAAAAAAGAGGGGGAAGAGGGAATTGTTATGCTCAACATAGCTTGTGCACAGTCCAAATGCTGTTATCAGGTTGGCTTTATTGTGAGGCAGCTCTCCAAAAGATGGCTACTGGTACTCCTGGGCTTATAGCATCCCAGGTTAAGTACTGAGAAGAAAGCGTGCCTCTTCTACCAATGGGTCCAGCCAGTTCAGTGGGATTGATGTTCTTGGCTCTGATTAGCTCACTTAGGTGATGTGCTCATCCCTGAACCAATCATTGTGGGAGGGGGGTAGGGTATCCTTACCAACCAGGTGGGTATTATGTGGGAAGCTGGACATCCCATCAGCCCCTCTGGAACCATGGGCATTGAGAAGGCAGTAAGGGTCATTCTCAAGGAAAACAACATGCTGAAAACATTAAAAAAAAAAAAAAGATATATAGATGCCAACAAAAATATCTGACATCTACCTTTCTTTATGACAAAAGTGAATATGCTGCCTCTGCCATTTTTATTTCTCAAGGTGCTTCCTTTCTCTTTCCATCACTGTTCTCATACATAAAATGGGGCTGATAATTCTGCGTTGGCAGAATTGGTGTAAAGATAGTTATTAATGCGAACATAAAAGCCCTTTGGAACATAGGAGGTGCTCACTAATTAAGAACTGTCATTATGGTTAATAGCAAGCGTACTCTGGGCTCTATTCTGGCATTTCCACAAGTATCATCTCGCTTTTGATGAGGAACCTATGAAAGCTTTTAAACTGGGCCAAGCACTAATGACTTCCGCTTTTTCACAAGACACTTAATATTGTTTTAGCACCGTGAAGAGAAAAGCATGGGATATACAGCAGCATTTTCTATCCTGCACACAAACTGGCAACAGGGAAAGAATTCTCTCTCTCTAAAGATCATGATAAACAACAGTGTTTTATAGCCTAATTTTGAATCTTCATCAAAAGATTGAATAGAAGTAGGGGCGCCTGGCTGGCTCAGTGGGTTCAAGCCTCTGCCTTCGGCTCAGGTCATGATCCCAGGGTCCTGGGATCGAGCCCCACATCGGGCTCTCTGCTCCACTAGCCTGCTTCCTCCTCTCTCTCTCTCTCTGCCTGCCTTTCTGCCTACTTGTGATCTCTGTCTGTCAAATAAATAAATAAAATCTTTAAAAAAAAAAAAAAAGATTGAATAGAAGTAGCTGGGGTTCCAGTCGGGCCTTTCTCTGGAGGGTACATTTCGCAAACCCAAGTAGCAAGAATACGGCCCTCCAGCTGATGCCCAGGTGGCTGCCTTCAATACATCAAAGGCAGGAAACCCAGGAAAAGCTGAATGACCATGAAATTCAAGCGAGATGGGTTTTGATGTGAGTACCTGAAAGGTCAGAGATAAATGAGGCTTTGGACCTGAAAGAAAGGGATCTTTGCTGATCCTTAAAAAAAGATACGCTGTCGCTGTCGGTTGCTTCCTGAGGACATGTATCTCATTGCCAAACAATGCCAGCGGCGGAGAGGAAACAGAGCTGTCTTTGGATCACTTGGGCATGCATCCTGTTGTGGGAACTTGGGCAAAATGTTCTAACACCCTAGACCTTGGATTCCTCATTCTTTCACACATTCCTAGTGACACTCTGGCTCCAGCCTGATTGGGGTTTTTGTGTGGGTTTTAGAAACTATCTAAGGCAGTCTTCTCCAGGATCTTCTCGCCTTTCCCTGTGGCTGGAATGCTCACCTTTAACTTTTTTCTGCTACTCAGCCAAGCCCTGCTTCTTGAAAGTTCTCTCTGCTCTTCCTGGTTTCCTTATGTTCCAGGAGCTCACTTATACCCCCAGAGCCCTCTGTCCTCTTTCTTGTGTTTGCTCTTAGAGTGTCACCTCAGGAAGCTGGGATTATATGTACTATGTATACATACTATTATATGTACTATGTTCCAAGTTGTATGCCCAGCACTACAAACAGTGCTGAGCCATAGCAAGTCCTTAATGAATCCTTAATGGATTCATTAATTATCATTAAAAGAGATTTACTGTATTCATCACAACACAACTTCTTCTGGTAATAATCTTTTGGCTTATTTATGGTGGAAAACATAGGGGATGACTCCTAGAATTCTTTCCATTGCTATTCAGAGCTCTGGCCAGGCTTAAAAATAGTCTTAGTTGAGCTCCTCTCTCCCACCTACCCTCCTCAATCCCTCCCTGGGCCCCACACTAGGCCACTGCAGATTTTGTTTAACTGTGACATGAAAAGTCCATCAAACTTGCATTAATGTGTCTTTGTGACTATATGTTTCATATAGGCGTTTGTTTTGGCTTCCTGAGGACATTTGTATCTGTTAGTCATTCAATAGGCATCGACTGAGTATCACCTCTCCCTGCACAGAGGAATCTGGCCCCCTGTTTGTCTAAATCTGAAAAGTTCTCTTTCTGAAGGTCACTAGTATTAATAACACCATTAGCATCCATTGCCATTTTTTGAGGATGGTCTTTGTACTGTATACTAAGTTAGGACAGTAATACGACACTGTATATATGTGCCAGAGACGCACACACATTTTATATTTAACGTACATATTAACTCATTTAACTCTCACAACAACGCTAAGGTGGGTACAAATATTACCTCTCATGCAGATGAAAGGAAAGATTAAGTAGTTTGTCCACAATTACATAGGAAGATAGTGGCAGAGGCGAGATGTGAATCAAGATGAACGGATTCAGAGTTTGCTTTCTTTGTTCCTAGGCTAACCCCTTTTTATAGATGAGGAAGCTGAAACTTACAGAAGTAATTTTATGTAGGCAAAGTCTCATGGCTCATAAATAGCAGAGGCAAAATAATTATTCAGGTGTGCCTGACTCTAGTGCTTTGACCTTTGATGACCATGCCCTTTGCCCTTTCCTAAGCCATGCAGCCTTTTCAGATGTGAGTGGTGAGCAGAGCCTTCTAAAAGCATGAGCTCATATTACAAGTAATCTCCAACTCTATTAGGACTAGCAACTCTACTGTGTAGCTAAAATGCACCATTAATGATTAATATTTGTATAATCATCAATATATCATGGAGAAGACATGCGAATCAGTCCCAGAAATGGTACCACATGTTCCTCCTCCTCAAGGTCTTGCATTAGTAGATGCAAAGTGGAATATTAGATTGCCTAATTCCAGGCAGGGGGACTCAACTTTTTAGAAATGATACTGCTGTCTGGTTTCAGAGGCAAAAATCAAATAGGTTCTCGGAGTACACAGTTGTACACAAACTCTTCACATGACCATTTTCCATCCCCATTTGTGCCACCAGAGGGATGGCCATATACACAAAAGGACCCCATGATCCTTGAAGAAATAGTATTGTATGTCTGTGGAATTTGGGAAATGTATTATCTTTCCCGTACTCTTGAGCATTATCCTGGGAATCCAGGAAGATAATGTATGGGCAAAGGACTTTGAAAACTGCAACGTGCTGGACAAATGGAAAGCAGTATTATTATTATTATCGTCCCAGGAATTCAGTTATACCTCAAATGCCTGATGGTTCAGCATAATATCCAGCCCAAGCAGTCACTTCCTTTTCTGGAAAATGGTGATGAACTAGGCCTCCATTTTCTTTCCTTTTCTTTTCTTTTCTTTTCTTTTCTTTTCTTTTCTTTTCTTTTCTTTCCTTTCCTTTCCTTTCCTTTCCTTTCCTTTCCTTTCTTTCTTTTTTTTTTTTTTATTTGACAGACAGAGATCACAAGCAAGCAGAGAGGCAGGCAGAGAGAGGAAGGGAAGCAGGCTCTCTGCAGAGTAGAGAGCCCAATGCCGGACTCGATCCCAGGACTCTGGGATCATGACCTGAGCCAAAGGCAGAGGCTTTAACACACTGAGCCAACCAGGCACCCCTAGGCCTCCATTTTCTAATTGGGGGATGCTTTCACACAGTAAGCATCATTCTCTTTTTCTTTTTATTAACTTGTATTTACACAAGTAATTTATGCCTGAATTTAAGAGCAAGAAATTCCACTTTTTTCTATTAATGTAGAAAATTTTACTTTATGCGAAGGAATTTTCCATTTTTTCACTTATGTGGAAAAAAATATACTAAAATATCATAGGTAAATTTTTAGTTTTTCTTGACTTACATACCAATTCCCATCTGCTCTCCTTTGAGGCAAACACTGTAGTGAGTATATCGTGATTCTTCTATACATTTTTTTTCTCTTTTATACATTTTTATGCTTTCCTATACATGCATATGGCCTTGGAAAACTAAATAGTGTGGTTGGGAGTCTAGCATGAAGGACATAATTTTGTATGCGTTGTTCTTCAACTTGGATTCAACCATAAATCACTGAAAAATATGTCTTGGATGTTTATTTGTTGGTTATACAGAGAACTAAATCACTCCTTGGAAAAGTTATGTGATATTAAATTGGATCAGATACACCAAAACATATTTTACCCATCTCCTTACTGATGAATACCTGCATTCTTTTCTTTTCTTTTTTTTTTTTTGTATTGTAAATAAGACCAAAATAAACAGTCTCATTCATGTCATGTCTCCTTCTGCATGTATGTGAGTGTGTTTCTAAGATAAAATACTAAGAAGTACAATTATTGGTTTGCAGGTATACAGGTCTCCAAAGTGGCAGCTCCTTTAATATTTACTGCTTTCACTAGTGTTCGGGACTGTTTCCTTACATTATCATGGAACTGTTGCCAGATTTCTTCATGTTTGCTAATTTAATGAATAATAAATGGTATTCTGTTTTTGTCTCTGTGTTGATAGACTTTCTATTTATAGCTGCTTTTGTCTACTGAACCTTTTCTTTTCCTTTTTAAGATTTCATTTATTTATTTGAGAGGGAGAGAGAGAGAGTGCACATATGTGCATGAGCAGCAGGAGGGGCAAAGGGAGAAGCAGACTCCTCTGAGCAGGGAAGACCGACATGGGCTCGATCCCAGGACCCCGGGATCATAACCTGAGCTGAAGGCAGCTGCCTAACTGACTGGACCACCCCGGTACCCCATATTGAAACTTTTCTTAATGATTTGTAGAAATTCCTTATATATTGTGGCTAATAAGTTTAATATACATAACACCAGTATTTTCTAAGTGGATGTAATTTTAAACCTATCTAAAAGTATATGCAAATCTAATTTTGCAAACTGTAATATAGTATAGATATTTTCTTTTCATCCTTCATGTCCCTACATAAATATCTCCTCCTTAGGTGCTCTTTTACATCCCAAATAGATCAGGTCCCTTGATATGGTGTGCCTTGACACAGTGTGTTTTTACTTCATTGCATCTGGCATAATGCTAATTAATTATTTGCCTCGTCATTATTTTTATACCTATTTCTTCTGTCAGAATGCAATCCCCTCAAGGTCAGGATTTTATTTAATGTTACCCAGTACTTTTTCCCAGATCATAGCACTGACAGACAGTAGGAAAAAAATAAATATTTGCTCAGCAGCCAAATGAACTTTGGAATCAGACAGACTTGAACTCCAATCCTACCTCTGCCCCTGTCCTGGTTGTACAACCTTGAACAAGTGTCTTAAACCTCTCTTAGCCTATTTCCTTACTTACAACACATTTTATAATTCTATTTTCTGCTCATTCTTTTTTTTTTTTTTTTAAATTCACTGTTAGAGTCTGGCTTTAACCCTACTTATTCTAACCCAGACTTTGATGTAAATTAAATCTTGTTTTGACTTTGTCCAAGAGATTATTACTAGAAACACTGGAAAGGTATGTTCATATTGAGCATCTCCTGGCTTGGTCCCTGAGGACAACATTAATGAGACTCTGTGTATACTTAACTTTTGTTCTTGCTTTCTTAAAAATTGGGCAATTGCATCTACAGATTTTTTTTTCTTTAATATGGCAAAAATCTTTTACCTTTAAAGCAAATCCACTCACAACTTTTCTGGATCAAAGAGGCCATTCAGCTCTCTTCCAAAGAGAAAATGCTCCACAGATTTCCCTGGGCAGTAAGTATGTTAAATTGCTGTAAGCCACATGGCCAAGATATAACCAAATAAAGCTGAAACACCAGGTCTCATTCTGTTCAGAATTACTTCTGCAGAATTTCAGCTGAGAGAATAGAAATGTGTTGAAAGAAACAAAAATGCCTTAAGTAATCATGCTTTAAACAATTTTTTCACCAAAAACCAATATGAACCACTAAAACAATCCTAAGTAGCATCAGGAAAATCTTGCAACTATCTCCTATTTATGGGGCAAAATTTATCTAATAAAAATCTTCACTACAAATAGGTGCATCCATCCAGCTATGGATTTACTCGTCCCTACCACCATAGGAGAAGCAGTGTGCTCTTATAATCCACACATGGTGAGAAATGATAGGTTTAAAAAGCTCTACATCAGACTCATTCCAGGGCCTGACCGCTGATTATTAAATAGTTCTGAGGGGAAAATCATCCTGGGGTGCTGTTTTCTGGCTCCAGTTTCCACGTTATTCAGAGAGTTGTTAAGTGACCAACCTTCTTTGCCTAAAACACAGGGTTATTGGAGATAATGCTACCAAAGGCAATTTGCACATTGCTTTTTGAGTCTCTTGAATTATTTTCTTTTAGCAAATGTTCAGAAGTAGAAATAAGCCCCTGTGTGACTTGTAGTATATGGATTTATCTTGATGTTTTTCCAGAAGGGTGACACACATTTTCAGTGCTGCTGGCAAAATTTGTGCAATATACATATTATAACTGTAACAAATAATTATAACAGTAACAAAATAATCATGACATTTTAAAATTATAATAATTGAACAATAATTATTTTATAACAGTAATGAAGTGGCCAGCTCTCATATGCTGAATGGTTACTGTGTGCCAGGCACTGTGCTAAATACTTTACACACAATGACTTCTTCTTCTTCTTCTTTTTTTTTTAAGATTTTGTTTATTTATTTGATGGAGAGAAAGAGAGCTCAAGTGGGGGGGTGGGGCAGCAGAGGGAGAGGGAGAAGCAGGCTCCCTGCTGAGCAGGGGGCCTGATGCAGGGCTCCATCCCAGGACCCTGGGATCATGACCCGAGCTGAAGGCAGATACTTAACCAACTGGGCCACTCAGGCACCCCTATACACACTCTCTTTCTGAACCTCACAACAACCCTGTGTATTATGTACCAGGATTGTGCCTATTGCCAGATGAAGATGATGAGATTGAGGAAAGTAGAGAGAGGCAAAGCAAGCTGCCCAAGCTCACACAGCTCATGGGTCTTCTCTCTTCATTCGATGTGATGTAAGAATAGTAATAGCTAGCGGTAACAGATAACAGCCTTTAAGTATTTAACATAGACCAATGATCACCGTATGTGTATACATCATATTATGTCACATATATACACATTATCTCTTTCAATGTATGTGGCTTTATCACTATAATTTTATCTGTATTGGGTGTTGTACTTTAAATTATTTTTCTTCTTTTTTTATTTTCTTTCTTTATTGGGTACAAGATCATTTCTTGGAGCTTAAAAAATGTTGTTTTGTTAATTGTGAAGATGAATGTCTCTTCTATTCTACAGCATCACTGATTAAAATCCTAGAAATGTATTGAATCTGTGTAAAAGTTTAGCTCGGTGTCTTAATTAATCTCTCTTTCCTTATCTCTGGTGAGGATTTAATGATTGAAAACCTGTAAACCATTCAGAGCAGTTTTTGGTCCATAGTAAGTAGTCTAATAAGGGTAGCTATTATCTAGTAGGTAGTACACAAGACTAATCAACCATCTATGCTTGAATTCCTCACAGACAGGGACCAGCTATCATTGCACTGGTTACATATTTAATGTCCTTGGGATGATTCTACCAGCACGTTGGACAGTCCTTTGTATGGCATCAGCTCCACAATTAATTAATTTGGGGGCTCTCATGACCTCTCTGTGAAAGGCCCCTCTAAATGCCCTTCAGTTCACTGATTCATCATGTCACAAGGCTCCTCAAGGTTTTTTTTTGTTTTTTTTTTTTTTCCCTAAGAAAAGCTATTAGCCTAAAAATGAAACTTTGAGAACTCCCTTTCTGATGAAACAAGTTTTATAGGAGTGAAACCCGAGGAAGAAAATTATGAAACCAACTCTTTGGGTAAGTCAATATCCCTTGTCTATGGTGGGAGAAGGTTTCAATCACTCCTTCCTGAGACATTTTAAATCAGTATCCCTTCCAGAAACAGTATGAGTTCAGGTATCACCTTTTTTTTTTTTTTAAGCCAAAATATTTAGTTCCCAGATTGACAGCATTCTTTTTTCTTAACATGTCAAGAACACTTTTGGATAAGTCTCTGGGCTGTCAAGTTGTTAGTTGGAAAAGATGTGTGAGGGAGGGGCCAAGATCTCCCTCCAGCTCAGGGACTATCAATACTCAAAATCTGACAAAAAGGGCAAACAGTAAAATTTAAATATTTCATGCTTCTGTTTTATTTTATTTCCTGTGAGAACTTTCTGCCTATGACTTATTTCAGGCTTCTTTAGTACTGGAATAATGGGAACATTGATGAGGAAAACATGGTGGGATGAGTTAGGTCTTGAAGGTTTTAAAGGAGGGAGGGAAGAAAAAGTGCCCTATTGGGTGCTGAGGTATCTGGGAGTAGTCTTGGCGCTGCTGTTAACTGAGACCTGGAAGCAGCTATCTAAACTCACACCAGAATCAGAGATCTGGAAAATGAGGGAGTTGGTTCAAACTGGTAGCTTTTCAACTCCTTAATGCAGTAGAACCCTTTAAAACAATCCCAGTTGGGATTCTAATATGTGAAACAGAATTTGACCTGCTTTGTTCAAATAGAACCAAGGGCCCAAAATTCTACATATCTGGCTTCCATTTCACTCTTTTCGTCCCTTCCTTTTCCCCACTGCGATCCCTGCCTCATTCTTCTCTTTCTGACAGCTTCTGAGGTACTCTTGGACCCAGAGGATGAGACTAATAAAATCACTGCTTTTCGCAAATCCTAAGGTCTTTCTTGTTTAGAAGATCTATGATATCAGAAGCTGGGTCAATACGGGGCCATCTAGCATGGTGTAGAATAAAGACTATCAACCTGGGAATTAGACAGACTTAGGTTTCAATCCATGCTCTGTCACTGACAAGCTGTTTGACTTTGAACAAGTCAGTTATCTTCTTTACAAAAACGCTTTCTCATCTGAGGAAGATGATCACTTCCTCCCAAAATATAATGTCCCCGAACAGTGTTCAAGAGATGTTAATTCTCTTATTTTCTGTGTCCCAAGGGTTGTTTTTAAAGAAAATAAAAGTGGCATTGAGACAGGCATTCAGATAGCTTCAGCAAAGAAATTATTTTGGGGTATGCAACATACTCCAAACATAATGGAAAACAGAACCTCAGTTATCCTTGGAGATAGACAGAGGTAGGAGAAGCTTTTCAACTTTTTTAAGATGGCAGGGTGAAGAGGACAGGTAAAAGGGTTTTGTTTTTGTTGTTGTTGTTTTTAAAACATGGGTTACAAAATGATCAAGTGACCAATTTTTGGGTGCCTGGGTGGCTCAGTTGGTTAAGCAACTGCCTTAGGCTCAGGTCTTAATCCTGGAGTCCCAGGATCGAGTCCCACATCAGGCTACCTGCTCAGCAGGGAGTCTGCTTCTCCCTGACCTCTCTCCTCTCATGCTTTCTCTCTCACATTCTATCTCTCTCTCTCTCTCTCTCTCTCTCAATAAATAAATAAAATCTTGAGAAAAAAAAAAGTGACCAATTTGCTTTTGGGAGCATGACTCAGCCCAGGTTTGACTGTTCTTCTTCAGCTTCTGTAAATGAAGTCAACTCCCAACTCAAGGACTCTCCAATTCAAAAATGACAAAGTGACTGCATAAATAGAGGATGGGGCAAGGAACGGTGTCTTTAAAAAAAGATTCTGAGTTTGTAAGTAAAACAAATGCGCCTTAGGTGCCGTTAACAAAAACACCATCTCTACAACAAAGAGATAAGCTCTCTTTACTCTCTTCTACTTCCAACATTCATTAAGGGCTCTAATTGAGTCTGACCCTGTCGAGTATACTTTCAGAGGAATCTATCAGATGATAGTAATTAAATGTTGAGGGAATCAAAACCATATCCCAAGATGAATGTTTGAAAGACCTGGAGACCCAGGCTAGGAAAGAGGCAGAAATAAAGACACTTCTTGGGCTAAGAAGCTGAAACACATGACTGGTTTCATGGTAGGAAAAGCTTCCCTGGGACCTATAGCTAGAATGAATGAGGTACAAACTTTTGGAAGAAGTTTCTTCAACCTCACACCATTCAGCTTGAGATTCAGAGCATGGCAGGCCATCTGATTAGATCAGCTTAGGTCAAAGTGCCTGCTCTGTTACAGAGTATAAAGGGTCTGACTGTGGTAGACTAGATTATCATCCCAGTGCTTTACTGCCTCCCAATAATGGAATTATATTTCCACAGTCTGTGTCATGTGACTTTGTAGTTCCTCTCACTAATGGATATATTTCTGCATCTTTTTTTTTTTAAAGATTTAATTTATTTATTTAACAGAGAAAGAGAGAGAGAGAGAGAGAGAGAGACTACAAACTGGCAGAGCAGCAGGCAGAAAGGGGAGGAAGCAGGCTCCCCACCAAGCAGAGAGCCCGATGCGGGGCTCGATCCCAGGACCCCGAGATCATGACCTGAGCTGAAGGCAGAGGCTTAACCCACTGAGCCACCCAGGCGCCCCATATTTCTACATCTTGAACTTGCATTCAACTATGTAAACTTTGTTTGGCCAATTGAATGAGGTAGAAGTGAAAGCATGTTAGTATTTAGTCCAGGCCTTCAAAGGCTTCCCATATTTATGCTTGTTCTTTTGTGCTTCTGTCATTTCCATGAGAAGAAAATGTCTAAACCACTTCTGTTGTTTAATGGAAATGAGGGTCACGTGAAGCAGAACTATACACCTACTCATTCTGTAAAGGAATCGGCAAGCTCAGCCATGATCATCCCAGCTGACCTGTAGATGTGTGAGGAAAAGAATGTTGGTATTTCTATGCAGATAATGTTGTGGGGTTCCGTCACAGCAATAGCTTGTTTTCCTAGTGAGGTGCGGTGTATTTGTTATCTATTGCTGCCTAACAAATTGCCCACAAACTTAAAGACTTAATGTATTAGTAAGTGTTAATTATCCCACACAATTTCTGTGGGTCAGGAATCCAGAAGTAGCTTAGCTGGGAGGGTCTGATTTATGTTTTTCATGTCACAAGATGTCGGGCAGGTGGTAGTTACCTGAGAGGCTGAATAATTCTCTTCCAAGATGGCTTACTCTCATGGATGGCAAGTTGGACCTATCTATTGGCAGAATATCTCATTTCCTTGCCAAGTGGATTTCCCCATAAGTCTGCTGGTGTGTCATCATGGCTTAGTACCTGACATTCCCCACAGCAAGAGGTTCCCAAGAGAGAGACCAAGGAGGAAGCCACAACGCATTTTGGGGGGATAGCCTGGGAAGTCACACACTATGAGTATTGCAACATTCTGTTCCTTTAAAGAGAGTCACTAAGTTTAGCCCACACTTAAGGAGAGGAGAATTAGCTCTACTATTGAAAAGTGGGAGTGTCAAAGAATTTGTGGACACATTTTAAAACCACCATGGGCAGATACTAGATTAAGTGATCATTGAATTGAACAAAACGAGGGAGAGGTAGTTCCCCAAAATAAACCAATTTCCCAATGAAAATATTTGGGTAATTCTCCCAAATAAAATGCTATAGGAAGGGAAAGTGGAAGCAGAACAGTCAGTAAAAGTGAAATAAACACAAAAGGAGGAAATGCTAACTTGAAACGTCATGAAGAGTAAGCTTAGACTCATTTGGTATGACCCAAGGAAAAGGACTAGGACCAATGAGAATAAGAGCTGTAGCAAAACAGAATGGCTTGATGCCTGTGACAGAAGGTCCTCTGAGATTGTCCAGAAGCAAAGCAAAATTGGCAGTAGAGCGACCAATGGCAGAATCAAGGTGGGGGTACTGGAACTAAATGTAATACACACAAAAGGTTTAATTATGATGCTAAGAGGCCCCAGTGTGAGAGGGAGAGGTTTATAAAACCTACAGTGCTTTGAAAACTATAATGCAGGTGGATAAAGGAAGAGAGGTAGAGAGATGGAATTCATGCACTCATAAAGATATTATGAGGAAATCCATGAGGGGATCTCCAAGGGAAATGGCAAAGAAAGCACTGAGAAGATAATTGGATTTGCTGATGAATGGCCTGCAGGTGTGCATTCAACAGACTGGCCATGAATCAAATAAAGGCTTGATGAGAACCATTCAGTTTAGAGTATGCAGTAGCTATCCTCAATTGTAAGTGAGAAGAAAAGGACGGCAATGCCCATTGTTTACCAACTAGAACTGTGTCAGGGGAGGCTGGGAAGTGCTACTTCAACCACAGGACAGTGGTGGTCAGGCCTCCCTACCTCACGTCACAGGTGAACTGACCTAAGGACAAACAGCAGAAGGAGAGGGAAAGAAACACAATAAAGCCTGGTTGAATACTGGCTTACCCTGGTTATCTGGGCAAAATTTGAGTATCAAATTTTGGTATAGCTTTTCCCGAGAATCATATATCTAGCCCACAGTAGAAAGCAAACTTCAGGTTCAGGTTAATAGCAGAACAAAAGACTTAGCCATTCCCTCATGAAGGAATAGCACATACATGGTACTGTGCCTGTGTTTATGGTGCACACCTCTAGTGGACTGAACGTGGCTTTGGGAATCCTTACAGGCATCAAGATGGCGCTCCAAACAGCTGGTGCCAGTGAATCAGAGCTGTAGTGCAGGTGAGCTCCATTTGTCCTCTATAGGATCAGTCTCTAAGAGTTGAGGAATTCTTGGCCAGTAGGACATGAAGAAGGCAGTGCCCTTGGCAAAGGAGACAAAGTATTCTCCAGTCTGCTGACTCTCAGACACACATTGCTCCCTTGAGACAAAGAGGCCCCTGCTCTTCATCCTTAATTTCATAAATTCAAGCCCATCTGTTTATTAAGGAAGGGAACTATTGCAAAGAAGGAACCCCTACTAGTCCTAGTTAAAGATGGAGTCAGAAGCGGGAAGGAGGGTTTTAAAGAAGAACGCTTTCCTCATTAGGTAGCATTGGCATTTTGGGCGAGATACTTCTTTGTTGTGGAGCTTGTCCTGTTGTAAGGGGCCAACTTAGCCAGAGCGAATCCATCTCGGTTAAATGGCCATTTTGTGCAGTAAAACTTAAACTGACCCTGCCCCCTCAACCCCCAGAGGAACTTACTTAGAAGCAAGTCCAGGAAACCAGTAAAATATGGTCGACCAGACCCTGATAACAGAGCCCAGAATACAAAGACGAGTCAGGCCAGGTGGAGACGTCCAATCAGTAAAGTGCGCATACTATCTCCCTAACTACCAAAGAATCTGGGCCCCGCCTTTTGGGCACCGATTCTGACCAAGATGATAGGCTAGTTCAAATAGCTACTGTGGGGTGAATTGTAATTCAATTGGCCACCCGTGTGTGACCTAGCATGACTGTGTAGCTTTCTCTGTGTGTTACAATCTCATTGGCCACCTGTGTGTGGCCAGGGTCAACCACATGGCCTTTGCTCTATAAAAGTTAGTCTGTGAGGCTGGGAGAGGTCACTGTCTCCGTAAGAGAGGGCCCCGAACAGTTGGTGTGATTCTCGATGGTTGGCGCAAAATAAAGCTTTGCTTGACCTTCGCTTTGTATCACTCTCACTCCTTTGATCACGGACCCTAACACTGTGAGCTGTGGGATGTTTAGCAGCATCCTACACTCTACTAGACACCAGTAGCCAGTCACAACCAGTAAGTTGTGACAATCAAAAAATGTCAAATTTCAGGGTGTTTCGCTGACTCAGTCAGTTAAGCCTCTTGATTTCAGCTCAGGTCATGATCTCAGGGTCATGAGATCGAGCCCAGAATCAGGCTCCACGTGGGCGTGGAGCCTGCTTGAGATTCTCATTCTCTTCCCCTCCCCTCTCCCTCCTCCCTCTCTCTCTCTCTCCTTCTGCCCCTCCCCTCACCCCACTGGCATGTTGTTTTGAAAAAAAAAAAAAAAAAAAAGTCAAACTTCCCAGGGAAGTGGGGGGATGGGTTATGTAGAGAATCGATCCCAGTTGAGAACCACTGCTCTAGATGAAAACAATCAACAGAAAAGAAATCCAACATGAATTCCATTACTTATGTTGAAAATAAAATTATAACCCAGGTTCCATGATGTTAAGAAACCCGAAGGATTCTAGAAACTCCTTTTAACATTTTATATATATTAACTCCTCTTTATAGCAAAACCATAACAGGAAAAAAGGCCAGCTTACTTGTGATTATGGGCATAGCGAGAGGGACTCTTTCCCACTGTGATAACTCCCAAGTAGAGGAGGTGTGTGGGGGTGTGGATTGTATCATTCTCACTGAATGAGAGGAGACAAGTGTTGCCACAAGGCTTAGGTCAGTCCCACCTTCAGGCTTTGATTTAGCTATTTCCTGGGCCTGGAACTTTCTTGTCTCAGATCTGTGTATGGCTAGTCTGTTGGGATCTACAGGGCTTAGTGCAAATGTCACTGTTTCAGAGACCACCCAGCCAAAGAGAGTACATCCCCTCAAATACTCTGACCCCATTATACCATTGCATTTTCTGCATTATATTTACTTTCTGTATTTGTTTTATTCATTTGAATACATATTTATTTAATCCCCAGACATTTACCAGACTATGAGCTCTACTGAAGCAAGGATGCTCTCTTTTTCACTCATTGCCATATCCCCCATTCCGGGCACCAAGTGGGAACTCAAGAAATATTTGTTGCTAGATATAAGTAGGTATAAATACTTGTTGGTAGATAGATCTCAATGTGTATATTAATACATTTAACCCTCATAATAACCCCGTGAAGTGACTATTTAACAAATGAGAAAACACAGGTACCCACAGGCTAAACTGACTTGCTTAAGGTCATACTGCTTATAGTATGGAGACCAGAGATATAAAAGTGAATGTTCTGGTATCAGAGCCTACATCCCTAACCATCACACTGATGAAGGGAGACAGGACATGGACAGGACAAGGAGACAGGGCATGGTTAAAGTCCCAGAGGCAAGAGAGAACATGATGCTGGGAGGCTGGAAGGAGTCCAGGATGTCATGCAAACAGAACAAAGAAGAGGGTGGCAAGTGTTGAGGTAAGTCAGAAAGGAGCCAGATCAAGGAAGACCTCATCAAAAAAAACTATGCATTAGCAAACTCTGAGAGTCATCCTTAATCAATACAACTCTTAGATTGTGGATTAACATCAGCAATCCCCTAAGCCTCTGGGTGGATTTAATTCCTTACGACAAGGTCCAGTGTATCAGGTGGAACTCTTTAGAAAGGTGTTCGTGGTGGTCCTCCTGTCTCCAACTGCCAGACACGGGGAGGACAAAAACAGGGAGCCCAGGTGTTTAACATGCTGGTTTGTTTTATTTTTTGAAGAAAAGGCAACAGTGCATTAGTTTATATCCTGGAATAGATGGTTTGTCCAGCTGTAGATGCTGTAGAGAGGAAGCTGAATGTTAATTAGATGTCAACAGTAATTATGGTGATTATGTTTTTTGAATAGCTATTGGGGATAGCTGGAGCCACATCTAGAATGTTATGTGAATGACATTTTAATAGTTGTTTAAAAGAAAAAGAGAGCAGCCTGTTACTAAGGAAATTACAGTGAATAGAATTATAGTAAAATAGATTTCTTAACAAAGAATTGTAACAATGATAATAGTCACATGTGAGGTATCTACTATATATTGAGGAAAATCATGAAAAAAAGTTTTTGAGAGAAGATCTCTTAGTTAGAAAGAAAGCCGGTTATCTTAAATCTTTGCCTCAAGGTTTCACTGGATTGTTTTAGGCCTCTATCTTTCTGATTTCCCTTAGGAGTGGGTCAGAATCACAGTTTTTCTAAACCTTTCATTTTAATGATATTTTAATTATATGCTTTTATCTACCGTAGGGATTCTGGTAGTGCAATAACTTGTATGATCATCCACTTCATAAGAAATTTTTATTGAATTAATTTATTTTAAAATAAAATCACAGTTTGGCATATTAATATTTAAGGAGATATTTATCTTATTTTTTATATTGAAGGATTTTCCTTTTTATTAAAAAAGAAGTCACTTGATTCTTTAAATAGAGCATCTGTTCCATGTTTTAACATATGCCATGCAAATCTTGGGGGTAAGAGAAGATCAACCTGCCCTCTCAAGCCAGAATTTAAAAATCTCCAGAAGGAAAAGGCATTGCACTCACTCTTCGTAATCCTAAATTACAAGCCAGCAGCGTAGATGAATGTACTGGCATTTATGTAATCATTCATTCTACAAATATTTACTGAGCACCTACCATGTGTGACATATCACAGGAGGTGAGTAGGTGGTAACCCACATTATTTGGTGACAATCTAGAAAAAGACATATTTCCATCAGTATAAGTGGCTCCCTACCTCAGCTACTGCAGCCCAGGAGCTCTCTGTCTCTCCCCCTGCCAGCTGAGAAATGTGACTCACATACAATGAAGGATGAGATGGACTTTGTCCCTGGATATAACCGTCTGTGGAAGGGCTTCAGAATTCAAGGGGCAAATAGCGGACAATGTAAGGGATAGTCTAACAGAAGAAATTCATGAAGCTAAGAGGTCACATGGAAAGCATGCAACATGGGTTAGGGAAACCTTCCCAGAAGAACTGTCCTATAAATGATAGGAAGGCAGTACCAGATGCAGAGGTGGGGCAAGAGTAAATAGCAAAAACAGAGCACTGAAGGCAAAGTGTGCAGTACACATTCAAGGAAGTAGAGACAGTTCTGTAGGGCTGGATCCTGCTGTGTAGAGGAGGCTATGATTAGCATTGAGGCTGTAGATATGTTTAGTGTTGAGTCTAAGTAAGTTCGGAGGCCTGTGGATGATGTTAAAGACTGGACTTTATCTTTTTTTTTTTTAATCCGTCAAATTGACGTATATTTATCGCACAAACTTCCCCTAGAACTGGGAAGTTATTATATATTATATATATTATAATACAGGTGTACATTTGAGAAATGTGTATAGAACAAGGAACAAGTATATACATTTACATATCCCACCATCTAAATAACTTAAAGAAAGCAGAACCATCTCATTAGACATCCACCAGAAGTAGGCATGTGTAAAATTGTTTTTTTTTAAGTGATCATACCCAGTGCAACAAAACCAATTGCAACAAAATGAGATCTGTGCTAGTATGTTTATTGCATTTAACATTTTCAAACTCAACATTAAGACATATTAATAAAAGCCAGGAATATTTCAAGTCAAACCAATTAGTTTATATACAAGGAAAAATTAGTTTTAAATCTATAATGTAAAAGATCCCTTTTTCATTTCCTGTTGCAACAGCTTTTTTCTTCCCCTGTTGAAACAAACAGGTTTTTTATAATATGTAACATTTATCTGTCCTCACCATAGGAAGTTAAAAAAATTATTTTGAACAGGCCCAAACTCTTCACATTCATCATAATGAGCACACATTAAAGAAGTAGCAGCTCATTCCTTGGGCTTTGTGTAAGGAAAAATAAGACTATGATGAGGGTGATAGAAATTACAGAGGGTTAGGAATTATAAAACTCAGGAATCCTATAAGGATTAATGCTTCTGTAAGAAACTACAGGCCTCTTCCTTTTTTTTTTTTTTTAAAGATTTTATTCATTTATTTGACAGATAGAGATCACAAGTAGGCAGAGAGGCAGGCAGAAAGAGGGGGGGAGGCAGGCTCCCTGCTGAGCAGGCCCCTCCCCCACCCCGCCCCATGTGGGGCTCGATCCCAGGACCCTGGGATCATGACCTGAGTGGAAGGCAGAGGCTTTAACCCACTGAGCCACCCAGGTGCCCCAGGCCTCTTCCTTTTGAGCAAATCTTACTTTTATTTTCTTTTTTTGAAGATTTTATTTATTCGAGAGAGAGACTTAGCGAGAGAGAGCATGGCTGAGGAGGAGAGAGAGCAGATAAGGGGTGTTGAGCAAGAGAGTGAAATGATCAGATTCACCCAAGAAGGATCTTTCAGTGGGCCTTGTGGAACGTGGTTCAGAGGGTCCAAGGCTGCCAGCAAGGAGAACAGTTAGGCTACTTACTGCATGATTCTGGATAAGAGATATGGGTGGCTTACACTAAGGGATAGAAAAAGAATAAATGGATTTGTAAGGAAGATTTAGTAATAGAATCTACAAAATTTTGTTTATTGTAGCTTGGATTCTGTATTACCAGAGAACATTTCAATGTGTTGGTTTCCATAACAATAACAGTACTTAATAATTAATATTAATGTCCCTGTGTTTTTTAGTGAGATTTGCTCGTTTTGTTGTAGAGAAAACAAAGGTTTGGAGGAAGAAATAGAAAAAAGAAGGAAGAAAACAAAAAACTAGAAAAAGCATGGACTGGATACCATCATACCTTCACTCTAGTAGGTACCCCACTAAGTGCTTTATTTTTATTCCTCACTGTGCCAGGTTCAGGGGATGTATTATTTTGAATCTTCCAAATAACTCTAGGAGACAGGTGTTGTGGTTCAACTGTATAAATTCAGAACCCAAGAGTGAACGAGATCTAGCTATATGTCCAAGCTCATTCCCTTAGGATGGGGCAGAACCCAGCCTGGCTCTGGTTCTCTTTCTAGAGAACACTGCTGCCCCCCAAAGAGAAAAGAAAGACAGATACACAAGGGGCAGGTAGACATTCAGACAGAAAAAATGAGGATTCAGAAAGTGGGAAAGAAGGGAAGCTTTACTGAATCCAGAATTTGGAGCAGAGCAATCTTACAAACAGGTCTCATTCGAATAGCAGGGGTCTCTTCTCTTCACATCGTTGCCAAGTTCTTTGATAGCAGAAGTGTATTCTATTAACTTTAGTGCCCTACTTTGAACTCCGCAACAATTAGAAGTCAGGACCAGAACATAAGTTCCACTCTAGATATTTTTACTGCTGGTAGAAGTGATCTGGTGCCATTTGGATTGCCACATGTCAGTCCGTGTTGATGAATGGAGACTCCAAGGAATGTAGCTTGCCTCTGAATTTTCTTGGACTCAATTATACCTTAAATTCACGGTACACCTGTCCCAGTGCGAGGATCTTATAATTGGAGGACTGAAAATATGTAACAAGTAACAAAGCACAGGCAGTTTGAATGATTTAGATACTTAGATAGAATCCCACATGTACCTGGTGGTAAAGCTTGCACAGAGTTATTTCCACTGCATTTTGATTTTCCGTGGAGAAATCATATGAACAGGTTAGGGCTGGAGCAGTAATGAACCACTGCAGTACAGTATAGACCCAGCGTGGCTCAAGAGTAGTAATGCTGTGCCCCATTGATTTCTCTATCCCCGTGATTAACACAGTGACTAATTTATAGCAAGCCTTCCCCAAAAATTGCTTGAATGAATGAAGGATGGCAAGAGTTATGAGCAAATTATTCCTGTATTTTAAAGAGGCTCTATATGGTTAAGCATTTGGATCTTGGTTTCAGCTCAGGTCCTGACCTTGGGGTCCTGGGATGGAGACCTGCATTAGGCTTTGCACTCAGCAGGGAGTCTGCCTGAGGATTCTCTCTCTCCCTCCCCCTTTGCCCTTACCCCATTCTTTCTCTCTCTCTCAATTCAATATATTTTAAAAATCTTTTAAAAAATAAAAGGGCATTATTGGTATACTGGTCAGGCCTACGGATGCTAAGCTTAGACTGTCTCTGTCCAAATCATCTTAGCTACGTACACTTAGCTCTCTAGACTTCAATGTTCTTATCTATAAGATGGAGGAAATACTGTTGTAAGAAATTCCGCTTGAACTGCTTAATAGGGCTTGACATGTAGTAAATGCTTATAGTGTTAGCTGTTAACGTATTTATGAGCATTAATAACCTACAGGTATAATGTCCTACTTTGTAATCTTATAAAATTTCCCAAAGATACCTTCACTGAAGAAAGAAAAGAAATATGGATGCAGAAGTCATTCTTTTGTGGGATGGATCCAGAGATAAGCAGTCTAGTCTTACTGGAGAGCAAGGCAAATGGAGTGAGGAGAAAGGTTCCTCAGGAGTTAGACTGTAAGCCAGAGTGGGTGTCTCCATTTTCCCACCCAAGTACAGTTGCAAGGGCTCTCTTTTCAACACCACCAGTTGTCAAAAAAAGTTTATGACCTGCCTTTCAGAAGATTAGAGTACCCAGGTTCATTTGAAGGGATTAAGAATGTCCACCTGGGTTGAGACTCAGCAAAGGTAATGGGTATACTAAGGACATCCTTCATCTTTCTATTGATTAATTCATAAGAGTCTTTAGAAAACTGGCCAGACTGAGGTGCCTGGGTGGCTCAGTCAATTAAGTATCTGCCTTTGGCTCAGGTCATGATCCCAGGGTCCTGGGATCGAGTCCCTCATGGGGGGGGGGGGTGTCCCTGCTCAGTGGGGAGCCTGCTTCTCTCTCTTCTTCAACTGCTCCCCTGCTTGTGCTCCCTCTCTCTCAAATAAATAAATAAAATCTTAAGAAAGGAAAGAAAAGAGAGAGAAAGGAAGAAAGAAAAGAAAGAGAGAGAATGAAAGAAAGGGAGGGAAAGAGGGAGGGAGGAAGGAAGGAGAAAGGAAGGAAACTGGCCAGCTTGTCTTTTCAGAATGGCAACATAGTGTTCATCCAAATGATAATGGAAGTCCACATGCTTGGTCTTGGCTGCCCACAGAGATCCTTTGCAGCCTCTGTGCTGACTCTGCCTCCCACTTTTCTTTTTGAGGTTTCTTCTCCCTAACCCCAGCAACCTTCCCCAGGATTTTTGAATCTGTGTATTGTCTTCTTCTCTTTCCAACCCCGCAAAGCCAAGCGACCTCTCATTCATTCCTCTCATTCCCATATGGTCCTAATACACACCGTGTATCTCTCATTCATTCCTCAGGGCCTCACATTTTGATTCTCAAAAGACTGTTCTTCTCTCAACAAAAGTCCTTATATATCAAAAGCTAGGGCTTTTGAAGCTATTATTTTTGATGTGGGCTTCAAGAACATATTTTGGAATTCAGAAACACTAAACATCAATTTTTTTGTTGTCGTTCTCTTTTCATTTGTGCTTTAATCACACCAGTGTTCCTTGAGGCAATGTGCTGCTGGTGACAGACAGGAGGAAGGGTCGTAATCAAGGAAGGAGAGAAAAGCACAGAGAATGATGTGTTAAGATCATATCTTGCTATGTCACAGTCATTCATGTGGGCTCCCACTTTCAAGTTTCAGCAAATGGACTCTTATCTTTGACTTATTGCTGACATTGATCCCTGGATCTGCCCTCTCACGGCTACTACGAAGATGTAAAGCGAGGACCGTAGTGGGGAAGCTCTCTTGAAATGCACTTGTTCTTCGTATCATAAAGTGCCTTGTAAGTTCCCCAAAGTTTAAATATGGTTCCTTCGATATGTACTGGTTGTTTACCATGTATGTCTTAGTCTTCACAATAGTCCTATGAGAAAGATACTGTCATTTCCTTATTTTACAGATGAGGAAACAGATTCAGCAAAGTTGAGACCATCATTAGTGGTATTTATTGTGTCATTCTAGCTCTTTTTTGGAGCACTGCTGCCTCTTTGGAGTTCAGTGTTCCCATATAACTTGCTTTACCAAATAAAGTTTGAGGAGAAATGACACATGACATTTAATTATATGACGGAGTCAAGTGTCAAACCCAAACCCTTGGATTTCAGAACATATGCTTTGAAATCCTGCATTCTACTGTCTTAAATAGAGGTTTCTAGAATGGTTTACAGTTGGTTTTAAAAACCTTCCATGTTCTGTTCTGTTTGAGATAAACAGAATAATGGCTAAATTGCCTAGATGTCAGTTCAGTCGTAAGGGGCAAAGCAAAGAGACTGAGACTCACCACCAAAGAGAAGCTGAACAACATATCAAAGCTTTGACTGCTGGTCATGTTTTTTGGGCATTGCTCATGTTTTGGGGGCTGCTTTGCATTTTTAAATACCCTGTTATGTGTCCAGGATTTTTTCCACTTGATGAGTCCCACCCCCTCAGTGTGGAGCCTAAAAACTCAGTTCCAGCCCTCTTTGCAGCTAGAACATGGTCATAAGACCTTCTCCACCAACTCGGTTCACCCCCTTTAGACTTCAGTTCAGAAATGAGCAATCTGAAGGAAAAGGCTTATTGTGGACTCCATTTCACTGGTGAGAACAGCAGAGGTCCTGGCTTTAAAGACAGGGCTGGCAGAGCCGAGTGCCTGGCATATGTGCATCGTCTGTAATGAGGCTACAGTGTTGAAAGGAGCTCCTCCAGTAGTACTCATGCTGGGCCGGGATAGGGGTTAGAGTAGCCTTCTTAGCAGGCTAATTTTGGAGCATGGTTTGGGGCATTATTCCTGGAAATTTGGCATTAAGCCCAGTTCTTTAAACCTCCCAATAATTCTGTGTGGGTACCCGCTATCCTTTAATGAACTTTTCTGCTTAAGCAGCCACAGTCAGAGTCCGCTTCTTGCAAGCAGGAACCCCAACTGATGCGATGCAGAAGCTGAGTCAGAAATGTTTCAAGCCAGATCATGAGGAAGAAGAACAGCAAATGGCTAATGTAAAGGTGTGGGAGTGGGTGGGTGGGTAGAAAATTAAAGTCTTGAGAATCTGAGATCAGAAGTGGTTAGGGTTGAAAACGAGGTGAGCTTTAGACCCACAGTGAACAAATTACAGTGGGCAGCATCCTACTGCAGGCCTGTGTCCTTGTAGATCTGTTCATTCAAGTCATACAACAAATATTTATAGAGCACATACTTTGTGCCTGGCCCCATGCTAGGCAGTAGGGCATATAGTGATGCACAGGTCGGGCATAATCCAAATAGTTTGATGTAGTGGAAAGGCTGATCGTAATCAAATGGTCACACTATCCAAACAATATGTAATTACAAACTGATAATAAAAGAAAATTCTATTCTGAGTGCATATAATAGGATGCACTCCTATTGACCAAGTGTGGGAGAATCCTCCAGGGAAGGCTTCTGGAGTAATTATTTTGGAGCTGACATTTGAAAGCTAAAGGTAAGGGTTGGAAGAGAGCCTCAGGGCGTTCCAGGAGATGTGGACTGTGTGCGCAAAGACCCTGGAGACTGTGAATGTGGCACATTGGAAGAACCGTAAAGGTGAGATTCAAGTGAAGAGAAGAGGTGCGAATGGGATGAGATAAGGCTGCGGTGCTGTTGGAGAGTCAGGGAAGATGATGCAGTCTGGAGACTCGATTAAAGATTTTGATCTTCTTCCTAAAATCAATAGAAGGCCACTGAAGAGTTTTAAGCCAGGAGGTAACACTGTCAGGTCTGTGTTCTGAAAAGCCATGTTAACTATCGTGGGCACAATGGATGGAGCCGCGAGTGGAATGAATATAGGAAAGTGGATTAGGAGGTGACTGTAATAGTCTAGGGATAATTGGGTTGCTAGATTAGGCTAGAGCGTTGGCAGGAGAGCTAGGCAGAAAATCCATGATCTTCACGATGAGTTAGATATGTAATGAGTGGTGACTCCAACTTTTCTGATATGGGCAATTTATGCAAGGACCATTGGAATAACATCAGATTGGGGAGCAAACCAGTGGGGATAATGTCTTCAGTCTCGTACATGCTGAAATTGGAGGGTTTTTATAACATTCAAGAGAAGACAGTAAGTAAAAAGTTGGATATAAGGGCCTGAAACTCCATGGAGATTTTTTACACTGGAGATGTTGCTCTCTTGATCTTAAAAGATGAATCTTCTGAAGCTGGGACTGGGGGTGGGGGGGAATACAAGTTTGTTACATTCATCCATTTACTGAGTGCAGTTTTATCGGGCATATTTCTTGCACCTAGTACTGGGGATACAGAGTCAAGACAGGGACACTGATCTAGAGTAGCCAATTGTGTCGTTGAGAAATAGAAAGGTTTCTTTTAAGAGATGTTTTGGAGAGTGCTAGAGTTGAGGTACAGAGGTGAGTTCTGTTCTAGTAAGGGGGCCAGTACTGCAAAGGCTTAGAAACAAGGAACAGTAATACACTGCTCTTAATAAGGAATGACCACTATTAAATAGGGCTGAAGTGAGGGAACTAGGAATGGGCAGTAGGAGATGAGGCTACAGATTTGTGCAAGAGGCTGGTGTCAGTCAACCTATAAGCATTTTGAACTTTAAACATTGCCAGGAGAGGCTGAAGCTTTCAATTCAATGGGAGCATGGAATGAGGTTTGTGTTTTATATAGAAAACTCTGCTGGAGTCATGGAGGGTGATTTTAATGAGAAATCAATATCCAATATCCAAATTTGCTATCTGCATCTTTTTGGTAGGTCGATTTTACATTAATTAGTGTTTTAGGGTTCCAAAGTGTTCATGTCATTATCTTATCTCATTTGCAGCCCAGCAATTGAAAAATGCTACAAATCAGCCTATTATTACACTTTAGCCTTTTCATGATTAAACTAGATAATGATCACAAAATGCCAATGGCTTGCTCATTGTTAGAAGCCATAAACTAACCTTCCTCATTAAGTAACCATCTTCCCATCCCAAAGCAACAAAGTACAGTGTACCTTTAATCTCTCTTTAATTGATACACATTACCTTCTATCATATTTCATGACTCACCATGTCTTAACTATAAGTGACTTGAAGTATAATGGTTTCTTATCTTTCTACCATGATTTTCAAAAGTCTCAGAGGGTAGCTGTCAATGAGAATGTTGGGGGAAAAGTTTGGGTTTGTTTAGTCTTAATTTAAACAATGAGTAAATAATTGAGAAAGAATTCTAAGGAGTCCCTGAAGGCTTATGTAATAGTTTATTTGGTCTACACATAAAGCCAGATAGAAAATTAAGTTTTGTGAGTTAGACGAAAGGCTTATTTTCCTTCCTTTACACAAATGATGAGGACAAAAATCAAGACAAGGCCCTTGGAACAAATACAGCCCCAATACCACGTTCGCAGGGAAGAGTTATGCTAAGCTAGAACTTTAAATAGCAGTGCTGTTGCTGCTTTTGGCTTACTCTGTTCAAATCACTATTAGCTATTGTCTTCTTGTCTGTTGTTACTTGTAAGTTGCTGGCAGCTGCAACTTGTAAGTTGGTGATTGCTGCTTGGGGGACGAGGGACTGGGAAGAAAGTTCCTCCACCAACTGTTTTCTACACTGCCCAGATGCTAAGGTTCTATGGGTATGGAAGGATAATGGGGAGGAGTTGAACATTTGGGTGGGGGGGTGATCTTTGAAAAGCTAGGTGCTATAGTCCATCCACTAAGGAGCCTTTTTTCCATGCATTTCCTTAGTAACAATTGGAGGTGAAAAGAAGAAACAAAATATATCTCTGAAATATAAGCACATTCTTGGTTATTTCTCTTTTCAGGCAGTAACTTGGGTTATCTTGATTGACAACCTCTGTTATGAGGCCAATATTGTGAATAAAATAATGATTCTTATGTGGGAAGAAAAACAAAGAAGGCATATAGTGATTTAATAACAGCTTTCTGCTGGCTAGATAAGTTGAAAACTTAAAATATAGTTGACAGTAATTAGTTTTGTGTGTCTTTTTTCTTAAAAACATAAAATGTTAAATATCTTTTTTAAAAAATCCACACACAATAGAGACCCATCTGATGAATGCCTTACTCCTAGGAGTTTTTATTAGGCTGTGAATGTTTCACCTCAGCCTGGGTTTCAGGTCTATTGAATTGGAAGAAATGTAAAAGATTCCTTCGCACAACAAATGGGCCAAGTGCCTTCTTCATCACTGGAATAATGATAGCGAGATATCAGCAATGCTGCAAAAAAAAAAAAAAAATAAAAATAATAACCTATCCTTGCCTCTTCATTACTGCAATTCAGAAATAATGTGAAGATTCACATTTATCACAAAAACTTTTAAAAGCAACCTCCACTAATGAAAACACTGGAGAATGTATCCACTAAATATTTTGAAATGATCAAGATAAAATCCACCTGCTATTGAGTTTATTTTTCTTGAAGTTAAAAGAAAATTTATTTGGGGGTGGACAATATGTGATCCAATTGCTGACTGACTGTATAAACTGTAACATTTCAGCTTCACTATATCCTAATCATAGCCAATATCATTTGCACATACATTGTAGTTAATTGGCCAATATATTCATGATTAAGTCTTCCGTTCAACTGTATGTGTATGTTTTAAAATCTACCACTTTCTAATTTATGGTATTGATGAAGTTCTAGAACATAGGTGAGGTTCAGTGAGTGGGCTGAGGTCCAGAGCTGATGACCAAGAAAGAATTCTTGAGACATCTTTGGTGCAAAATGGTGGGGTTTTTTTGTTTGTTTGTTTTTGTGGTTTTTTTTTTTTTAAGATTTTATTTATTTATTTGACAGACAGAGATCACAAGTAGGCAGAGAGGCAGAGAGAGGAAGGAAGCAGGCTCCCTGCTGAGCAGAGAGCCCGATGCGGGGCTCGATCCCAGGACCCTGGGATCATGACCTGAGCCGAAAGCAGAGGCTTTAACCCACTGACCCACCCAGGTGCCCCCCAAATGGTGGTTTATTAAAGCACGGGGACAGGACCCTTGGGCAGGAAGAGCTGCTGCCCCGGAGATGTGAGGAGTGGTCTATCATATACTTGTAAGTTGGGGAGGGGATTAGGGATGATGTAAGTCTCTAAGGAATTTTGGAAGCAAGGTTTCTAGGACCTTGAGGGGCTAGCTATTGTCTGTGGAAAAGGTTATTCATTACCGGTAATAAAACCTTTTCCTGAGACCCTTTGGTAATAAAACCTTTTCCTGAGACCCTTTAGATGTATATCAGTGGGCCGTATTCTTGGGAATGATTGTGGACACTATCTTGGAGGTTTAGAGGTAAAGTTTCCAGAGGAATGGTTAAAGAAGATCTTCAGGATCCTGGTTGGGGGTAGGGGGTCTGTAAGGCTAGGATTGCCCTTTGCCCTTGGCAAAGCCTTAAGGTGGGAGTAGTTGAGTCCATAGAGGAGAGTCACTCTGCCTGTTTTAAGGGCTTGTCAGTAGGTAAGGAAAGTTAATAATTTTTCTTCTGCCTCTGTTTCCCACATCAGTATGATAGTAATTTTTTTTTCATTTTACCCCCAAAAGTGAAAATATCCTAAGCCCGGTAATGTACTTTGGGAGGCTTACACTGGGTCATTAAGAGCCAATTGTTAAATGTTCAAAGATGTTGTGAACTGGTTGTTAAACATGGTCATTATCGAATTCAAATCTTACAAACTTAAAATTGAGAAAGTTACATTAAGAAAGAATAGTAAACACCTTGGTGGCTCAGTAGGTTGAGCTTCTGACCCTTCATTTCAGCTCAGTTCACCATCTCAGGGTCATGATGATGTGGTTTCGGAACATAGGTGAGGTTTGGGGTGGAGTCCAGAGCCAATGACCCAGAAAGAATTCTTAAGACGTCTTTGGTGCAAAATGGTGGTTTATTAACGCAAGGGACAGGACCCCTGGGCAGAAAGAGTGGCTGCCCCAGGGTTGTGAAGGGTGGCTGATTATATACTAGGAGGTAAGGAAAAAGGGAAGTCTCAAAAGGATTTTCATATGTTAAAGAAGACTCACAGATTACCTGAGGTCTTGCCATTATCAGGTTAAATTGGTTTTCCCTCTAGCAAGGCATTAATAAGGAGATAATTGAGAACTTCCTGGAGGAACTTGACTCTTGGCCTGCTTCAAGTATCTGTCAATGGGCTGCAGATCAGAAGGACATTTAATTGTATCTACATTTCCTTCTGGAAGCTAGGTTATTGATAGAAATGCTTTTTTCTTGTAGATTGCTAAGACATTTGTAAACTGAGGGAGACTCTGTCTTTCAAGATTGTGATCTCTATAAGTTTAACTATTTGTTTTTAATTTCCTTCACTTTTAGGGCAGCCAGGAGTACCTGAAGAATGTCCCATATATCCCATGAGGTGGGGGTGGGGGGGAGTTTGTGAGATGTCAGCTTCTGCTTTGTCCTCAGCTTGCCTTCTGTTCCCTCATCAATGAGATCAGCCTCATATTGGGCTCTGCTCTCAGCAGGGAGTCTCCTCTCCCTCTCCAATGCCCCCATCTCCCTAGAATAAATAAATCTTAAAAATTTTTTTATTTTTATATTTTTAAATTTTATTTATTTATTTGACAGAGAGAGACTGCGAAAGAGGGAACACAAGCAGAATGAGTGGGAGAGGGAGAAGCAGGCTCCCCGCTGAGCAGGGAGCCCGATGTGGGGCTCTATCCCAGGATCCTGGGATCATGACCTGAGCCACCCAGTCACCCCATAAACTATTTTTTTTTTTAGGATAATAAACACCTAAAATTCATTCCTTTCTACTTACTTTACTATCCTTTACTATTATGAGTTCTTGAGCTATCACATGTGTCATGATTCATATCTATATCTGTATTGTATTCATTTGTATCTGTATAGTAAAAATATTATAAAATGGCACAATGCTGCACATTTCTTCCCAGTGGTAGGTTTGACGATGCATGTTGGTAGCTTGAAACTGGTCATGCTTGTAGTATTTATACCATAGAAATAGGCAAATGCTACAAATCAGAGTTTGATTTATTGTTTTGTTGATTATCTAGACCAGAGATTAGAAAACTCTGGCCTGGAAGCCAAATCCCGTCCTAAAGAACAAAGAAGTTTTTTTTTAACGTTTTAAAAAGTCATTTTAAATAAATAAATAAATAAATAAATAAATAAATAAATAAAGTATATGTATTTTATATATATATGTATATATATATATATTTATGACAGACCATATTTGACAGACATTTTCTGTGAAGGGCTAGTAGCAAATGTATCAGGCTTTGTGGGCTATAATGTCTCTGTCACTGCTGCTCAACTCTGCCCTTCTAACTCAAAAGCAACCACAAAGAAGATATAAACAAATGGATGTGGCTGTGTACCAATAAAGATTTATTCACAAAAACACCAGGTGGGCCTGATTTGACCCTCAGGCTATAGTTTTCCAACAACTGGTGTAAGTTTTAAACAGAAATTTCTAAGTCTGTGTTCTGCAAATGCCCCTCTAATCAGCAAATAATAATGGTAATAAGAATCTTTGGATCTAGACAATGCCCTTAAGGAATTTAAAATATTGATGACCTTTAACTGCAGCAAGTTGCAACATAGCTAATTTGAATCACTTTGCACTTCCATTAAAGGAAAATTTCATCTCTGAAGACTCTTCCGTCGGTCTATAATGGTGGTTGTGAAATGAAGCTTTGCTGTTTTAAAGACCCTTTAAAGTTGCTTGATTCACTGAGCCACACAGGTAGCTCTCAAAAAGCAATAGAAGGTTAGAAGCAAAACACAGATGTGTCTATGCATTCAACTCACTGTCTTTTGAGTGATCTAAAGCCAAATGTTTGGGATGTACACTTAACTTTACTGAGACTCTTTTCTGTTCAATCATTGAACATTACATTTAAGTTCATATGGTGGTAGAAAGCTGGGCATTATAGTACATTTCATTCTATTTTATAGGAGTATGTTTATGTGTAGCCACAAATCCATGTCCATACATAGGATAGATTTCAAACATGCCTAAGGCACAAATGTTACCACTATCCCTGATCTTTCCATCTAATAACCTAGAGAGTCTGTTTGGTTATAGTGCTGCCCAGATTTTAGGCCCATAAGCCAATAAGAATTAATGGAGTGTTTGGTTTAATAGAGCCTTAAAAGAGTTTGTATTCATTTCTAATTTCATCTTAAAGGACAAGATTTATGCACCTGCTTGTTCTTTCCCCTTTATCTAGAGTTACTCTACATGAATCTTAAAGAGAATCAGTACCTCAATAATTTCCCACCTGTCAAACAAGCTCTTATTTATTTGAGACCTTGTGGGAAGGGTCACAGCCTGTACCTTGAAGGCTCTGAAAAATAATCAGACAACGCAAGTAATAGTAAATCTACCACGTGTATAAATCTGCCACCTGAGCCGTAGTCCTGGCAGACTATGTCAACATGGGCTAGCTGCTTCCCTATCTTAGCCTCAAAATTTCTGTACCTTTGAAAACTGAAGCAGAACTAAACAAACCCTAATTACTCTTATAGTTCAAATTCTGTGAGATCAGGTACTTAGAGCTAAAAATATGTCCCAGGCACAGGTGTCCCGGGTTCCTGCCCTGCTCACCCTCATAGGCTAGAGGAATATGGTGCAGGGAGAGATACTGAACTGAGTCTTGAGCCACCCAGAGGTTGAAAACTGGCAGCACTCACCTTATTAGGTCTCAGGCCTGCTTTGTTTGTCCCATATAAAGCTCAATGGTTTTTTGGGTTTTTGTTTTGTTTTAATAATTTACCACTGTTTAAGAGTTGGAAAATTTCGTGTTAAAATTTGGATTGTCAGATTTTGTTGCACAATTGAAAGATCTAGCAACCTAGGACCTCACATTTCCCAAGCACAATGTGATCTGGAGCCTTGCTGCAGCTGCCTTCACTGAATGCATCAGGGAGGTTAGGGAATATCCGTATATTGAACCCCATACTGACTGTGGACGGTGACTTCTCAGGAAAGGCATATGAGGCTCTAATGTGAGGGATCAGGATGAGCTCTACGTTCTAACCAGAGAATAGAGAGAGCATCATTATATACATCCGTTTATGAGTGACGCCAGGAGGAGGTTCATTTTCTTTGCTAAAGTATCTACTTGTTGAGATGCCAGTCTCTTCACATTAAAGCTTTTGTAGGGAAATCGCTATAATGGTTTGCATAAAATTTTAAGACCGTATCTACGGAGGAATAAATCTCATAAAGGAAGTGCAAGATCTTTCTGGAAGAAAAAATGCAAAACGTTATTAAGACAGCTAAAAAAGGCAAGAGAAATTAGATATAGTGTGCTCATGGGTAAGAAGACTCAATATTTTAAAGATAGAAGTTTTTCCCCTATGAGTCTATAAACTCAGTGCAATTCTAATGTTAAAAATGCATCAAAATTTTTAAGGAAAATTTATTTTTAACTTTAAAGGAGTAAAATGCAATAAAGGTCAAGATAATTCTGAAACAGAAGACCAAAGAGGAGAAAGTGTCATAAATGCCCTATAAAGCTTATTGTAACGATATTATAATTAAAATACCATGGCAGGTTCAGTAGTGATCAAATACGCCAGTGCATCTGGATAGAAAGCTGAAAAAAATAGATAAACAGGGGAATTGTAAATCAGTGAAGTAAGGATGAATTATTTGATATGTAGAGTTAAAAAATTGGTTTCTTTATAGAAAAATATCATTATATTCCTACCTCCCCATATAGCAAAATAAATCCCCAAAGGAGTGAAGCTATAAGTGTAAAAAACAAAACTCTAAAACTATGATTAAAAAAAAAGGAAATATCTATAATCTCAAGTCTTAAAACAAGTAATAAAAGCAAGTATTTTTTAAAAGATAAATTATATAGGCCTTATTAACATTGAAATTTTTATACGACAAAGGATATTTTAAACAAAGTTAAAAGATAATAGTCAATTGGGAAAAGACATTTCTTTTCCCTAGTAACAGGCAAAGTACATATATTCAGAAAAAATAAAGAACTACAAATCAGTGGGAAAGAAAACCCTCCACAAATAACTCAATATAAAATGGCAGAGGATATCAAGAAGCAATATATTGGAAAGGACACCCAAGTAGATAGTAAAAGGTGAAAAGGTAATCAATCTTACTGATAACCAGGAAGATGCAAATTAAAATAAGAGAAATGAAAATATATGTCCTCACAGACTTGTTTGATTTGCAATTGCCAAAAAACTGAAAACCACCCAAATGTCTATTAATAGGTGAATCTATAGACAAAATGTGGTATATCCATACACTGAATAGAAAGAAACAAAGTGGGACGCCTGGGTGGCTCAGTTGGTTAAGCGGCTGCCTTCGGCTCAGGTCATGATCCCAGTGTCCTGGGATTGAGTCCCACATCGGGCTCCTTGCTTGGCAGGGAACCGCTTCTCTCTCTCTCTCTCCCTGCCTGCCACTCTGTCTGCCTGTGCTCGTGCTCTCTCTCTCTCTCTAACAAATAAATAAATAAAATCTTTAAAAAAAAGAAAGAAAGAAAGAAAGAAAGTACTGATGCACAATATGAGTGAATCTAAAAAATTAATTATGCTAAGTGAAAAAACCCAGAACAAAAAAAAGGAGTATCTACCATTTATTTTAAAAATCTAGAAAATAAAAACTAACCTATGGTGAAAGAAAACAGAATTGATGTCTGGTATATTAGCTGTTTATTGCTGCATGATAAATGATAATAAGCACAGAGACCTGAAATAACACACATTTATTCTCCCACAGTTTCCACGGGGCAGCATGAAGCTGGGTTATCCTGGGTTCAGCCTGAGGAGGGTGACATCAGGGCTGCAAACTCTTCTGAGGTTCTGGGTGGTCTTTCAAGCTCTCTGGTTGTTGGCAGAATACAGCTCCTTGCAGCTGTAAGTTTGAGGCCCTTGTCTCCAGGTACCTGTCATTCTTTACTACGTGGTCCTCTCTGCAACATTGCATTAGGTTCTTCAAGGCCAACAGGAGAGCTTGTCTGTGGCTTCTTTCTCTGACCTTTAAAACTTCTTTTAAAAAACTCACATGATAAGATCAAGACCCAGCTGGGAAGACCTCCCTGCTGATTAACTTAAGCAAGTTAATCAACTTGATTAGAGACCTAAGAGTCAACTGATTAGGGACCTTCATTACATTTGCAAAATCTCTTCACCTTTGCCACACAATGTAACCTAATCAGGAGTGCTGTGCTATCCTATATACAGGTCCCATTCACACTCAAGATCAGAAGATTACATAGGGGGTGGGGAAACGTCAGAGCCATCTTAGAATTTTGTTTACCATACCTATGTTCAGAGGTTGAGAGAGATGAACTGAAAAGAGAAACAAGGAAACCATTGAGGGGGATGGAAATATTCAGTATCTTGATTGTAGTCTTAGTTTCATAGGTACATGCAGTCTCTCAAAATTTATCCAATTGTAACTATTAAATATGCATACCTTATTATTTGTCAGTTATGACTCAGTAAAGTTATAAATTAAATTTTAAAAATTTCATCCATCTGACTGTCAAATTATTGGAAGTCTAAAAGTAATAAGTGGAAACAATGATGTGACGTAATGGAAACATGGACACAATGCTAGGGTAAGAGTGTATAAACTGAAGAGGAATTTGGTCAGACCTAGAAATACTATGAATGTGGCCATAGCTTAAGACCTAATAATTTCACTGCTAGATACATATTGTTGAGAAACTCACCCATCTTCACCAAGAATAAACACAAAAAAGATGTTCATTGTACATTGTTGCAACAACAAAAATAAAAACTTTATTGTCGATCATACAAAAAATCGGTGAGCATAACTCATTCATAAAACAAAACTCCGTAGGGGAGTTTAAAAATGAATGAACTAAGTCCGTATATATCAACATAGGTCTCAAAAATCTAATGTGTCTAAAGAAGGCAAGTTGCAGAATAACTGTTCATTATGATAAGATCTATATAACAGAAACATAAAATGTTGCATGCTATTTATTGATATGTACATCTAATAAAGGAATGTAAAAACATGGATAAGAAAAATACAAATTTGGGGACAAAAGGGAGTGAAACTGGGGCTCCTGGGGGGCTCAGTTGGTTAGGTATCTGCCTTCAGCTCAGGTGGTTTGATCCCAGAGTCCTGGGACCAAGCCCCAGAGCAGGTTTCTTGCTCCTCGGGGAGCCTGCTTCTCCCTCTCCCTCTGTCTGCCTTTCCTCCTGCTTGTGCTCTCTCTTTCTCTCTCTCTGTCAAATAAATAAATAAAATCTTTAGGGAAGAAAAGGGGGAATGAAACTGAGGAGCAGTATAAATGGGACCTCAGCTTCATCACTTTTTTAATTTAAAAAATTCTGAACCAAATATTGAAAACATTACGTTTTCCTTATTCTCTAGGTGGTGGATATTAAGGGAATCCCATTTTGTTTTGTTTTTAAATTGCCACCCATAAACCCTGTCTTACCATGAGAAAAACTTCAGAAAAATCCAAACAGGGATAGTCTATCTATTATGAAGCACTTGACCAGTTCAAGAAGGTCATGATAAGTGAGGAAAATCTGAGAAACTGTCACAGTCTAAAGTTGTCTAGGGAGTCACAATGACTAGATGTAATGTGGTTTCCTGAGTGGGGTTCTAGAAGAGATAAAGAGCATTAGGTTAAAAACTAAGGAAATAGGAATGAAGTAGGAACTTAGTAATAACCTATCAGTATAGGGTCATAAGTTGTGACAAATGTATCCCAATAATATCAACAATAAGGGAAACTTAAGTGCAAGGTATAAAGAAATTCTCTGCGCTATTCTTCCAACTTTTCTGTAAATCTAAAACTATTCTAAACCAAAAAGTTATTTAAAAAATAAGTATCACCTATAGCACCAGGGAAACAGCTTTGGGCGTGGGGGAGGTATAGAGAAATGCTGCTTTGATGGCGGGTGAGTTGACATTGAGATCTTGGCTCTACCACCCGCTGGTCTTGATGCCTTTGACCAGTCATATACCGACATCGAGCTTTCACTTCCTCTTCTGCAAAATGTGGACAATCTCCACTTTATAGAATCATCTAGGCATTCAATGAGACAATGTGTAGACATTTAGCACATAGTAAGGGCTCAATAAAAATTATGTATCACTCTGATTTTATTATAATTGCTACATTATTATTTTAGATGTGTTTGTGTTAGCTAAAATAAGGAAGCATAGTATCCAGAGTCCATATTTATTTAAAAAAAAAAAAAAGCAAGCTTGAGTTGTCTGAGTTTAATATATCATTGTTTCAAGGACAGGTTTGTAATCACTCATAATAAACATTTTAAAATTGTGCACAGTGTTAATAGTCCCTTTGACAATACGGGGGATTTGGGGGAATGGAGGCATATTGGTAAATTATACTGGACATTACATTACACTTAGGCAGGAGAATTTTTGGTCCCACTCTTCATAAGTCCAAACCCAGCTCTCATTATACTACTCTCTGTTCAGTGAGAAGAGGGAATACAAAGGAAAAAGTGTGGATATAATGACAGTTGTCTGCTTCCATCCGCCAAATTAATAGAGGGGAACAAAGGGAAAGAAAAGCCCTCTGTGTAAATTCTTAGCACCATAATCATTCCTAGGACTGTTCCTGATCCTAGGCACATTAGCTCTATCCTCTTGGGAAAGAAGGAGGAAAGGAGCAGAATCTGTCTACCTCTCACCACAATTTATCTGTAAAATGAAATCTTGTGCTATCAGTGAAAAATCTTGTTTTCACATAATAGTGTGTGGGATGGGGAAAATGCTTATGCTATAATCATGAGGCAGAAAAGTCAAGATTAAATCTTATCTATAGAGGAATCCACATTTTGATTTTTTTAAAAAAGAACGAATATTAATTTGCGTAGGGGAGAGACTGGAAGGATATACTATTCTCCACCAAAGGAGTGGTCATCTGAATGATGGTATTTAGAAACTTTATTCTTTATACTTCTCTGAATTTCTCATACAATAATTTAGATATTATTTAAAAGATAATGAAAGGGAACAGGTAAAAGTTAATTTATTATTAGGTGTATATGCACTAGGAATCATTAAAGGCAATAGAAGGTAGCTTATAGTCCTAACAGAGGGCTCCTAATGTAAGTATTTGACTCAAGGTGCTTCTCTGAAAATATAGTATTAGAGCACCATTTCTGAGCTCTCACTATTTTCAAGAATTCAATAGAGAGTATTATATTTAATCCTTATAGCTGCCTCACAAAGATCTACCCACTTCTACCTAGTTGGTATAGGCTTTGGAATCAGCCTGCCTCGGTTCAAATCCAGGCTCTATCCCATACCACCTGCATGACTCAGGCAAGTTATTTAACATCTCTGAGCCTCAGTTTCTGCATCTGTAAAGTAGGGATAATAATAGTACTTATAATGTGAAGTTATTATAGGTAGTAAATAATAGAAAGTCCTTAAATATCTTGGGATACGATGAGTATTCAGTGTCCTATATGTGCTGTAATTACCCTGTTATACAAATAAAGATGTTAAGGTTTAGAAAACCTTAGTTATTTTCCAAGGTCACATGCCTGTGGTGGGAATCATTCAAACCCTTGTCTTCTCAAACATCAAGTTTTAATCATTATACCAGGGATTACTGTCACTGCTAAGCTACATGAAGCTTAAGACTTTACAGTCTTAAGAAAAGTGATTCAGGCTGGAATTTTTTTCTTTTTGGCTCAGTAAATACTTTTATTGCTTTGTCCTTGAGTTCAACTTTCAAATTAATTTAAAATAAATTTTAAATAACTCTATAATCCTATTAAGTTTTCCAAGTCCATCAAAATAAATATGCTTGTTGGGATACCTATCTTGATAGCTCTGTTTTTTGTTTGTTTTATTTTGTTTGTTTTTTGGAAGAAATCATATGACAGAATAGTATCTTCACAAACTTCAAATTTGAAAGACTGAAAAAGTCTCATGCTATTGGTTTGAAAGAATGAGTTTTATAGAGTGGTAAGTTCTCTATCTAAAAAAAAGGTATTACAAAGCCACAAGGAGAAAATAAAATTTAAAAGAGCCTGTTATCTGGATTTGATTTACTGCATTTTTTGAAAGCTAACACAGAGCTGTATATTAATACATAAGATAAACCCATTCTTGGTGTATTTCAATTTGCCGAAAAGCCAGTTACTTTGGTTACAGTTCAGAGGACATGTTCTCAGTGAAAAATAAAATGTGTATTCACATTAATAATTTCCCTAGGTATTGACTAGGATGAGGCAGAAGCTGGCCTTAGGAAGAAAAATAAACACTTAAAACAAGGATCTCAGTGGATTCCTGTCCTTTGATGAACTTGGGATAATTCTCCTAGCTGCAAGCCATGTGAAACCTTAGCTCAGAAATCCCATGGCCTGAGTTCTAGTCCCAGCTCAGCCGTTGATGGACTCCCTGAGCAGCTCTAAGCTTCTCATTTAATCCTTTTTTTATCTTCATCTCCCACCTGAAAAATGACATGTGGGTGGATAATTAAGGCAGTGGTTCCCCCAAACTAGGTATGCATCAGAATCTCCTGGGAGAGATCTCAAAACATACAGATTCTTGGGTCCAGCTCCAGATCTACTGAAACCAAATCTCCAGCTCTGTGGCTTCAGAATCTGCACATTAAACAAGCTCATTAGCTCATTCCGATGTACCCCTCTTAGTTCGTGCCATGCACTGGTATCTGGTAACCAGCAGAGTGATGATTTAGAAGATCCAGGTCATTTCTACTGCTATAGAACCTGATTCTTTCATGTTTTTTACGTGAATAAATGGAAATGGAGTAAAAACACAATTACCTCTAGACACTGGTTTCTTCATCTCCATTGTTGTCTGTCTGCTTATTTATTTATTTAATATATTTTTTTTTACTTTTTAAAAAAATTTTATTTTTTTATGTTAGGTTAGTCATCATACAGAACATCATTAGTTTTTGATGTAGTGTTCCATAATTCATTGTTTGCATGTAACACCCAGTGCTCCATGCAATCCATGCCCTCCTTAACACCCATCACTGTGCTGACCCATCCCCCATGCCCCTCCGCTCTGAAATTTTCCGTTTGTTTCCTGGAGTCCATAGTCTCTCATGGTTCATCTCCCTCACTGATTTCCTGCCTTCATTATTGCCTTCCTTCTCCTAGTGTCCTCCGTGCTATTCCTTATGTTTCACAAATAAGTGAAACCATATGATAATTGTCTTTCTCAGTTTGACTTATTTCACTTAACGTTATTCTCCTCCAGTTCTATCCATGTCAGTGCAAATGGTGGGTATTCATCCTTTCTGATGAATATACACAATATTCCATTGTGTATATGGACCACATCTTCTTTATCCAGTTGTCTGTTGAAGGGCATCTCACTTCCTTCCACAGTTTGGCTATTGTGGACATTGCTGCTATGAACATTAGGGTGCATGTGACTCTTCTTTTCATTACATCTATATCTTTGAGGTAAATACCCAGTAGTGCAATTGCTGGGTCGTAGGTTAGCTCTATTTTTAACTTTCTGAGGAACCTCCACACTGTTTTCCAAAGTGGCTGCACCAACTTGCATGCCTACCAACAGTGTAAGAGGGTTCCCCTTTCTCCACATCCTCTCCAACATTTGTTGCTTCTTGCCTTGTCAATTTTTGCCATTCCAACTGATGTAGGGTGGTATCTCAATGTGGTTTTGATTTGATAGCTAATGATGTTGAACATTTTTTCATGTGCCTGTTAGCCTTTCATATATCTTCTTGGATAAGTGTCTGTTCATACCTTCTGCCCATTTTTTGACTTGATTATTTGTTTTTTGGGTGTTAAGTGTGAGAGGATCTTGGATACCAGCCCTTTATCTGATATGTCATTTGCAAATATCTTCTCCCATTCTGTGGGTTGCCTCTTTGTTTTGTTGACTGTTTCCTTTGCTGTGAAGAAGCTTTTTATCTTAATGAAATCCCAGAAGTTCATTTTCGCTTTCATTTCCCTTGCCTTTGGAGATGTGTCTTGAAAGAAGTTGCTGTGGCCAGTGTTGAAGAGGTTACTGCCTATGTTGTCCTCTAGGATTGGATTCCTGTCTCACACTGAGGTATTTCATCCATTTAGAGTTTATATTGGTGTATGGTGTAAGAGAGTGGTCGAGTTCCGTTCTTCTGGTATAGCTGTCCAATTTTCTCAGCACCATTTATTGAATCAGAGAAGACCCTGAATTTCCAAGGAAATGTTGAAAAAGAAACACAAAGCTGGGGCATCTTGTTGCCTGATTTCAAGCTGTATTACAAAGCTGTGATCATCAAGACAACATGGTACTGGCACAAAAACAGACACATAGGTCAATGGAATGAAACAGAGAACTCAGAGATGGACTCTCAACTCTATGGTCAACTAATCTTCAACAAAGCAGGAAAAAATATCCAACGGAAAAAAGATTTTATTTATTTTTTTGAGAGAGAGAGTGTGAACAAGAAAGCACAAACAGGGGGAGTAGCAGAGGGAGAGGGAGAAGCAGACTCCCCACCCAGCAGGGAGCCAGATGTGGGGCTTGATCTCAGGACCCCAAAACCATGACCCAAGCCCAAGACAGTTGCTTCACTGACTGAGCCACCCAGGTGCCCCTGTCTGCTTGTTTATATTTAACTTCTGATATTGTGATAACATAAGGAATATGTATTTGGTCTTCACCCCCAGTTCCTTGTACAGAGCTCCTAAAATCTTGTAACTTCCTGGGTAACTTGGGTGATAGGAATGTCTTACAGAGAGCTCCTAAATTCCTTGGAGTTTTCTAGGCGATAGGAGGACTTTCCTAGGTGATATCTTTTGTTCTAATGAGGCAATTCTTGGCAGACCTCTAGACAGCTTTAGGGTGGTGGCTGGTTGCCAGAAAGACCAGCCCTTGATTAGATGCTTGGAACTTTCAGCCCTATCCGCCCCCCCAACCTCCAGAGGTAGAGAGTGGCTGGAGATCGAGTTAATAATCCATCAGGTCTACATGCTGAGACTTCTATAAAAACCTCTAAAAGATGGGGTTCAAGAAGCTTCTGAGTTTGTGAATGTATCCATGTGCTGGAAGGGTGGCATACCCCAATTTTATAGGGACAGATGCTCCTTCCATATCTTACCCAGGTACTTCTTCATCTGGCTCTTTCTTGGTCTCCTTTATAATATCTTTATAATAAGCCAGTGATAGTGTTTCCCTGAGTTTGAGCCATTATAGCAAATTAGAAGACCAATAACCTGTGCTCCTTGCATTGCATCACTGCCTCTCCTAAGTAACTATAGATTGTTTAAATATCTGACAATAGAGAGAACATTTAAATTACTTATTGTATATCCACTGTATGACATATTAGGTAGCCATTAAAAAACATGATTCATAACATAATTACCATTAGGTAAACTAAATGCACGCATATTGTGTAAGCTATTGTTGCATAGTAAACCACATAAAACTCAGGGCTTACAACAATAGGCATTTATTATTTCTCATTAGTCTCTGGATAAACAGACTCGCTGATGATCAGCTGGGCTTGCTCATGTCAGCTGTCAAGCTGCCCAGATACATACTGGTCTAGGGTGACTTCATTGATATGTTCTAGCTGTTGGCTGGGCAATGAGGGCTCCTAGATCGTGCGTCTTTTCAGTGTCATTCAACAAGCTATCCCAGGCTTATTGTCATGCTGGCTTGGAAAAGATTTAAGAAAGACAGTGGAAACTGCAAGGCAGTTTAAGACCTAGACTCAGAACAGGTGCAGCTTCACTTCCTCCACATTCTACTGGCCAAAGGATGTTGTAAGGAGAGCCCACATTCAAAGATTGCAGACCTAGTTCTATTTCTTGCACAACAAGAGCTGCAGTCACACCGAATGAGTGTGGATGCAGGAAAAGGAATAAGAGGGCCAGTTTTGCAATCAGTGTACCACATATGTAAACAATAGCTGGAAGGCATATAAAAATGAAAAAAACCGATGTGTTGGTGGTTAGGTCTGAGGGTATTTGTGTTTTTTTCCTGTGTATCTTTATTGTTTCATGTAGGTAGCTATAATATTGTCAGTGCAATGAACAATGACTGAAAGCAGAAAAAATATTAAGGGGAGCTGTGGTAAAAATAAGACCAACAACTCCATTATTCACTATACTGAGAGAATTGTGTCAATACTTTGCATATCATAAACCCATATAGCCTTCTGTCCTGTAGTGCGTGCAGGTGGATAGCAATGGAAAGATCTTCACATTTCCAAAGCTAAGTAGTTCTGTGCAATATATCTAATAGCATTGGATCACAAGCAGAATCTAGCCACGAGATACCCAATTTTTCTTAGCATTTCTGCACATTCTGCACATTACTAGGGCTGGCAGCTTCTCAGGGCTGTAACACTCTGGCAATCTTTGGAATCCATAGGGAATACTTCTTTCTTAATCGCCATGATTTCTGATAGTTGAAATTTTGCCCATTTAAGAATAAAAATTTTAGGGTTTTCTGTTTTTTTTAAAGATTGTAACTAATTTGAATAGAATTTTTTCTTTCATGTATAAGTTGTCTACCTCCTTGTGTTTTTAAAGAGTTGATAGAAAACATTTTAACAGTTCTTGGCATACTGTTTCTTTTTTGTTTAGTTTTGTTTTGTTTTGCCATAATGCAATGACATTCTCAGAGCCCATGGAACAAAGCAGGGTTTCTTTGCCCTTATATAAAGTATTCTGAGAATGCTATACTTTCAAGTTCTCATTTATTTATTTCTATGTTCTCTCTTGCTCCCATGGGCTCTAATCATGCCCGTGTCTGACAGTTTGTTCCATTTTACTTGGCTTCTTCCAATATACTATCATCTTAGAAAAAAACAAATTTATTAGGACTATTTGTAAAGTAAAGTAATTAAGCTCTGAGAAAGGACGGGGGGTGGGGAGCCTCTAATCTGAGTAATGTACATAATCTTTAGCGTATAAAAACTTGGTGATTTGTCCTTTAGCAGATTATTTCCTGTTTCAGAGACAGACAAGAGCCAGATTATGGGGAGTCCAAAGCCTTGGTGCATAGTTAGGGTGTTGAGGAGGTAAAGATATGAGTGACCTCAATGGATAAACATATACCTTCTAGATGGCCGACTATGCCCAGGACATTAGGCATTACTTACATTACTTAACTCGACTTTGTCAAAGATTAGTTTGCCAAAAACATTTTGAACTTTTTCAAAGCATTGACTTAGTTTTATATAATATGTTAGGGTGTGAGGTGAGTTTGTTAATTCATTCTTCACATTCATTTACTCACTTCTGCACTGAAGATGTACATATGCACACACAGACACAATGCTACATACATCTATGTACTCAGGGTCTTAAATCTTCACAGTAAACCTGAATGAAGACATACATCCTTGGGGAAAAAAGTTGCTATGTAAAGGATGTGGTAGGCAATAAGGACTAGCAGAAATTTTGTGTACTTTGCTGTCTGAGAGCCTTGGATTCAAATCTTGATTTCATCACATATTAGCTAGGTTTTTGCTTAGTCCCACTTTTCTTTTCTGAAAATGGTCTTGCATTATTTTTTGTTAAGATTTTATTTATTTGTTTGTCAGAGAGAGGGAGAGAGCACAAGCAAGGGGAGGAACAGGAGCAGGCAGAGGGAGAAGCAGGCTCCCTGCTGAGTAGGGAGCCCAATATGGGGCTCAATCCCAGGACCCCGGGATCATGTCCTGAGCCAGAGGCAGACCCTTAACCGACTGAGCCACCCAAGTGCCCCTGCCTTGCACTATTGTTAGAAGAATAAAATGAAAGAACATAAGTAGGGACACCTGACTGGCTCAGTTGTAAGAATATGCAATTCTTAATCTCAGGGTCATGAGTTAGACTCTCACATTGGGTGTAGAAATAACTTACATTAAAATTTTTTTTTAAATATCATAAGTGCTTCACACAGTGCCTATAAAAGAGTAAGTGAACCCAAACTGTCACCGTCTTTCTTCTTTTCCTATTCACAGAGGGGATGACAAGTGAGCTGGGTTTTGAAGGATGGGTAGGAGTTCACAAACCAAATAATAAAACCCCAGCAGGGAAAGAGTCCTTTCAACAACAACAACAACAACAACAACAACAACAACATTTGGATATTTGTTTCTGAAAATGGAAGGTCATTCATGAAACTGTGGCCACTGCCTAGCAAAGCCAAAAGTACTTCTCTTTTTCTTTCTCTGTCTTCAGAAATGTTAGGTCACTGACCTAGTAGATTTGTCAATTCACCTGTACCACCCCACTAGTAAAAGATATTTGATGGGGCGCCTGGGTGGCTCAGTGGGTTAAAGCCTCTGCCTTCAGCTCAGGTCATGATCCCAGAGTTCTGGGATCCAGCCCCGCATAGGGCTCTCTGCTCAGTGGGGAGCCTGCTTCCTCCTCTCTCTCTGCCTGCCTCTCTGCCTACTTGTGATCTCTGTCTGTCAAATAAATAAAAATCTTTATAATAAAAAAAAGATATTTGAGCAAGCATTACAATCAAATGCTGATGTAGCATTTATGGGGGGGGGGAAGGAAAACGCTAGACATCAATAACACTGAACGAAGTAACAGAATTCTGAAAATGCGCAGAGGGACAAGACATCCCTTCCACAGCCACAGCCATACCCCAGGGTCTGAAGCTTGAAATCTCTTTATTTAGAAATGGTCTACCCGGGGCACCTGGGTGGCTCAGTGGGTTAAAGCCTCTGCCTTCGGCTCAGGTCATGATCCCAGAGTCCTGGGATCCAGCCCCGCATAGGGCTTTCTGCTCAGCAGGGAGCCTGCTTCCTCCTCTCTCTCTGCCTGCCTCTCTGCCTACTTGTAATCTGTCTGTCAAACAAATAAAAAAAATATATATTAAAAAAAAAAAAGAAATGGTCTACCCATCCAATCCATAGGCATTTATTAAGCATCTATCACATGCAAAATCTTGCATTAAGGTGGGGAGATAAACATGAAGATGGTTAACTATGACCCAGGAAGAAGGAAATAACTGCAAAGAATAGCCATTGTAATTTCCTTGGCCTTCGAAGGACAAGTAGTGTCACGGTTATCCAAGAAGAAAAGTGAGGGCATTCTGTTGCAGTGAACAACAGCATAAGCAAAGGTATGGAGGCTTTAAAGCAAATGGCTGGAAAGAGCAGCCTGGTCTGTTACCTAAATCACCAAGCCCATAAAAAAAAAAAGTATATATATATATATATATATATATATATGAAATCCAGGCAGATCAAGTAGAGCCAGAACAATATAATCTGTCCATGGAACCCTCTTAAAAAAGTCACAGTTTCTTTTTTTTTTTTTCTTTTCCATCTCAACTTGTAATGTAAGCCTTTCAGAGGTACTGATAAGCACTGCGACAGTCACTGCCAAGGTCTTGCCTTGTTTGCACAGCACTTAGTGCTCTCACACAGAACCTCAGCTTCCTCTGTGCAGGGACTGGATCCCTCAGCCTGAGGGCTTTAGGCCATCAAACAGGACAGGCAGGAGATATAGGGGAGGAGATTTAATGCTTGTGGGGGCCAATAAGGGAAGGGAGTCAGAGGCTAGGAGCACCAGCTTCCTGCACCTTGTGGTTACCTGTTCATTAATGCATTACCCTCCCTTCCCTCTTCCCTTTCCTGGAATCACCTTCTGAATAAACTACTTGTACTTAGGTCCTTGTCAGGAGGAATCTTGCAAGAGAGAGCAACCAAGACAGCGTTTCTTTCTTTCTTTCTTTCTTTTTTTAAAGATTTTATTTATTTATTTGACAGACGGAGATCACAAGTAGGCAGAGAGGCAGGCAGAGAGAGAGGAGGGGAAGCAGGCTCCCTGCTGAGCAGAGAGCCCAATGTGGGGTTTGATCCCAGGATACTGGGATCATGACCCCGAGCTGAAGGCAGAGGCTTTAACCCACTGAGCCACCCAGGCGCCCCCTCAAGACAGCGTTTCTTAAGGCTACCTGTGCTACACAGGCCCACAGAGTTGTAAAGAGGGGGCGCTGGTTGGAGGCAAGAGAGTAGAAGCCAAGCGGATTCTAGGAAATGGATCAGGGAGCACATCTGTTGGTCTTTGGACTTTGAGCTGTTCATTTGTTGTATTTAAGGAGGATTAAATAAGTCAATTCATATGAAGTGTTTCGATGAGAGCCTGCCGCATAGATATTAGCCATGGTTGTTACTATTACGTTTATACTGGTTTTCTCCTCTTGCGTGTGTGCGTGAGCACATGCTTACTCAAAGAGAAGACCCAAGACATGGAAGAGGCCTAAGGAGACCAAGAGGGGGTCAATTAAGCACACTTCCACCCCCATGGAACAGCTTCCAGAAGGAGGCAGCCTTTCTCCGCTTAGGTCAGACTCCTCTTCCTCCTTGGAGCCCTTGGTGAAGACGGCGCTCATCTTGTGTGACAAGCTGCAGTGGCCTTGCTGTCTAAAAGTCTATCCAAGCAGCTCGAGCACGGAGCAGAGGTGTCCTCACACCTGTGTGCTGGCGAGCTCACCCTGGCAAGAGGCAGTCAGGGACCCTCCTGGCTTATGATTGAGGCAGTCTCAGTTTGGAACTGAGCATTCATGGTTTTGATAAGCTGCCCAGGTGAGTCAGATGTGCAGGCAAGTTTGCAAACCATAGTGCTGTGTGGCTTTGAGGGCCCCCCAAGAGCCGCATTCCAGAGCACTGTGAGCATCGTCATGTCATAATAGGGACTTCTTCTTTTTCTCCTTCTTCTTCTTCTTCTTTTTTTTTTCCTACACAGAATCTCGGGCTGAGTCTCCTTCTCCTCCAGCTAATGTCAGAACACGCTGTGTGATAGCCCCTTCTAGGGAGTTTCTGTCTCCACACTTCTCGTAGAGATGAGAGGAGAAGAGCTGCTCTTGGACTTGAGATAAGTGACATTCTGGAAATATCAGAATGTCCTGTTCTTCAGATTCACTCTCTTAATTTGTATCATTTAACAACTTGGGGATGGTTTGAGAAGGAGCTAACATTTTAAGGAAGGCATTGGTAAAGCATTCTCTTTTAAAAATAGATGCACAGCTGAAGAAGAAAACGGGTTTTCTTCTCTGAGTGCACATGGCATTCTGAACTGTTCTGAGCAGGCCGGCAGTAACAAATAATCGACTATCAGAAGAAGAGTAGTGGCTTCTTACGTTTGTGGAGGGAGGAACGGAGTACAGCAGCTATAACAGGAGCACGATTTGGTATTGCCCGTTTCAGTTCTCAAAGTACTTTCAGGGGAACTGTCCCCTGTCGGCATCGGTGCTGACCTGTGAGACTGGCCAGGCTGCAGCCTCTCTCCTTGCAGCCCTGAAGCTAGGCATTTGGGAAGATTACAAAGAATGCAGAAGTGTCCTCCAGATAAGAGGAATTTGTTGTTGTTGTTGTTGTTGAAATTACAGGAGATTTTATTGGCCAAAGGGATCTTACTGGTTAACAAATAGTTATCTGCTTTAAGCCAAATGGCCACATCCTATATCATAGGAATCCAGAGACACTTCTAGCATAATACATACTAAGGCAAAAGAAAAATGTTTTTCAAAGATTTCATAAGCCTCCAGATTAAAATAATGCCCCAGGTCCCTTTGACTAGGCTCCATTCTCCTCCTGTACAGCGTGATAACCATATACATCCCTAATACTGGGACTAACAGTGAGAGGGTGAGAACAGAGTGGGGAGAATGCTTTTGGATGGAATCATAACCAAATAGACCATGACTGGTGTCCTTGTAGCTAGTACAAAAACACTCAGATGTTATAAATTCTGCATATTGAAAACTATATGGAGGGACACAGACTTTCATTCTCTTTCCTACCTGTTCCCTATGTAAGTATTAAGAGCTGTAATTTGGTCTGGGTTTTGGAGGCATGCTGGTCTAACAGAGGGATTTTAACTCAATTTGTTGAGAAGGAAAGGAAAACCAGAAAGCCATTTTGCAAGCATTTGATTCTTAAATCTATCTTGTATTAGCAGGAAGAGAGAATACGTGCCACTTATGTTATTATAATTACCAGCAGGGTTCCTTCTGTGTGCTATTTATGTAAGTCAGCATTATATTCCCATTTTACAGGTGAAGAAATGGAAGTTTAGAAAGGCTAAAAGGGGGGCACCTGGGTGGCTCAGTGGGTTAAAGCCTTTGCCTTTGGCTCAGGTCATGATTCCAGGGTCCTGGGATCAAGACCCGCATCCAGCTCTCTGCTCAACGGGGAACCTGCTTCCTCCTCTCTCTCTCTCTCTCTCTCTCTCTCTGCCTGCCTCTGTGCCCGCTTGTGATCTCTGTCTGTCAAATAAACAAATAAAATCTTAAAAAAAAAAAAAAGGCTAGAAGGGTCACACATGTGTACAGAGTTGGCTATGACACGTCCCTTCAGAGGGAAATCATCAGTGAAAAACTCACACAGCTCTTGATCTAATTTGCTATTCATTTCTCAGTGTACTGGGCAGGATTATTGAAAATGGTCTTTGTGTTTTTCTTCTCTTGCTCATATTAGAGTACTAACAAGATTCATGCAAAAAATGGACCTCAGGGATTCTTTCTGATATAAAGTCATAATCCTTAATCATAGCAACAACTACTCATCCTGTGGTTCCACACCAGGCTTTCAGAAATATGTGTCAGGAACAGTCAAACTTGTAAGCCATCTATTGGTTGATAGAGCTCTATTATAAAAATAAAATGATAGGAAGAAGGTGGAGATCTATGTCTTTGCTCTTTCTGACTAGAATTAATAATATGGGCTTAAACACATTTATCCATTGTTTCTTCTTTATTTATTCAGCAAAGACCTATTTAGTACCTACTATGTGCAAAGCAATATTGGACTATGCAAGATAGAAGGAAGAATGATTGCACTTTCCAGATGTTTATGGTGGGACCACTTTTAACCCCCTACACCAGAACAACAGGTGTAATCATCAGGAATTATGCAATTCAAATGCATCCTTGCTTTTGTTTTCCAGTGAGTATAAGCTCAGTCAGAGAGACGATGTTCAGCTGCCCCCTCCGCCTTGTATATGATAAACACATTAACAAGGCTAATAATATGGAGATTTAATATCAGATTTATAATAATATGGGATTTACAACCTAGCTTCAAACCCTAGCAATAACACTTTTTAGCTATGCAGACTAGGACAAGTTCTTGAACTGCACTAAACCTTAGCTTCCTCATTTGTAAAATGAAGATAACAATAGATTCTGGAAGGGTTGAATGATAATCAGATGAGATAGTGCATGCACAGAGTTTAGGCTAATAGCCAGGAATAAATATTAGCATCATTATTTGTATCAGAAAGCTTCACTGCAGGAAATGACAATTGCCAAATTTCTCCATTAAATCAGCAGTACTCCATGCTTTCTTGTGTTAAGTTGTAAAATTTTTGTTCAAGTGCAGTCACGTACAGAAGCTTGGGGTATAGAACAGCAAACAGTGGAGTGGTTTGAAGCAGAGAAGATAGAGTCCCTTGTACCACCTTCCCTCTCCATTGTGTGCCAAGGATCATCTCCACAGCATTCTTGGCATTCAGTTTAAAAGTATGATGTTAAAGATTATCCTTATATATTGTAATAGTGTTGTATTGTGACAAACGGTAGCTACTCTTGTGCTGAGCATAACATAACCTATAGAGAGAAGCTGAATGACTGTGTTGTTCACCTGAAACTAATGTAACACAGGATGTCAACCACCCTCAAGTTAAAAAAAAATCTTTTTAAGGTAAGCTCCATATCCAATGTGGAGCTTGAACTCACAACCCTGAGAGTTAGAGTCCCATGCTCTACCAACCAAGTCAGCCAGGCACCCTTAAAAATTGTTTTAAAGATTATCCTTGTAATTTTATTGTGAGCTGAGATGTTTTGGCCATTTGAATGTGCCATCTATATTCTAGTACATATAAGAACTTCCTCCAAATATTTTATTTTATGGTCGTATTTTACATTTTAAAAATTGTGAGACTAGCAGTGCCTGGGTGGCTCAGTCAGTTAAGCGTCTGCCTTTCCCTCCGGTCATGATTTGTCCTGGGATCCAGGTGGCATGGGGCTCCCTGCTCAGGGGGGGCCTGCTTCTCCCTCTGCCCCTCCCCCTGCTCCTGCTCTCTCTATCTCTCTCTCAAATAAATAAATAAAAATATTTAAGGAAAATAAAAATCAAAATAAATAAAAATTCTTAGACTAGGGCAATATGTTCACGTGTTTCCTTTATAATTAAGAAATGCATCATAGAAATTCAGCATTATTCATTCGATATCTTCACAAATATGCACTAAGTGTTATTTATACACCCGGCCCAGGTAGCCTCTTGGCTTATGCAGAAAAATCATATCCAAAGTTCATTTTTTGCAGGAACCATGTTTAACTTTTTCATGACCAAATCCCCAGAACTTGGCACATGCCTAGTGTATATCCCACACTCCATAACAAGCTGTTGAACTGAAATTTTTAGGCTAATGAATGAGTGCCCTCTCACTTTAGGATGTTAACAAAGTTTCTGTGGATTTCAGTATTGTTCTTCCCTATTGAGAACATGAGCTTCCAAGTAGGCTTTAGCTGTGATATGTAAAACCCTGGACCCCCTTCACTCCAGAGACAAAGTCTTTCTGGGATATTAAGGGAATTTCTGAGGAACTAAGCCCCTGCATTGGCTTGGAAAATGTAATCAGAGCAGGAATGAAGGTAAAAGATTACCCACCAGGAGATCCTGGAGGGACATCTGGGAATCCATAGACTGCCCTCTGCCTAGTAGTGAAATGATGCAGCTCTCCACGTACCTGCTCTGTAGGCTGAGTAGACTGACCGGTGAACTGTGAATATTTAGAAATACCAACTCTCAAAGCCAGTTTTCAATAAATATTTATTTGCTTTAAGCCGTATACCTCAATGTCATTTCTCTATCCTGCATATTCAACGGAGCAAAATCTGCTAAATCTTTCTGAACAGGGCATGGGCTTTCCTTTCCTTTCCAAAACATGATAAGCTCTTCTCTTTAGAGGAGAAATGAGAGAGCTGTGCATCATGTCTATAAAGCAAACAGAAGCTGGCAAAGATGATCACTATCAAGATTATAACTGTGATGGCCGTTGTTATATGTCAGATGTTTGCTATGTCCTGAGAAGTCTATATGCATTCGTTTACAAGTACCCTATTTTATAGGTGAGGGCATGGGACAAGATGACATGAATGGTAAGGGACAGAACTGGAACTCAAATCCACCTGTTTGTATAGTCAGGTTCTAGGTGGGAAAGAGCTGGGACACTCAATTCACTGAGAGGAGTTTTTTAAAAAAAAAGGTGAATTAAAAAGAGGTGGGAAAAGTTTAAATTAAGCAAAAATGGGTGGTGCATGTACCGTACCTAGTAAGTAACAGAGGGGAGCTGTTACCAGCCCAGGCCTGAAGGGTCAACTGCAGGGAAACAGAGGCACACTGAGAAAACCTGTATGGAGAAGCCAACTTCACAGCACCTGTGGCCTTTGCCAGAGGGATATATCCAATGAGGGACCCATCAGGAGGGATCAAGAGAATAAATACTGAGACCACAGTTTCCTCCTACTCTCTGACCTGACTATACTTCCTACAGGCTGAGTTGTCCATCGGGATGATGTGGTGAAAGGTTGCTCGTTGCTGTGGTCATTTAGGTCACCCTGCTGGGACACAGAGTGGACAGGAAAGGGGATCTAGAAGGAGAAACAGAAGCTGACCAACACAATGCCTTCCTAAAGGGAAGTGCGCTTAACCATTCATATTCTGTCCCTAGATAATTCTGTCCTTCCCTCATTAAGCAAATCATCTTTGCTTGGCTGCTCTGTCCCAGATATATTGCTTTGGGCTGAGGACTTGGAGATAAGTAAGTACTATCCTCCCTTTGAAGAGCTTAGACTCATGGTCTTCAGAAAATGGGTCTTAAACATGTTTGATTTGCTATTTTAACTACCATCTTGTCTCCTTTTTCCTCCCAGGTGGGACTACATTTCCAACTAAATATCCTAACACTCCTCAACTCTTGTCTCACTATATTTCTTAGCTTCCCCTGTTTCCACAAACTTCTCCTCTATTTCGGCTTCTTTTAGCTGGCCTTGAACTCTAGTGAGGAACGCTAATGATCTAATAAATAAATATATTCAAGTGACACTGATTTTATTTTGTCTCATTAGACATTTGAAAAGGAAAAGAGCATTGGAGAAAAAGTACTTTTTCTTTTACAAGGGAAATAAAAGACAAGAGGTTTAGAAAGTTCTGCCCTGACTCTTTATACCTGTTTGCATTAGAATAAATTGCATTTTACCCCTGGTAGGAGTTGTGCTCAGTCTGAGCAGGGAAAGCACCATTAAAGATGTCAAGGTTTTTCCTTAAGTAGATTGATTGTAAGTGCTCTCATTGCTGTAGCCTGAAAGAGTTGAAATTGTTTGGAAACAAAATGGAAGGACCTTAGCTAACTCCCTTGGTCCTTTATTCGTATGGCCAAAGTAGTTCTTGTCTTTGATTACCTCCCTTCCCCCACAGCAAAGTTGAGATCTTCATCGTGCTGGAATTTTCCTCTCTGTGTTTGCTAAATGCTTAGAAAGCTAGGTCTCCCACTGTCTTACCCCGGAGCAGGCAGGCCTGAAAGGACTCCTAATGAGAGGCCAGATGTTTAGGAGTAGAACCTGCAACGGAGAGGAACTACTACATGCACCAGAAGGTATGTCCACCAAAGGAGAGACAAGATTTCCAGTTCAAAGGGGAAAAAAAAATTGTTTGAAGTTATCTGAAGGCCATGCACAGTTGAAAGATCAGAGTTAAAGATTGGACCATATTGGAAATTAGCATTGCTAATGAGATTTTCAGAGACTCACAGATTATTTTAATCTACTTAACCTTCTCTACAAATACTCAACTTAGAAAACACTGTACGTCTATTTTTAATAGTCTAATAATGGATGAATGTTATTTTTAAGGCAGTAGCAACAATGTTAACATTGCTTTTCAAATAAGAACAATCAAATAATGGCATATGGCTTTATTTTTGTCAGTTCCAACGGCATGTTAGAGAGTGGTAGCCAACTGTCTCTACTTTCTGAAAAATTGAAAGGTAAGGACAGTCTTAAGTGGCCAGCTGATAGGACTACTTCCTCTCTAATGAAAAATGCACAGTCGAATATCAAAATACCAGCTTCTCTGTATGGGCCTTGGAGAACTGAACCCTGGAAACCCAAGTTTCTATAAGACATCTGATCAGCATGGTTCACAACAGGAGCTTTTCCCTATCTTTGACACGATCTTCCTTAAATCAATATGAAGCTGAAATCTGCAACCTTTCAGGAGTGTTCCCTGAATGAGGAAGTAAAAACAGTCTATATCCATTAATATGAATGAGTCCGTCACCCTTGTTCACCTGCCCTGCCTTCCAATGATACGCTTCTTTTATAAACTTAGATTTCTTTCCGTCTCCAGCCTAATTTGTTCTAATGTTGATTTATTTATACATTTATCTAACAGAAATCAATTGAACACCTACTATGTGCCATAGTCTGCCAAACATCAAGGTTACAGTGTTGAGCAAAGCAAGTTTCCTGCTTTCATAGAGGCTATCTCCCTAGTGAAGAAAGATCACCAATAAAACAATAAATAAACAAGAGCAATAAGAAGTACCCAAAAAGGGCACCTGGGTGGCTCAGTTGGTTAAGCAACTGCCTTCGGCTCAGGTCATGATCCCGGAATCCCAGGATCGAGTCCTGCATCAGGCTCCCAGCTCCACAGGCAGTCTGCTTCCCCTGACCTTCTCCCCTCTCATGCTCTCACTGTCTTTCTCTCAAATAAGTAAATAAAATAAAATAAAATAAAAAGAAGTACCTAAAAAAAACCACATCGCATACACATATACCAATGACCAAAAAAGGGGGGGGGTGTGAAAGGGAGTAGCTAGGAAGGGAGAGGCATTTTTTTTTTAGGGTAGGTGGTCAGGGAAGAAGTAAATGTCAGAAGAAGAGATAGTAGGCAAAGAACTAAGGAGAGAATGTTCTAGGCAGAAGGAATAACAAGTGCAAAGGCATAGAAGGCCAGTGTGACTGAGGAGTAGGGAGGGAGAAGGTGGGAATTAGATCCCAAACAAAAAGGATTCAGGACACAAAAGACTTTGTAGCCACAGTGAAGACTTCCAGTTTTATTTAAGCCTACAGGACAGCTATTGAAATTTTTCCTCAGATGATTGATATGATTTAATTTTTACTTTCAACAGCTCAATCTGGATAATACACAGGGAATGATATATAGGGATAAGAGTAAAAGGATGACCTGTTGGGGGTCTATTGCATTGGTTTACGTGAGAGATCCTCAGTGGTAGGGCGGTAGCAAGGAAGATGTAGAGAATATTAACACTTTATTTGGCACAAAATATGGGGCTAAAAAAGGTAACTCGGCCATCAGATTTGAATTGAATTTTTAGTCTTAGACCCTTATCTAGTCAAAGTGGACCCAGGAAGGCCTTTTGAGATCATTCCGTGGAAACCCTTCAATTCAAACATGGGAAAAACTGAAGCATGGACATATTAGGGGACACACAGGGTCATTGAACAGACCGCTAGCAATCCCAAGACTGAGCCTCATGCCTTCTGACTCCCAGGGTGTAAGTAAGGTGACCAAGTTCATACAAGATCAGCAGAGCCTAGGCCTGGGACTTGTCAGCTCAGTAAACCTTCTGTCTACACCAGGGTTCCTGGTCTTTACACTGTGAGAAGAGCCGTGGAGTTATTTCAGGGTCTGTGTATCCAGATGTGGATTTCTCCTACCCTGTAGGCTAAATAAATAAAAGTGTAGGTATCATCATGTAGTACTAGACGGGAGTAATTAACAGCTTGGAGTCTGCCATCTGACTAGGTTCAAGTCTTGGCTTTCTCAACTATTGACTGTGTACCTTCAAACAGGTTACTTAAATCTGGGTCTTGATTTCCTCTCTGGAATGAGTAGCAGTAGCTCTTCCTCTTTTGTGATGCCCACTTAAGATAATCCATTTACACACACACACACACACACACACACACAGAAGGAAGGAAGGAAATCACTTAGAAGAGTATCTGACACAGAACAAGTATTCAAGAAGTGTTCGCTATTATTATGTGGAAGACAAAACTTTTCTTTTACTTGAAATGGGCTCTTAATATTCAAAAGGGATGAGACTGACTCACTCTCCACCCTGAAAAAACTATTAAGTGTCGTTCTCCCCTATGGGTGCGTGGCTAGAACTGCGACCTCCTCAGCTCTGCTCCAACGCCGCTCACCAAGCAGCTACCTGGCAGGAGCTGTGGCCTTCAGCATGGGTACACTACTCCTTCACTCAGTTTTTCATTCATTTATTCAACAAATGTTTGCTGGGTGTGAACTTAAATGCCTGCTGGTTCTTAGCCTTTTTTGTTCCGCTTCGACTGTGTTCACTTGCTTAATTTACTCCCCTGAGTAACTTCCCTCATTGAAATGCAATGATTTTTCAACTGGCAGATGAGGGGTGGTGGCAGAGAGGGTAAGGGGGGCGGAAGGTTCCTATCAGAATTTCAAAGGGGCCATGGGGTGTGCCAATTTGAAGCATTCGTAAGTACCCCCGAAGGCTTGTGTATAAGGAAGAACCCGATCAAAGCTGGAGGAGAGAGGCAGCTGGACGACCCTTATCCCAGGTCCTCTGTGTGTGGTGTGGGTCGGGAAGCGCTGCCTTAGCCATCTTTCGTTTGTTCCCCACACTTTTCCAGTGACAGCACTATGAGGTGTTCGCATGCCCATTTTACAGAAGACCGAGGCTCAGCGATCTTAAGGGACTTCCCAAGTCACTTGGCTGGTAAGTCGAGGTCCAGGACTGGACCCCGGGTTGCCAGATGCCTCATCATGTTTTGCTAGTCTGTTTGTCTGTTTGGTCTTACAACCTCCCAAAGGCAGGGCGCGCTGCCTTTCCTGGCCCACCGAGTTGTTACTCCGTGTATGGAGAAGGAAGAAAGGGAGTCAGGAGGTGGTGGTAATGATGATGATGGGATGCCGGGTGGTGGTGGTGGTGTGTGTGCGTCTGTGTGTGTGAGTGAGAGACAGAGACAGAGGGGTGGGGGAACCCAGAGAAAGACTCTGGAAAATTCTGAATTAATATCTACCAATAAAAAACATGGCCAGTCAAGGTGAGTTTGGCTCTGGCCATCACCAACTGCACAAATGATAAAGCAGAGACATCTGAGTCAACCTAACACTATTCCTGTACTGACTGGGGTCCTGAAGTGGAGAACGGGAAGGGAAGAGGCATGGAGATCTCTTGGGCCATTGCTGTGGTACAGACCACTGAGAGAATTCACCCTCAGGAACCCATTGTGAGGACGGCGTGGAAGCTGTGGGAAGCCTCTCCATGAATTCGGTACCAATTCCCCCCAAAACACGTTGCCTCGGGCTGCCGTGGTTTTGGCCCCTTGAACTAGCCAAGCTCATCTCCTTCCTGCAGAAGTCCTTCGTAGGAAAAGCAGCCCCAGATCATAGTTAAACCTCTGAAGCCTTTTCAGTTTTATGATTTTGCAGAAGGCTTTCAGTAACGCTTCTGCGACAAACGAGTACCCAAGTTGTAATTCATTCCTTCCCCAGTTGCCAGAGCCCCAAAAGTCTCCCTGTACCATCTCCTGCATGATTATTTATGGGTGGTGTGCGAATGTCCCAAATGGGCACCATGCATAACATCCAGGCATTTCCATAAAAATGAGGACTTTTTTTTTTAACAAACATATAAACATTTACCTAATCTATGCAAATCTATTCATTAGGATTTTATAAAACCACCCCTTCCCACCCACACCCCCAACCCACAAAACCCCAGCTCTTTTTTGTTTCCCAGGTTGTTTCTAAGCACTATGTTGAGGGAGGAGGGGGCTCCGGGAGTAAAGGGGGAGATGGTGCTGTCTTCATGATGCAGCCTGCTTACGCACAGCAGCCCTGTGCTTGCAGTTGTGAGCAAAGAGCCAAGTGTGGGAGCTCACCATGATGGTAACCACCTCCCCACGAGGCAGGCAGCCTTTCACCAGAGGGAAGTATCAGGTTGCTGTACTTCGGCTGTGGGTTGTCACTGTCTAATAATATGACCGTTTTGCCATCTCTCTGCAAATAAGGCAGAAGCTGCCATCTAATTGGCATAAATCTCACTTTCCCTCCTCATTGATTTTCTTGTTCTCCTCCTTTGCTTCATAAAAAGAGGGACAAGTGGCTGGTGCTGTGGACAGAGAAGCTTTATTTTTAGTATGAGACAACCTCTATTTTCTTTCAGGAGAGGGAAGTTGGATTACCAATTCTTTTGTAAATGTGTATGGTGATATTTGCTCCGGTAAGTTTTTATATCTCTCTTGATTTACTGCTGGCTGGGGAGGGGTGTGTGTGTGTGTGTGTGTGTGTGTGTGTATTTGCATAGGTACATTTAGGCTGCACACTTTTCTTTCCAAATATCATTTTTGAAATCTTTAGTAGTAACATCTTTTTTTTTTTTTACTTTGCTTTTTTATATTCATATTTTTAAGCCAAAGAGGCTGTGCTGTGTGATAATGTGATGCTTACCTTAGCTGTTAAAGGATGTGTCGGCTTTCTTTTAACATAGTAAGGAAACTATTTAAGCAAACTTATATTTTGCTTTATAAAAATGTAATGTCATTCTACCCCACCCTTCCCCTTTGGAGTGTTTAATGTCCTAAGTATATTCATTGTGCTACAACCTGCTTACTGTTTTAAATAAAGTTTCTCCATCAGTGTCAGAACAAGAATTTCTTAAACTCCATAAATAGCTATGAAACATTGTATGCAGTGCCGAAAGGGGTGTACTAATTTCATAGGGTCTTATAAAGGTGGAATGAATGAGACGAGTTTCTCCGTAAGATTGGGTACGTGTGTACCTTTAATTGAACTGTTTTTCTGAGAAGTATTCAGGTCATTAAAGTAAATTTCTAACATTCTGTGAAAAAATGCAATCACAAGTGGCTGTTGCTTCTCTTCTGTCTTTCTTTGCACTGTGTATTTATGCCACCATCTGTCAGATGCCCAGCCCTGGCTCTCATGTTTCTGTATCCAAAGCTGATCAAGAGCAAAGTGGCTGTTATTAAGTTCAAACTAGTGCAGCATGACTATCTGGTCACCGTTGCTCATAATGACTTTTAAGTGTATTACCTGGCTAGCTACGTTTTCTTTTGTTTCCAGAGAGTCTTAGAAGGTCTGGATTCTCTGTTAAAAGTCTGGGAGAAATTCTGTTATTATAATTACCCTAGGCAGAAATGATAAGATGATTAAGTAATTGTTCCAACAGAAACAAACGGATGCTTTAATTTTCTCTTTATGTTACACAATCAACCAATCTGCACAGACTTTCTCATGGTGAAATGAATTAGAATATATTTATAATGAAAGTTCAAGGCACCTTTGAATGAGAAGAAAGATGAGGTCTGACTATATATTTTTCAAAGATTTTGAAAGTGAAGTTGGAAATGTCATGCATGCCTAGACTTTTTAGGCATAGAATCTTCAGTATAGTAATTATTTAGATCCTGCATCATCTAAGGACAATTCATGGAACTAGTTCTGAGTGTCTAGGAATGCTCTGATCCTCACCTCTACTTTCTTTGGGGTGTTCTGCCCCTCACACACCCTTTGCATGCTGGAATGAAGCTACTCTTTTCTGACAAACAGAATTCTGAATTTTGATTAATCTAGTGCAGTCTCCAACATAGTTCAGCCTCAAAAACCCTACAAACACACATGAACTTATATTGCACTGTGACTGGGGTCACAGTGTTGCAAATAACAGCTTTCCATGCCGTAAACCCTCACTGGAACCAAGTGTTCCTTAGCAGATCGTTTATTGAAAAACAAACAGAACTTTTATCCTTGGGCTGTCAGTATTAACTGCTGAATGAACTCAAGAGCATTGAACATCTCTCAGCCATACTCTCTTCCTCAACATCCCTAATGCCTTTTGCCATTCTTCTCCTTACATGGCTTTAGAACAGATTATGTCCAACATTGTTACCAGAAAGCAGACTTTATCATCATCTGAAACTGCTCAGTAACATAGATTAATGAAGATGTGAGAGGGGATAGCACCCTGAGGGTAAAAGCATTTGTCTTTTCCTCCAGGTGGCCTGTTTACAAAAGTGTTAAGGCTCCAAGCGTGCTTGGACTCACTGACATAGGAAGGGCAATGGGGCATCTGTATCTTAACGAGGTCATTATCTTTAGTTTGACATAGGGTCAGTGTGCCCGGTCTTTAAAAGCATCACTTCAGAAAAGTCCAGAAGGCCATCGCCAAAAAACTGTTGTAGTCTATTCCAAGGAATAAAAATCTGTGCCACAATGGGGAAAATAGTACAGGGAATTTCTATGTCACAATGAGGTCATTTATTCTTTTTAGCAAAATGAAGAATGCAATCCTGTCTTTCACTGTCTGCTTAACTGTGCTGAGCATTTAAAATAGCTTATTTAATCTTCACCGCCATCCCATGAGGGACATAACTCAACCTCCCCATTCTACAGATGCAAAAACTGAGATGTAGGGCAGGTATGTAAGTTGCTTGAGTCAACACAGTGATGATGGTGATGATGATGAAACTTCTAGAGTCTTTTTTTTTCATCTGTCCCATCTGTCAGGGCTTCGCCTCATCCATGTGATTTTCAGTTAACTCCTAGACTGAGATGATTTCCCAGAACTTACAATAAGACACCTTATTTTTTGTTACTGTTTTGCCCCCTTCCAACACGACATAACCTCCTTCTTCTCAGGCTGTGCTTTTGTGACTCCAAGCTAATTATGTGTTTGAAACTGGAGAATGTGTGTTTTATTTCCACTCAACTTGTGCATCTAGAAAGATGTGGACATGATGAAAGGGAGCCAGCCTACAGAGAGATATATGCAGAAGTGGCTAAATTAAGGTAGCTCTTTTAACTGATTAAAAGAGATCCATCCCTTTGACTTTCCATCTTTTGAATGTAGGGTAAAAATAAAGATGGGACAATAACTTCAAAATCTCAACATCTCAAGTCTGGTTCATCATTGATGCAAATGTAAAAAGCAATTGAACTGAATTGATTTATTTGTGGAGAACTTTGTAGAATTCTCGGCTTCTTTTTACTCACCCCAGCATGATTTTCTTTCACTTTTGGCTACTGAAAAGAGCTGAGGTGGCACTTCAGGTAGAATGTTGCAAAGGGTCTCTACCACCTGGGTCATTAAAAAATGAACACAGCTGCTGATAAGCATGCTGAGGAGCGTGACAAAGTTGAAATCCAGAGTCCCCAAATGCATTCTTTTGCACCTGAGCACTGAGCTTCCTGTTTGAAATCCATTTAAGCCAATAAAATTCAGTTGAGTCTTCTGGGGGAAAAAATGCACTGACATAGAATCAATATGTTTGAAATTTCTCTTCAACTGGCAGTTTTTGGATTGGAGGCCGTGCATACTAGTCATGAGGTGAGTCTGTGAAACGCTGCATTTTATTCCCTCCAGTGAGAGAGAACAGATTATGAGTGATGGAAATGTTACGAGAAGATAGAACCTAGTGCAGAATACCATTGCTATATTTCACCAAAATGCAGAGGGATCTAAAAAAATGAACAAAGAAACAAAACAACCCACCACAAAATGGGAGGACTAAGAGTTAAAGTTTGAGATGCTGGTACCATATTGACTTCTCAGTGTGATTGGCTGTGTCTAATAAGCAATAGGTTTTGAGCTCTCCACCTCCTGCCCTCATGTAGACACCCAATTAATTAAAAAGAATATAGCAGGTAGTACACAATAAAATGTTTCCAAAATGTTAGTCATTTTTGTCAGAGGCGAGCTTGGAAACTTATTGATTCTCTATTACTTCTTTTTCTTGCTCTTAAAAAAATAATAATTGGGTGGTTTAATCAGAAAGTGTGGTATTTAGAGCCAGTCAGGATGAAGACATTTAAATCAATCTGCTTTTTCCAAGAGTATTTATGAGGATTCTAAATATATTAGAGCTACCAAATGAGCACTTTTACTGTAACGAAATATGTTGTGCTCAGCCACAGTGCTCATCAAATACAGGCTCTTCCTTAAAACTGAACTTAAAAGCAGTTTTATGAAGTGTGTCGTATTTCAGTCTTCACCTGCAAGATACAGCTTTCTTCACAGAGGTGATGAAATTCAAAATAAATAGCAGTAGAGATTGTACTTTATCTTGCCTATGTTTCCTTCTGTCTTTTCTCTGGCTATGGATTTGTCTACTTAAAAATGTTGATCATTAAGAGCTTAACAATGATCTATTAAGTAAGGAGAAAGCAGCTGGTCTACGGCGTAATGAGTCTGGAGTAGTCTTGATTCTGTCATCAAACATTCTAAGCCGGTGTGCAAACAGAGCCAGTGGTCCTGTTCTGTACTAGAGTAAGAAAATGGAATCAGTGAGGAATTTGATCTTTTGATACGAGTACATGAAGGGCTAAATCCTCTAAGAGAGGTTCTTGGTCATCAGTGTATCTTTAAATGTTTAAAGATTTGGGACGAGTTGAAAATGGAAACACGTCAGTCTTTCTACTCTGCTGACTAATGGATCTGCATAATTAATATATTTTACAGTGGTCATTTTTTTTAACACAGATTATAGCCAAAAGTACTAATGGAAAATTATTCTGGGGGCAACGTGAAACACGTTCCAGTACAGTTTCTGGAAAGCTTATTCCCAGCACAGGGCAAGCTTTCATTGTGGAGCTTTGGGTTGGCCAGTATAACTGGATAATCATGACATTATGGTCCTTTGGGGGACTGATGTGTTGGGCACAAAAGGTTGTTTTTTTGTTTTTGTTTTTTTTAAGGTCTTATCTATTTATTTGAAAGAGAGAGAGATCACAAGTAGGCAGAGAGACAGGCAGAGAGAGGGGGAAGCAGGCTCCCGAGCAGAGAGCCCGATGCGGGGCTTGATCCCAGGACCCTGAGATCACTACCTGAGCTGAAGGCAGAGGCCTAACCCACTGAGCCACCCAGGCACCGAGGTTTTTATTGATAGTCCCTGTGTGACCTCTTTTAGCCTTGCTTACTGAATCTTTAAGTCCTTCCATATTACCACACATTGTCTCAGTGTAGACTTTCTGGCAAAGATATGATGCATATTTCAGGCTTATTTTATTTCTGGTATAATATGGCCTTATGAACATTTGTATGCAATATGAATTATTACTGCAAGGACTTTTTAAGTCACCATATTGACATCTACTTCTCAGTGATGAACCCATATATCTTTATCTGGTTTTGGATCGCTGCCACAACAAAGAAAAATGGACACCGTTTTTCAAAACCTAAGGCTTTCAAATTGGATGGTTGAGACTTAAAATTTTTTTAATCAAAAATTTTGAAAAATTATTTGGGAGAAGATTTGAGGGAAGAGTTGGAACACTGATTTCACCAGGCTCTCCTTTCATTCATCATATATTAAAGGATGCCTGCTGTGTACCAGGCACCAGGCTAGGTATGGGAGATGTATAATATTTGCACTCCCCGAATTTAATGCCTTTTATTTTCCATTTTCTCAGCTAAACCTAGTTTCTATTTCATGGCCCAGGATGTGTCTTCCTAAAAGCATAATTGAACTGTTTTAGCAAGATGTTTGTAGAAAATATATGCTTTTGGTCCTATCGGTTCATGCTCAGAGAAGGAGTAAGAATGAATCCATTTATTTATAGATGTGATTACTGTGTGGCTGATATGGATGGTTTGAAGGGGATTGCTAGAAGAGTTCATGCAATGCTTGTGTCTTATAAGCATTATTTCTTGCTCCTGTCTCCTTGCTCCTAGACATTCTCAGATTTGATAGGTCATGCTCATTCTTGCTTAGTGTTAGAGGTGGAGAGAAAGGGAGCAAGCTTCAACAGGACAGGAAAGAAAAGAAGACGAAGCATAAACTGAGAGGAAACCTAGAAGAATTAAGATTTTCTATGACTATCTGAACTAGATTTAACTTACATTATCTGGTTCTCTATCTGGTACCCATCTATTCAAGAAATGTAGGTAAGTAGATAAGTAGATAGATAGATAGATGGTGTCCACATTATGCCAAGGGCAGTGCTAGATACTAGGGCATAGGAATAAACAAGATATACTAGTTTCTTAACTCATGCAAATTCTAATAAGCCAGGATTTCTCAGCCTCAACACTATTAACATTTTGCCCCAGATAATTCATTGATGTGGGGGGTTCTTTTATGCACTGCGGAATGTTTAGTATCATGCCTGGCCTCTATCCATTAGATGTCAGTAACAACTCCCCTCTCCAACCACTGCCCCCCCCCACCGCCACCACCACCACCTCTACCACCAAGTTGTTACAATCAGAATTATCTCCAGACAATGCCTATTAACCTCTGGTTTAGAATCATTAGGCAAGAAACTTAGTGATCGTTAGTGATCATCATCTGCTTTGATCAATACTTCCCATTTCATTTCTATTTTGCTTACTTTCGGATGCTTTGCTGCATGGTTCACCCCAAGATTCTGTATACATTCTGTATAACTTGCCTAACAAAGACAAAAAAGATAGCTGTATGGTTTTTTTTTTTTCACTATTTTTATCCCTTCTATATAACACTTTACTACATTCACTTGGCTTACATTGTCTCATTTGATTCCAGCAATCAACAAATGAGGCAGTGTTAGAATATTATAAACTTTGAACAGATGAAAAAATGGACATTTAGAATGGCTATATGAGATTAATGATGACTAGAACCTGGATTCACACTCACATACACTGACTAAAAATCCAGTGTTTTTCTGAAGAATTATAACATTTAATAGAAAAAAAAAAGGTAAGTATATTTAAAGCACGCCTTTTTCTCTTTGAGGCTATGTTGGAAATAAATGCAGTATTGTAGTGGATGGAAGGCCCAAGACTTGACTCCTTACTCAATATTTATTAGCTGGGAAGTTTGGGACAGTCCATGTACACTCTTAGAATTTCCCTGGTAGTTCATGGAATACAGAGTGATACATTGCAGAGGAAGCCCTAGAGATCAGTCTGGTGGAGTGGATAGAGCCCAGCTTTTGAAGTCAGATGGACCTACTGTATGAGTCAGCATCCCAGCAGGAAAAGATGACACCCTCAAAACGTCTGACCTCTTCCTGATGACTGTAAAATATTAAAACTTAATTTCTTTAAGTCTGAAAATTGAAGCCCCAGGAGGTGAGTGAAGTTTCTTAAGACCTTATGGTGAATTTGGTGCAGAAGGAAGACAAAAGCAGAGCTTAATGTCCTTCCATACAAATGACCTGAAAAATCGTTTCAAATGGAGAAAGCCCAGTTTATGGTTTTGGCACATACCGAAAATGTGCATGTTCTGGGTTATTGCCAGATGTTTAGGTGCCTGAGATAGGTCCCTAGTGGTTTTAATGGCGTATACTCAAGAATCTTCGGGGTGAATGTAACCATATTTCTAGCCTCATTAGAAGCTACAGATACATGGAGTATCTTGATGGACCTTAAAATAGTGAAAGACATTGAGAACACCTGAAAGACAGGTGGTAATTCGCCATGGCACTCATCACACAGGCTCCTGAACTTGCATAGATGCATGGCTTTCCCAGGAGAGGGGCTCATATTGTACCTGGGCTCATATCCTTGTTTAAAGGTATCTGTAAGTATACCTGTAAGTATACCTTGGCGCATTTGCCAAGATTAAAGACTTTCTAAGCATTTTGTTCTGGCAGAATGCCTATCGGGAGAACTTCTGCCTGCACTACCTTGGAGAACTGAGTTGAAATGAAAGGAAATGAGTCAGAATCCTGGCTCTGCCACTTTTGCTCCTTTGGGCCATTCATTTGCCTGTTCTGTGCCTCAGTCTCTTCATCTGTAAAATGGAAATAAGGCTTCTTCTCCCTAGAGTTGCAGAGAGGATTGCTGTCAGAGACACCATAGGAAAGCCTTGTTGAGACCCTGCAGGCCTAAACACTGTTGTGTCTCTCTATTCTCATTGTCATCATTTCCTTCCTTGTGCAGTCAAAGGCCATTCTGCTATCAGTTTTCAGTCCATGCCCTAATGAGTACATGAGGTAGGGAAAGTTTTTCCCAGTTTACCAGGAAAATGACTGCAGTTATGGGAAGTGTCCAAAATTGTCTGGAAAGGCTTTGATGGGCAATTCCATCTCAAAGGGAGATTGTCCATATTATAAATTGCAGAGATGGCATCATCACTGAAGAATAACTATAATAAAACCAAATGCCATATGGGCAAAGCAATTCTCTGTTATCAGCTCATCTTTTAAAAAGCCCATGAATTTTCCTTTCTACTCCTTTGGAACCTTTTCACCCCCTTCTGTCCAGGCATAACCCATTTGCTGTAGTGGGTGGAAGAGGTTGTGGACATGACCTCTGATGTCAGTGTGTCATGTTGTAATACTGTGTGACTTCAACCCTCTCCTCTCTCAGTGTGATCCCAGAAGCGCCTCAGGAGAATTCACAAATACAGGTTTTCTCCTCCCTGAGGACCAAAGGTCCCAGAAACCCCCCTGCCCTGGGTTCTTTGTTAGCCCCGGATGCAGGAAATTCAAAGGTTCCTCATTTCCCGTATTTTATTTACCTCAAAGCACCTCCTGACACATCTGATCAGGAATTTCGGTTAGCTCGTATTTTTCTCCCAAGACCATTATCTGCTGGCAGATCTTCCCCAGACTCCTTTCCCGCTGCTCACTTTTTCACTCCACACTGGCATTTATAAACTCCTTATCCTCCGAGGTATTTGGAAAACACTTACTCCAAACCTGCCGCAGACCAGTTCCCCAGGATAATTTTTTTCTCCTTCTCCCAGTGCCTCTACCTTATAGGAGAGTGTTTCTCAAACTTTTTCCCTGTGGATCGCTTCTGGAAGGCAAGGATTTTTTTTTTTTTTTTTTTTTTTTTTTTTTACTGATTCACTCATTCACTTGTTCATACATGTATTCATTTAAGCAATCTACGGCATTTATTGAGCAGTGATTGTGTGTCAGTCTCAGTGTTAAAAATTGGGGATACAGAAAGGCACCTAGCTGGCTCAGTTGGTACAACATGCAACTCTTTTTTTTTTTTTTCTTTAAAGGTTTTATTTTTATTTATTTGTGTGAGAGAGAGAGAGAGAGAACAAGCTGGAAGGAAGAGGTAGAAGCAGACTCCCTGCTAGCAGGGAGCCTGACATGGGGCTCCATCCCAGAACCCTGAAATCATAACCTGAGCTGAAGGCAGGTGCTTAACCAACTGAGCCACCAAGGTGCCCCAGCAACATGCAACTCTTAATCTTGGGGTCATGGGTGGGAGTCTCATGCTGGGTGTAGAGATAACTTAAAAAATCTTTAAAAAATTTGGGATACAGAGGTGACTAAAACAGATATAGACCCTACTCTCCCAAGATTTGCAGTCTAATGGGAGGAGAGTCATTTTAAAAATCCCTCTAAAGTGATTTAATTACCATTGTAGTAAGTGCTAAAAGCTAAGCCATCTTTGGGTACTAATTATGTGACAGGCACAACTCCAAGTGTTTTATGCATATTAATTCACTTAATCATAGCGACTCTTTGAAGGAGTTAAAAGGAGGAAGGATTAGAGCCCATAAAGTCCTGAAGGACATGGGCTCCTTTCATAAGTCTAGGGATATTGAATGAGGGTCACACAATAGGACAACATGATAAAAGACCATGTAGCTGACACTTAGGCAGGACTTGCTGCATTCCCAGCACTGTTCTCTCCACCTCACAGAGTCAGAACTACCACAGAAGCATGATGAGGAATCACTATTATTATTTTAAGGATGGAAAAAAGGAGACATGTAAAGCCTGAGTCACTTGTCCAAAGTCACACATTTCATAAGTGGTGATTCTAAGACCTGAGCCTGGGCTCTTACACACTAGGTTAACCTGGATAAAGGTGCTTAAGACACTCTTCATTTGGTGCATATTCTGGAAAATTTGGTAAAATGGGAGGAAAGAGGCTCCTTTTAATGTGTATCTGAGTAGGAAGAGCTATGACCCTTGTTGAAGTGAAATGGAACTTGGGGGGCCTAGGAATTTGGAATCCTTAGCTTTTAAGCATAGTGCAAGGGTAGACAGAGACCAGCAGCATGGCCTGGGAGCTTCTTGGATGTGGAGAAGATTGGGTTCCACCCCAGATCTACTGAGTATCAAATTCTACATTTAGATGAACTCTGGCTGAATTTACATGCCCAGTTAAGTTTTAGAAACTCATCTGTAAAATAAATTAAAAGATTGGGCTTCTAGCTCTGGTTTTGATGCCAAATGACCAGTTGTTGGAGCTGCCCAGATTTTCCTTGCTCTGCCTCCTCAGTGGGGATGACCTCAGCCCTCCTCATGGATGGCATCACATCCCCACCACCCCCTGCCAGAAGAATTAGAACTGTTGGGAAAAAAGATTCTGTAGAAACTCTGAGTCTCTTTAACTTCCAGAATCTTTTTCTCCTGGTGTGGTCCGTCCATGGACCATTTATATCAGAATCACCTGGGGAGTTTATTATAAATGATGTTTAGATTCAAAGTAGACTTCTCAGAGCAGCAATAAATGCCAAAATATAGTGTAATGTCTTTAAACACTAGGAGAAAATGACTGTCAGGTTAGAATTGAAGATTCCTCTTATGGTATTTATCCAGAACAAGGATGCAATAAAGACATTATCAGACAAACAGTCAATCACATTTAACTTTTACCTTTAATTAATCCTTTTTTGGGGGAGGAACCATCGGTGTGGAATGTATACTTTGAATCTATCCAAACCTTGGGTTCAGATTCTGGCTCCCTTTCCCCACTAGCTGTGTGACTTTTCATCCAGTGATTTCCATTTCTTGAATCCCAGTTTTCTCATCTATGAAGCTGGGAAAGAATTTTCACCACGGGGGAAGGAGGGTCTGTTGTGTGGTCTTCGATAGTATTTATAAGCATGTGACACCTAGTATCAAACTAAATAAGCTATTAAGAGTTATTATTGGTTGTTAAACAAAATGAAATTTCACAAAGTTACTCTCAGATTATTTATAATATCATAACATAATTATGAAATTATAGTTTGGTTACTATAAATAGAAACCTACTTTGAAAATTTTAGAAGTGCTGTTTAATTTAGCATGTTATCTTAGCATTTCATTCATTTATTTGGTCATTCAACACATATTATTTAAGATTCTACTAAATGCATGGAACTTTCCCAGTCACTAGAAATGCAGGAGTGTTATATGTTACTCAGAGAGTTGGAGATGGGGGGCAAAAAACAAATAATAAAAAATGTTAGATCACGGTAAGAGCTATGGAGAAATAGCAATCCAGTGGAGGAGAATAATTTTTTCAAACCCATATTTTTTTAAGATTTTATTTATTTATTTGACAGACAGAGATCACAAGTAGGCAGAGAGGCAGGCAGAGAGAGAGAGGGAAGCAGGTTGCCTGCTGAGCAGAGAGCCCAGTGCGGGGCTCGATCCCAGGGCACTGGAGTCATGACCTGAGCCGAAGGCAGAGGTTTAACCCACCGAGCCACCCAGGTGCCCTTCAAACCCATAGTTTTATAAATTAAATTAAACAGTAAATTTATTTTTTTAAAGGTTTTATTTATTTATTTGAGAGAAAGAGAATGAGAGAGAGAGAGAGAGAGCATGATAGGTGGGTCAGAGGGAGACAGAGACTCCCTGCTGATCAGGGAGCCCTATATGGGACTCAATCCTGGGACCAGGATCTTGACCTGAGCCAAAGGCAATTGCTTAATCAGCTGAGCCACCCAGGCACCCCTACACAGTAAATTTATTAAGAGAAGCCTACAGCAAGGCTTTAGGAGTACAAATAACTATTTTTCATCGTTGTGAGTTTTCGGATTTTCTCTCTAGGTTTTCTTTAAAATCTGGAGTCACCCTATTTGAAGGATTTAAATGGACTCAAGTCTTGATGACTCACTGGGGCCACCTTTCCATCTTCACACAGAATGTCTGACAATTGTAGGTTCATGGCACTGAATGCATCATTCCATGTGATATAACAATAACTCCAGGAAACAAATAGATTAACTGTATATTGAGTTTTCCATCAAGTGAGGTAAACTGTGGCTTAGAAAGTTCATTTTCAATTGACCAAAGATTTAGTATGGGCAAGTAGTGATGTGAAGAGTCAAGCCTAGGTTTTCTCTCCCCAAATTCAACATGAACTCTACCATAGAACCTCACTTTATTTGACTTTATTTAATTGTATTTAATTAAATAATTTTAATCAATTAAATTGTTTATTTAATAAAGAGAAAGAGAGAAACTCACTTTATGTAATCCCTAAAAGCCTCATAAAAGAAGGATCAGGCTCCAAGATAGGAATGGGTCTGTGTGATGTCATTGCTCTGCATTATGGGGACTTATCAAAGTTATTTTAGGTTTAAACTATTACCATTGTCTAAATATGATGGTATTAAGGATGAAAGTGGAATAAATAATAGACTGACAAATAGAATTTATGAGTCATGGAACATCAGCTTCAAAACAATTGTATATATATTAAAACACACACAAAACCTGTTAGGCTGTTACAGAATTTTCCAAACCAATTTTACTTAAGGTTTAGAACGGGCTTTTAAAGCATTTTATTCCTAATATCTCTTTTTTTTTAATACCCTCTGATTTCAATATGGGAACAATTTTATTCTTATTGACTCAAAATTGAAATTATATCTTAATGAATTCTATCAGCTAAGTGTCCAAATGTACCTTAAAGATGTAACATCCCTCCTCATTATGCCACTAGTCCACAAACAATACAATCTAATAATGAAAATGTTAGAGACAATACAGAAAAGAGAAAAAGCATCAGAGCTGGATCCAATTATGAACTCTTCCAGCACAATGAGAACACAACTGGGCTCCAGTGGAGCCATGTTCACCCCTAGACTCTAGTAATCTCTACACCCAATATGGCGCTCAAACTCATAACTCTGAGATCAGAAGTCCACCTCTAGATTCTAGAATGGCTTCTGCAGTGTGGTCTCCCGGGCTGTCTCACAGGGGCAGAGTGTTAAGGTAGGACCACTTATAAACCTGGACCTTTCTTCACATGTTTGTCCCCTACATGAGGTCATCACTCTCCATGCTAAGAATGTGTTCTTTAACATGCCTCAGAGTCTGTCTCCACGGATTATCTGAGGCTATGATGCATGCTCAGAGCCCCCTTGTTTTCCTTCTCTCAAGGTGAGAATTAGCTTCCTGGTGATTTCCTCAGTGCTGATAAGATAGTTTTCAATTTCAATCAGTTATGCTCTTTATTCTACTAACTCCATTCTATTGAACTGATATTTCCACTTAGAATGGCCCTTTGTTATTATTTCATTTTCCTTCCTTAAGGTCTTAACAAGTCACTGTTTTCCCCGTTAAAACTTATAACCACTAAGAACTTAGCAATGAGCATAGCACCAAAAGCACAGAAGGTACATTTTAATGAGCTCTTTGGTGATGTTTCTTGCATCTGCTAAAACAAATTAGGTCAAAATAAGATTGAAGTGAGCTTCAAGTGCTTCAACATCTAAGAAACTGACTTTATCATGTAGAAAACAGGAAGAAGTGAAAAGGACCTGAAGAATAAGAAAGTCATTAAATTCCCGTACTTTATAGAGGGTCAGAAGTCTCAGTGGAGCAAATTCTAATTTGTATTACCTAAGAAGGTAGGAAAAGGTCCTCTGAAGAACTACACAGGCCCACAGAGCTCAAACCATATTCAGGACACATTGAATATTTAGCAAGCATTTGTCCAGGAAGGGAGAAGTCTCCACAACCTGACTGGGTTCCTGCCTGGCAAATGGAAGCTTATATAATTAGCTTACTCCTGACTGATGCTCTGATTGTTACTGCTAACATCTGACATGATAAATTTGATATTAACTTGTTCCTCTTGCCTTTGTTCACTCTCAATGGTAGAATTGTCAACCCACTTCTTATGAATCATTCTCTCTTTTCAAGACCCTCAATTAATTTTCTTTTTACCTTGTCTCCTGATCCTAATTATGCATGCACCTTTTGTGAAAATCAGGGTATTTCGGGCATTAAAACTTTGTTTGCTTTTGATACATGATGAAGTAGTTGAATTGTTGCTTTAATAAAATCTTGTAAAATCTGCAAGGTTAATTCTTCCTTAAATTTATGTGATTTACTTAGATAGATAGCACTGCCGTCTGCTTGTCTCTCTTCTCTCTTCCTCCTCTTTCTCTTTTTCTCTTTCTCCCTCTGTCTCTCTCTCAGAGTTTATGTGTCAGTTAGTTTTCGTTGCATAACAGACTACCCCAAAATTTAATGGTTTGAAACCACACTATTTATGTAGCTCAAGATTCTATAGATCAAAGATTTGGCCAGAGCTCAGCTCAGTAGTATGTCTGCTTGTCTTTACCGGGCTCAGTCATGATGGCATTTATGGTCATTTTCTGTTTTTTTGAGGTGGGGGGTTTTTCCCAGTTGGGAAAATACGGATGACTGGACAACTTCTCTCTCTCATCAATTAGGAGGCTAGCTTGTTCTCATGGTAATCTTGAGGTTCCTAAAGAGTGAGCATGAAAGCTGCAAGTCCTTTTAAGGCTGAGGCTTGATATTCACAGAAAGTCACTTTTTATCGTATTCTACTGCTTGAGGCAAGTCATAAGGTCATTGCAGATTCAAGGGTTGGGGAAAGAGACCCCACTTTTTGATGGGAGTAGAAGCAAAGAATTATAACCATTTTTGCAATCTATCCAGTACTCAGCTATCATTTTATGACTGTGTCCCTTAAACTTGAATCCAGTTTTCTTATCTCACTTGCAGAATATGCTTACTTGGTCATCACAATCTCATCTGAATTTGTTCTCTTTAAAACAGGCCTACCTATTGTCTCCCTTTTCTCATAACCCATTTCTGGCACTAAAACTGTCCCTTTCCCAGGCTCTTCACTGAAAACCCTGTAGTCCTTTCACACTCTCTTTTCTCCGCTTTCTTTATAGGCAAAACTGCCAAATTCTGTGAGAATCCTTCCAAAGTATCTCTTAGTCTCTCCTCCACACCACTCAGATTTCTCTCTGATCTTTTTGTTCTCCCATCCAAAATATCCAGCACACTCTGTCCTAGCTAGTCTCCCCCTATCTCTTCTCACTCCTCTTAGGAAACTTCTGTGGCTCCCTCACATCTTACTACACCAAGATCAAGCTTCTCTGCTACACCCCACTTTCTGATTTGGCCCCAGGTTTACCTGCCTACATTTACTTCCACTATCTACCAGTTTGAATTTTCACAATCCAGTGAAATGAGACACTTCACTCACCCCAAACACTCCTTAATTGCTTCTGTTTTTTGTTTTTTTTAAGATTTTATTTATTTATCTGACAGACAGAGATCACAAGTAGGCAGAGAGGCAGGCAGAGAGAGGAGGAAGCAGGATCCCTGCTGAGCAGAGAGCCCGATGCGGGGCTCAATCCCAGGATCCTGGGATCATGACCTGTCCTCTCCAGCTAAGTTTGTTAACGTCAAAATAAAGAAACACATCACATCTATCTTCCTTTTGGATTTTCCAGATTTCATAAGACATGGTATGGGCAAAATAGATAATCAACAAAAAGTTATTATATTGAATTAAATCTCTAACTTCATTTGATTACCTCCTTTGAGAAGATCGTTTTTCTGTCATTTGAGGAAGAGGAAACTCTTTGTGATTTATCAACATCACACAGCCTAATGCTTAAGGGACCTGAATGTAAATACAGGTTCCTAAACTGATCTGAACTGATTCAGGGCTCTTTACATGGACTCTATAACATCCTAATTCTGACAGAATGATTTCTACTGCCAAGCTATAGGAAAATGTTGTATTCTCTCATTCGACAAAGTCATCCTGGACACCTCCTTCACCCACTAATATCAAACTCAGATCTAAATCCTGACAGTGTTGCCTCCACAGTATCCCTCAATCTGTGTACTTCTCTCCATCTTCACTCTTATTCTTCTCTCTCCCTTGGACTGTTGCAGCTTCCCCTAAAAGGTCCTGCTATTCTTTACTCTTCTTCTCACACATTTCCTCCACGCCCTTCTCCACATAGCAACGAGAGAGCTCTTTTCTAAATTCAAGTCTTCTTATCCAGCTCCCCTGCTTAAAATGTTCCGTTAAATTCCCACTGTTGCTAGGTTAAATGTCAGTATCCTTATCAAGACCCATAAGACCATGAAGCATCTAGCCCCCGTGTGCCTCTCCAGATAATGTCTTCCCAAAATGTCCCTGACTGAATTCCGCTTGGAAGCTTCACATATTCCATTCCCTCTGCCTACTCTGAGAGGCGCGTCATCCACCTCTACATATCCTTCAGTCAACTCAAGTTATTTTGGAGATTATTTAATTAATGTCCACCTCTTCCATCCAATCGTAAGTTCCTTGAAGACAGAAGACCTCTGTTTATGCTCTTTAATGCATTTACTGAGTGTAGCAGTGTCTGGTGCATATTATACATTCAATAAATAACGTCCATTTGAATGAGTGAATGGACAGAGAAGTAAATGAACGAATCAATAGCTATCTCTGTTCCACCCCTGTGCTCATGCGTAAATGTGCATGAGACACTTCTCCTGCCCTCCAGAGCTAATATTTTGATTAGGAAAGGAAAGCATGTAAATTATGAAGCATAGAGGTTCTAGTAGAAGTTTGAAGACAAAGGGATGAATTTCCCCTGTGACAGAAGGAAGAAACAGGAATGTATACTAGTTTACTTTCGTCACAATTACTACACATTGCCACAAACTCAGTGACTTAAAACTTAAAGTAACAAGTTTTTCTTGCTTCTGGAGGCGAGAAGTCCTAAAATCAAGGTGTCAGCAGGGCTGCATTCCTTCTGAAGACTCTCGGGGAGAATCTTTTTCCTTGCTTTTTACAATTTCTAGAGGCTACTTAAATTCCTTGGCTTGTGGCCCCTTCTTCCGTCTTCCAAACCAGTAGCCTGTTCAGCCATCTTTAAATCTCTCTCCTACCCCATCTGTTTTTGTCACCACATCTCCTTCTCTGACTCTGAGCTATCTGCCTCCTTCTTTTTTCTTTCCCTCCCTCCCTCCCTCCCTCCCTTCCTTCCTTCCTTCCTTCCTTCCTTCCTTCCTTCACATATAATGTATTATTTTCTTCAGGAGTACAGGTCTGTGAATCATCAGTCTTACATAGTTCACAGCACTCACCATAGCACATACCCTCCCCAGTGTCCATAACCCACCCACCCTATCCCTCCCCACCAACCCCTCACCAACCCTCAGTTTGTTTCCTGAGATTAGGAGTCTCTTATGGTTTGTCTTCCTCCCCAGTCCCATCCTGTTTCATTTTTTTCCCTCCCTACCCCCCCATAACTCCCCACCCTGCCCTCAAATTCCTCATACCAGAGAGATCATATGATAATTGTCTTTCTCTGATTGACTTATTTTGCTTAGCATAATACCCTCTAATTCTATCCATGTTTTCGCAAATGGCAAGATTTTGGGTTTTTTGATGGCTGCATAGTATTCCATTGTATCTGTGTGTGTGTGTGTGTGTATGTGTGTGTGTGTGTGTGTGTGTGTGTGTATATATATATATATATATATATATATACCACATCTTCTTTATCCATTCATTGTTGATGGATATCTATGTTCTTTCCATAGTTTGTCTATTGTGGACATTGCTGCTATAAACATTTGGGTGCACGTGCCCCTTTGGATCATTGGATCACTACATTTGTTTCTTTAGGGTAAATATCCAGTAGGGTGATCCAGGATAACATCATCTCAGGGTCTTTGATTTAATTACATCTGTAAAATTCCTTTTACCATGTAACATAATCATATGGCGGGAGATTAGTACATAAGCATCTTTGTGGGGAGGGTCATTATTCTGTCTACCACAAAATTATGAAGTTATATAAGAATGGGTTTGTGAAGGAAGGATAAGAATGGCTCTATGAAGAAAGGACACTTGATTGAGTCTAAAAGACAAAGATGGGGAGGGCCCTCTAAGAAAGACAGCAGCATAGATAGAGCTTATAGACAAAGAACAAACAAGATTTTTTTGGTGGGGGAGTGCAGTTTTAAGTAATTCCTTGTTCACTGAAGACAATGAGAAATGAAGCTGGAAAGGCAAAGACCTAAAGGCATGTCTTGCATGCTGTTCTAAGGAAGTTACTTTAGTTACTTTATGTGGTAGGCAGTGGAGAGTCACTGAATGGTGGTAGGTGGGGAAATGGAGGCCCCATAGTAAAATTTGCATTCTGGGAAGATCACTCTTGCAGCAGAATAGAACCTGGATGTCCTGCAACAAGGCTAGAGGCAGGTACAGCTCTTGGGACACTTCTCCATTACCCTGGGCAAGAGATGGTGGTGGCCTGGGCAAAGATAGTAGCAGGTGAATAGAGAAGGGGACACAGCTATGGCCATTATTAAGAATACAGAAACAGCAAAGTGAGAAATGAGATGAGAGAAAGAATAGAAAATAGAGTGAATAGAGAAAAGAATAGTGAATAGAGAAAAGAATAGTGAATAGAGAAGGAGACACAGCTATGGCCATTATTAAGATTACAGAACCAGCAAAGTGAGAAATGAGATGAGAGAAAGAATAATTCAAGATGGCTTTCAGGGTTTTGACTCTGATCATGGGACAGAAAAAAGGTACCATGGGTTGAGTCTATCTCAAATGAGGCTATTCCCATGGGTTCAAAGAGTCACCCTAAAAGGAATACAGCCTTTATATGCTCATTTAGTCAAGTATCCTAATGTCACAGTGGATTTGTTGTTTCATTCCTGGTGCTTCACTGGACTTGCAGCATTTAGAAATGAGAACAACAAAATAATCATAACCATTAAGGAGACCTACTTCCTATGAAGCAATCTCTACATTACCCAGCTCTTTCCACTTCCCTCTGGCATTTGTCTATCAGTCCTTTCCAAGGCACAGAAACATATCAACCAATAAAAGCCAAATAAATGTAACAGCTTCCTCCTTTCACATGAGCAAGTCTGTTGGCTTCTTACATCTTTGTTCTGGCCTTTTTCTGGATTTGTGTCAAAACACAGCTTCTAACCCTTTCCCCCGAGACCACTGGTTCTATAACGATTTCAGATTTCATTTCAGTATCTGCCAAATACAATAGTAAGTCTGAATGAGATCAAAAGGAGCTCAGGTTCCTCTAAGTTCTAATCCAAAGGCAGGTTCTGCTTGTCTTCAAATGCTTTAAGGCCTGGATGAGATTCAAGAAAAAGAGGATGTCTCCAGATTTGGCTGAGAATTCAAGTCAGACAGCCTAGGGTTCAACTCCTGGCTTTACCACTTACTCACTGTATGATTTAGAGAAGTTAACGTGTTAGGACTCTCAGTTGCCCCAGTGTAGAACCAGGGTAGCATCTGTCTTGCAGTCTTGTCAGGATGACCATTTCAGATAATGTCTGTAAAGCACTTTACTCAGGTCTGGCATGGATTAATTATTCTCTTGATTATGAATGTTTTATTACTAATAATTACTGTGATGTGATTCATAAATAAGTAACAAACAGATTTCATGGAGTAAATCTGGACTCCTTACGAGGACTTCCCTGATCCTGCCTCAAGCTTCAACTTATGCCATTCCTCTCCTTGCCCATTGCAGCCACAAGAGCTTCTTTTCATTTCTTCAAACAGGCCAAGTTGTTGCCTTTCTCAGAATCTTCGGCCTGGGATTGTCCCTTTATCCATCTCTAACTGTTCCCTGCACTAGCTCCTTTTCAGTCTTTTGGGGCTGAGTGTTGCCTCCTTAAAGAAGACTTCCGTGTCTACCTTATCTAAGAAATCCCCACTGTTATTATCTATCACTGTACTGGCTTGTACTTTTATCTCCTTTATCACAATTTTGTATTTGTTTATTCATTTATTGCTTATTGTTCCCACCATAGTTTAAGCTCCAAGTGAATGGCATCAGTCTATCTATCTATCTATCTATCTATCCAAGATCTATCTATCTGTATCTATTTATCTATCACCAGCATTGACACACCTGGCACTCAGTAAGCAGTTAATAAATATTTACATATAGAAGATGATCGTTTTTTTTTAACTTTAAGGAGATAGTTCACATACCTCTGATAAAGTTGCATTAGCTAATAGACTCTTCTGGGAAGAACCATATATCAAATAAAACCTTGAATTCCATGATGTGAATTTATACTCATTAACCTTTAATTTAGGTTACTGCATTACACTTTATTCCCAGATCATAGGGGACCAGCTTCCTAGAGTTGTTGATAACAGAGGTCATAGAAGATGCCTTTCCTAAATTGTGCATTGATATAAAATGAGCTGAGACTTATCTCTCTCAAATGATGATATCCTCTCACATCTATTATTATTGGGAAGAGATGAAAACATTAGACTGGAAAATTATCCTTTGCATACTTCAGTGTGCATCTATTAAAATATGCATTTCCAACCAATCTCTGCTAAGGAAGTCAAAACACTGTAAGTTTCCGATTGTCTCAGATCAGTCTCTAGACTGTGTGTTTGGTTTCCTAGAAGGGGAAATCGGCCATCAGAGAAATGAGCATTTCTCTGGCAACCATGGCCATCAGAGAAATGAGCACAGGTCCAGCTCACTATTCTTGTTGGGCTCCTCTGCTCTGGCAGACACAAGTCTAGCCACCATGGTCACCACTAATCACATTCCACAAGAGACCAGTTTATTCCATTGGAAATTAACTCAATGCCACATGCAGTGATTGAGATCTCCCTTGTGTCGGGAGATTTCCCAGGAGGATTCTGTTCACTTTCTTCTGCAATTGAGGGAACAAGATAAAGTCACTGGCTTTCTATTTTGCTGTGGAGCATTTTATAGTTTACCCTTTCAGTGAAGTGATTTCCATTCAGGTTAGCCCCCTTGTAAAAGAAGAGCCAGATCTGGCTTAAAAATCTAGATCCTGGATTTCACGTTTGACAGATTTCCAGTACACATAGAAATAACAAAAAAGGAATTAGATAGGGACATAATTCTAAAGGAATTGATTTATGATTAAGTACTGAAGACAACTGGAAGGAGTGGGATCAGGAATCTAAGTTGGAGGGGGAGGTGTAGACTGGAAAGTGCCTTAGAGAGAGTGGTGGCCTGAAAAGTAACTGAGGAATACATGTGAGGCACGTGTCCTAGTAGGAGGCATAAATGGTCTACCACCAGCTGTAGTTCTGATAAGTTGTTCTTCTCTTTTAGGACAGTTGAGTCTTAGTCTGAAGTTCTTGGATAGTAGAATGTGTCCTATTAGAGAGCCTCAAAGCATCTTTGAATCTACAGCATCTGTGTGATATTTTTTTAATATATTAGTGATGAGAATTTTTCTATGAAGGAAGCGTATAGCCTTCAGCAACTTCCCAAAGAGTAAACTGAGGTAAAACAGCAACCCACAAATAGTCCCCATATCAACCCAGCAGGACTTTCCTAGACGACCACTATCAAATATCCCCCAAAACAAGTTCATCTTATTCCAACTTCTAAGATGATGTCACTTCCTGGAATGTTGCCATTCAAATATTGTAACTCTTACTTATCTACTTTTATCATATTGTTTCTGCCTTTTTCCCTTACATGATTTCAAATTTCATGTGGATACCTTTTCTTCTAACTTCTAGTTCTGCTTACCTCCTTTTAGACTCTTACTTGAATCACTTTGAATCACCCGCCCTCCCAAATACTTGGAAATAAAGTTGTGGATTCTTCCCTGTTTAGAGGGAGAACCTCAAAATACAACCCTGGGATGTATTTTCATCTGCTCAACAAATTAATATTAAATACCTGCTATGAGCTATGCATCGCATCTACCCTGATGACAATTCTGTCATGTTGATCTTTATTCACATTCATCAAAGAACTTGCACGATTCTCCAGCTCATGCAATTTCCACCTTTTAGAATTATGTCACTGTGTTTTTGCATGACTTAATTCCCATGAACAAATACAACAGCTCTCTGATAGCATTTTAACCTTGCTCAATGTGTTAGAAGGTGCTCTAAATATAATCCGGGAGCCAGAAACTACATTCTTTAGGAAAGGTCACTTGCTCTTTTAGTTACGGAATCTCTGGATGGCTCCAATCTGCAGTCCCTTTTGCAGGGATGCAAAAAGTGGGTGCGGTAATATTTATGTCTCTGCCTAGCAGTTCGGTCTATATGAACTTCACTCAACAATGTTAGTACTCAGAAACGAAAACCAATATATTAAATATTAAGTAATTTGATATATTTTATTACCTCTTGAATTTAATCAACAGGAAGACGTTATTGAATGATGGTGGGGATTTTTGTCTTATTGCCTAGGAAACGATGTCCTTTACATGACACGTATAGTCCTTTAGGCTATGGTGATCTTTCATCTCATTAAAACATAATGAGAAAAAGCTGCTCTTTCATAATGAGGCAGAACTAAATGGGCTCTTAGCACAATCAATAAAAGATTATTAAGAAAGAAAATTTTGTTAAAAAATAGAATATATTTTCTTCTAAGTCCTGCAGCATTATGATAATAGAACAGAGTGAGACTTCCTCACTGTAAAAAGCATTCCTCTCAGGAATTTTGATTAAGATTGTTTTTGAATAACTTTGAAAAAGAAAACATGAAAACCGTTTACATATATTAAATTTAAAAACTATTGAATTTTGTCTATATATGTACATTCACATCTAGGTTCATTTATAATATGATCTCAGTTGTTAAAAACTTCGAATAATGGAAATTTTCAGACATAAAAACAGGGAATAATTTAATGAGCCTCTGTTTACTCATCACTTACCTCCAACAATAATCAACTCATAGCCAGGGTTGTTCCTTTTTATGCTCCTCTTGTTACACCTTTTTCCCATGCATCCTATCAGTTTTCTCATAAATAAATTGGTATGTATCTCTCAAAGTAGTTGAATACAAAAGCACCACAATACTGTATCTCACATTTTAAAAATTACCAGTAAATCAATATCATTAAATATCTACAAATTCCCAAAAGTCTCATTTAATTTCATGATTTTTTATGGTTTCCTTAAATCTGGATGTTTTTTAAATCCATCATTGGATTGATATATCTCTTAAAACCTTTTTAATCTATAAGTTCCTCTCTCTCAGCCTCCCCCTCCAATCTTTCTCTCATGCATGCTGTCCATTTTTGTTGTTTGTTGTTGTTCTTGAAGGTGTTCTCCCTTGGAGAGTTTCTCAGGGTCTGGATTTTACTGGTTTAGTCCCTATGGTGTCATTTTACATGTTCCTGTCCCTTCTATACTGTTTTGTAAATTGGCACTTGAGAATAGAGGCTCGCTGAAATTCAGAGTGTGAATGAATGATTGATTGATTGATTGATTGATTTCTTCTTGCCAAGAATACGTCACAGTTGGTGAGGTCTTTTTCTATTAGTCTAAGGCACATAATATCTGATTGTGTCTCTTTTTGTGTTATCAGTCGTCTGTGCTTACATTTATTAATTCATGAAGGGTCATGTCTGAACTCAGACTGCCATAGCAAAGCACCAGAACCTGGGTGGCGTAAATAACAGAAATTTATTTCTGACGGTTCTGGAGGCTGACAAGCCCAAAGTCAAGGTGCTGGTAAGATAGATTTCATTCTGAGGCCTCCTCTTTTGACTTGTAGGAGTATACCTTCTTACTTACTGTGTGTTCCCATAGCCTTTCCCTGGTGAGTGTGTCTGCAGGGAAAGAGACAGAGAAGCAGGAAGCTTTGGTGTTTCCTCTTACAAGGATACCAGTCCTACTGGATCAGGGCCCTACCCTTAGGACTTAACCTTAATTACTTCCTTAGAGTTGACATCTTCAAATACAGCCACACTGGAAATTCAGGCTTCAATATATGAATTTGGGTGGGATGCAAACATTCAGTCCATAATAAATTACAAAATGGTGATATTCCAATTCTATCATTTCTTCTCCATTATTAGGGGAATAGTTTTATAAATGGGAAATTTCCTCTTTTCTACTATTTAGTCACTTACAAATAGCACTCATAAAGAAAATGTAAGAAAAATGACTGATTCTTCCCTTTCAGTTACTAGTTTTTAAAATAATGGATTTGTTCACTAATATCCTATAATGGTGACCAATTAGATTTTTAATTTTGGTTGTTTCTTTTAGTATGGATTCAAACTGTCATTCCTTATCTGAGTGGTCTTGGACAAATCCCTTAACCCCTCTAAGCCTTAGTTTACCTAACTCTGAAATGGGGATGATGATGGCATCTACCTCCCAGAGTGATGAGATTTCAGAGATAACAATGTCTCTAAAGCACCCAGCACACTGCTGGTCACAGAGTCTCACTAAGTAAAAACATCTGTGTTCTTATCATGATTTAAATTATAATCAGAAAATATTATTTTAGAATCTACTTCAAACTACTCCTATAGAACTTCTACACTACTATTTTGAGTATTTTTCAATATGAATAATATGCTGCCTTTTACCCGCCTGTTTAAGGTTTGCTCTTTTTCTCCATTGTGTAATCAAAATAATACACCGTGGCAAGTTGTCTCCTACGACACAGTTGATTTGACGACCATGCTTCATGTTTGAGAGGTTCAGAGGTTCTGACCCAGAAATCAAATGGCCAAAAAATCAGAATGATCAACAAGTGTATAAATGTTTCAAAGTATGAACAGTTTAGAGATGCAACTGGCCAGTGAGGTGTTCAAAGGAAGTAGAACATGGGGAAGGCCTTTAAATCTCTATATACAATTATTTGCATATTTCAGAATTCTTCTGACAACAGTTCTAAGAGTAATTCTGAGCTCATGAAATCATGAGCTCAAATATGATGCCTGTTTTTACGCATGGCTTGCATTTGGTAAGCCCTAGGTTTTATTTAATATAGCCACAAAGCACAAAAAAAAAAAAACCAAAAATAAGCAAAAAAAAAAAAAAATCAACTGCTGTTCTTTTCATGGGATTCTGTGCTTGTCTTTCATCAAGGAGAAGCTGAATTTACAACACAATTTTTTTTTTTTTTTTTTTTTTTTTTTTTTTTTAAGGAGAGGAATGGGTGGGAGGTTGGGTAAGCCTGGTGGTGGGTATTAAGGAGAGTACCTATGCAGGGAGCACTGGGTGTGATCCATAAACAATGAATCTTGGAACACTGAAAAAATAAAGTTAAAAAAAGAGAGAGACATTAAAAAAAAAATAGCCAAGAGCCAGAAAAAAATATAAAAATAAAGGAGAAGGAATGAGAGAAACTTCTTTTGTAAGGAGCCATGCAGTCTAGTAAAAAGAATTAATTGAGTGTAGCCAATTGGTTATGGTTCAGTATTTTTTTTCCAAAATAATCTGATATTCTAATTTGCTTTAGGGATATAAATACAACTCTAGGTCACAAAATGTTTAAATTTTAAAGAGAGATGTCAAATATTCTGAATTCAACTGGGATAAAATCCCAACTTGACTGTTATTTTCTGAATATAGTATCAAACAGACTCTTTTTAAAAAATGGGGTTTACAGGTTGTGACTTATCTTCAGTTTAAGAAAAAAAATCTAGTCATTCTATATTATCATGAAAGTATGGCTTCTGGCAAAGGATAGTTCACGCCAACATATTCAAAACATGTTATCGAACTACAAAATGATAGCTGGGTTCCCTGGGCATATCTTGCTTTAATTTTCTTGTCAAGCAGAAGTATGCAGTTAAGATATCTATCATCAGTGATTTTCTTCAATGCTGTAGAGATGTTTATGATAGGTAAGAAGGTTCAGGAAGTCCATATCACAGAAAAATGTCAAGTTCAAAAACACTACAATAAGCAAGAAATTAATTCAAAAGACTCTCACCAGGTGTCAGATAAATGTGTCAGTTCTGGGTGAGAGGCTCTGCTGAATTTTTATTTTTTCTCATTATTCCATTATGACAGATATGAGAGAATTAGAGTTGATTCCTTTAAAAATAATTGCCGTCACTGAATCTGATGAAAGATAAGTTGCACTTTTTAACTCAACTGTTGATGGAAGTATACTTGGGCCCTATGTTCACATGGCGTATTTTGAAATATTTTTACCTTGATCTAGAGAGTGACTTTGCCAAAATATTTTAATAACTAAGCAGGTCAAAAATATTATTCCATTTACATCCTCTGAAAATGTAAATAATTTGAAGGCATTATTGAAGACAATTCCAGAAGGGAGTGGGACTTTCTTGATTTTATATTTTTCTTCATCCAAATGAAAGTTAAAAACAGCACCACCATCTAATGACAGGCTCAAATTACTTTGCTCAGGTTACTCAGAGGTTGTCTAAATTTGCAATTTTAATAAAATCTTTTTTTAGTTACAAAAGTTATACATGCTTATTGGCAGAAATTGAAACAATACAAAAATAATGAGGGGCACCTGGGTGGTTCAGTCAGTTAAGCAACGGACTTTTGAATTCAGCTCAGGTCATTATCTCAGGGTCATGGGATGAGCCCCATGTTGGGCTCCGCGCTCAGTGGGGAATCTATTTGAGATTCTCTTCCTCTCCTCCTCCCTCTTCCTCTGCCACTCTCCCCCAATTTGTTCACGTTCACACTCTATCTCTCTCAAATAAATAAATCTTTAAAAAAGAAAAGAAATAATATAAAAATAATGAAAAACTGAATTTCTGGGGCATCTGGGTGTTTCAGTCAGTTAAGCATCTGCCTTCGGCTCAGGTCATGATCCCAGGGTCCTGGGATCAAGCCCGGCATCAGGCTCCCTGCTCAGTGGAGAGTCTGCTTCTCCCTCTTCCTCTGCCACTCCCCCTGCATTTGCCCTCTCACTCTCTCTCACTCACTCTCCCTCTATCTCAAATAAATAAATAAATACAATTAAAAAAAAAAAAGAAAAACAATTTCTGCCTCCAAAGTCCAATTCTCAGGGGTAACAACTGATGATACTTTAGTGTTTCCTTTCTAGACCTTTACAAATCTATTTAATATATACATGTATAGTATACTTGGCAATTTGCTTTTCTTTTTCTTTGCAAAAAGATGAACAACTTTCTATACTGCTATTCATTCTTTTACACTATTGCATAATATTCCCTTGGCTAAATATCTCAGAATTTATTTGATTACTCTATATTTTTATAAGCATGAAGATTGTTTCCCATTTATTTTTACTATTTCAACCATGCATTTTACTTCAAAGATGTATCAGGCTTTAATGCTGGAAAATAAAATTCAAGCAGAAATTGACATTTCAATTTATGGATAGAGGTTAAATTAAACCTATCCTGTGTGCCTATTATATGAGGCACAGGACTTCCTAGGTACTGTCTAGGACAAGGGAAATGACCATGCAGCTGACATGTCCACGGACACAGCAGCCATTTTGTGACTATGAGGTCAAGACCATAAGAACCAAAGAGGTGTGTGTATAGACGTCATCAATTCTGGACTTCTCAATATGTATGAAAAGTAAACCTTTTTTCTTTAAACCACTAGAGGTCAAGTGTTCTGTTACCTGTGACCAAATATTTTATTCATTGATCCAATCTCTGAACTGCACATTTAAGACCAGGAAAGCAGAAGCATCTTCTGCTTTGTAAGTAATTTGGAGCTCTTTTTCTGTAGCTCAGAATTCCTCAGGCAATGGTATGAAGTACCAGTTCTGTGAGGCTGCTTTTGCCTGGGAGGATTTCACACAAATCACAAAGTAGGTAGAAGGGCAGAATATCCAGTATTTGACAGGTAGCATGAAATAGGATGCAGTGTGGAAGATACTGGTGCTGGTTAAGAACACAGGTAGTTATGTACAATGACAGGAAGAAACATACAGCTCTACATAGGAAAGCTTTTTGATGGTAGCTTTCAGGGCCTCCCTATAAGATACAATTATATTGTCTTCCAGGGACAACTTGCAGTTTATCTCTACATAAAGGTTCCGTCTCAGGTTTTACAGGGTTATTCACAGAAGCTTTCTGGGTCAGAATATTGCAGTAACCATAAACTGATAGTGAAGAACGTGCTTGGTCAATTTCCTTGGAAAAATCCAATTATCAGCAAGAGAAGACACACTAAAAGAAAGAATTAGACAAAGATGGGTAGAAATAGAACATTAGGTTTTAAAGGTGTTCATCAGTCTGCTGGGGGCCTCCTGGGTGGCCAGTGGGGTGTGGGGGAAGCCACAGTTAATCAAAAACTCGTTCTGCACCAGAAGCTAACTTGACAGTAATCTTCACTTTTCCAGGGTTGCTATTGAGACAATCAGCTCCTGGAAACAACTGTGTTCCCAGAAATGCTCTTGGGGGGTTCTTGGGACAAATGGCTCATCAGCCCAAGACAAATCATAAAAGGAGAAGGGACAAGAGGGGTTCTTCAGAGGGGAGTGGAGGAGAGGGAATTGGGTCCCTTTAACCTGTAAACTGTTGAATGATAGAGATGTGTGGAAGTGAGCAAGCTGTCAGCCCCGCTGTGACTGACGGGGGGGACTTGTGCAGTGTAATTGACAAGACCTACTCATAACAAGCTTTCTAAGTGTTCCTGTCATGCCAGACTCTATCTCCCCTCCCCTGGTGACCTGTGATACTAGTGTGAAGGTTTGTGTTGCTGAGGCAAAATGCCTGAGCTACACGGGCATCCATTGGGATGTTCAGGGCTTTGTCCTGTGGATGCTTTCGTTAGTCTTCATTTGGCTTTCTGAGCACTGATGTGATGAGAACAGCTTCCCATGACCCGTAACTGGCATTTCTGTGTTAGTCTTCCCATAGCATGTGCTAGCCAATACTGTCACAGCGCTGGGAAAGTTGAGAAGAAGGAAGATAAACTTCAGAGAAAGGCAGGTCTGAGTTCAAACCATGATGACTTCACACATCAAAAAAACTGTGTGTGGCCTTGGGTTTTATCATCTATTAAATGAGGGATTGTGTTTCTACTTCCCGGGGCTGTTGAGAGGATGAAGCAAGCTAATGTAAATAATGTACTTACTGAAGAGACTGGCACAGAGAACCAAATATAATTGTTTTATTGTTACTGTTGTCAGCATAATGTTTGTTATTGTTTTCAGTGCCAAAATACGCTTTTCTGTGCACTACACCCTCTCGTCTTCTCTTGGCCATTAACTCATATATTCACTCCTTGGCAAAATGTAGGAGCCGTGAAGGAGGTTTTGGCGCAGCAGGGGATATAAAGATGAAATATAAAAAGGGGCATGGTCCTGTTGGCACAGGGGGTTTAGACCCTGGAGAAGTAAGACACTTGCTGGTCTTCTAGAGCCCTGTCCCTCCTTCTCTCATGCCACACTCTCCATGGCAACCACCTCGGCCTGTCTGAAATACGAATTTGTCATGCCCCTCCCCTGCTGAAATCCCAATCCCCTCCTAAAACTGGGGTTTCTTCAGGTTTTGGGGTGGGGGGGCTTCTTCCCAGGGACAGACTATTTCCTTAAGGGCTGATTAGTAAATATGTTTGGCGTTGTAGAGCAGGGTCTTTGTTATCAGTATTCTGTTCTGTCATCAAGGCAGCTATGTACATACAGGAGGAGAAATCTTCTTCTCCCTCTTACCTGGATAAATCTGGCAGGTTTCCTGATTTCTCCTTAGCTGTCCACTCTCCAGATAGCTATTCCTCATTTCTCCTCCACTCCTCTGCAAGGACATACCATAATTGTTGTATTTTCCTCTAACATGCTCCAATTACACAATAAAACACTATCGCGGTGCCTTTTCATTCACTTGTCTGTATCCCCAAATACACAGCAAGTCCGCTAGAGGTGGAGGAGGGAATTATATTTACTTATTTAGTCAACAAGTATTTAGGGAATCCCTACTTCATGCCAAGCATTGTACAAGGTGGTAGAGATCCAGCAGTTGACAAAGATAAGTATATTACCTTTCCTCGGGGACGTGGTCAAACAAAACATAAACAGATGAATAAATAATGCCAGACAGATTATAAGACATCTGTCTCTGTAAAAACAAAGACAGGGAATAATGGGGCCGGGGTTGGGGTGGACTGAGGGTCAGGAAGCCTGCTCTGGAGAATATGGTCGAAGAAGACCTCTATTTATAAAGGAGCTCAGCTTATTTAGAGGGCTGGGGAGATGAGGGTGTGAAAAGCTGGAAGCTGAGAGGCATGAGATAAGGTGTGCCAAGAGGAACAATTCCTTTTATTAATGTATTTTGTCCACTCATTTCTATCCCAAATTGGTTGGAAGCCGGCAGAGAATTAAGTCCAGGGGACTTCCACCATGCCGCAGTCACAGGCCGGACGCCTTCCTGCTGCCCAAGGGGGCCCTCAGCAAAGAGGCTCAGGGGTTGGAGGGCGGAGCCTTGGGTCTGTGCATGGACCAGACTGGCTCCCTGAGGCTGCAGGTGAGGCTCAGCTAACGCACTAGAGGCAGGGCATCAGCAGCTTCTGCTATAATAACATGTGAGTAAGTGATTGAGTGATGAAAGGATGAGTAGTTGTAGCTGATGGAAGAGGAGAGAATCAATGCGATAAGCCCAAGGTGAGTGGTATGAAATAACGGGAAATACGGGATAAGAGGGATGAGTCAATGAAATAAACCCAAGGCTCTTGCTCCTGGGGAGAGTCCAGGAAGGTCCCTCGGGAGCCACGGTGTGCTGGCATCCAACTGATGGTGCAGTTCTCCTTCTAATCAAGTTTGCCGGTACTAAGAGGGTAGCTTGGAGTTGGCCATGGCAGAAGTAGTCACATCATGGAAACTGGCAAGTCAAATGCTAGAAATCAGTAGCATTCCTGGAGTTCTGGTTGTCAGTGCACAGCTCAGTGGCATCGTGAGTATGATGAGTACCTGGTTTCAATTTTCCAATCTCTGTCATACTAGTCTCCTTATTCTCACTTTATTTCTTCCAAGGTATCCTTCGCGCCTGAGCTTGTGCATCAGGCCATGGAAAATGTCCCCTCCCTAACTTTCCTGCAGACCACAGGTCCCTGTGAGAGCCATTAATCAACCTGATTTCCTGTCCTCCTCTAACCTATTGCTTTCCACTATCCCTCGCAAGTTAACCAGAACGATTAATAGCATGTTTCATTGATATTCCTTGTGTGGTTTAATTAGTTCTGTGGAGGAAGCTGCTTGCCCTCTTTTCAGGGAAAAACCTTTGGTATCATTAAGTGTGCAAAGATATGCCTGCTATGGCTGGTTTTGGTTTATGGATGCTTATTAAGCCAGAAAATGCAAAGGAATGCTTCTGTCTCTTTCACCTGAATATATTTCTAATCAGTCTGCATGCAAGGAAAATCTCTGCTGGTTAATTTTGTCCATTTAGAGAATAATTTTTTGTTGTTAGGAACAGAGCTGTAGATCACCCAAGACAGTCGTGAAATGAGAGTTCATCTCAGGAGATTTATTTCTGTCTCTTGAATTCAAGGGAAGTGAATGATTGGGACAGTGGCTATGATCATTGATTATCTTAGAATGTGCTGGAGGGTGAGGTGTCTGCTTTGTTTGAGATTTGGAAGCTTGAGGAAAGATAGCCGTATAAGGATTTTATAATTTCACTTGGTTGGGTAAATGGACTTTGACCTCAAGGTTATGACCCTAGTATCTACAAAGGTGAGTAGATTGCATTACCAGAAGGAACACAGTGCTAGCTGAGGATGTACACACAGAGCCCAGGTTGTGGAAAAATGACATCTGCGTGCATGTGCACACACACAGACTCCCTGTCTTCACATCTCTCATCAAGTTGCTTGTAGTCCCTGCAGACCCTGTGGAGGTCTTTCTCCCTAGTCCCTCTCTCATCGCTTCCTTATACCTCATATATTTAGTCCCCTCAGGCTCTTCTCTCTTTTCAGACACAGGACCCGCCTCCAGTTCTCATTCCATCTTGGCCTCATAGCAGCTCTTTCTCCCAGCATTTGCCTTGCAGAGTCAAGGATCTATAAGACACACAGACCTTCCTCTTGTTCATTTTAACGGCCTCTCAGAGGAATGGTTGTGAAGCTAAGGAAGCTTCTGTCTCTTTACAATGTCTTCCAAGAACCTCCTTCTAAAATCCTCCATCCAATCAAGAGTGGAGGGAGGGAAGGATGGAAGAAAGGAAGAGGGAGGAAGGGAGGATGGAAGGAAGGAAGGAAGGAGAACAAATTGAGCACAAAACATCCATTCTGCTTGACTAGTGAGCTTGCCCGTATGTGCCTATGAGACACTGAAGAGAAATATGGAGAGCCTCAGGCCACTACAGCACCACGGTGCCTTTCTGGGCAAAGAGGACTGGGACATTTGACAGTTACCTCCCACCCCGGTGGCTGGGAATTGTTCTCCCTGCTATTGTAGAGCTAATTAGAAGAATGCTGACTCAGGGAGTCCAGAGACAGGACTAGCTCCAACTCTACTCTAGCCGAGTGGGGACAAGTGAATTTTCCTCTCGAGTTCTTGGTTTCTTCAGTAGTGTGGTAGTAGTAGTAATAGTAGCAGAGGAAGAAGGAGGAGGAGACACTTTAATGTTTGCTGAGGGCTGTGAACTTGACGCTTTACGTATGTTCTCCCAGCTAAAGCATGCCAAACTCTGTGAGGTAAACACTATTCTTCTCAGCCTCTTTCATGATCCAGTTGCCACGCTGACCTTCCCCTGGCAAGCCTTTCCTCCCTTGGGGTTTCACTTGAGCTGTTCTCTCTTCCCAGAGCACCGAGTAAGTGCACATTAAACATCTGCTGAATGAACCAGCGAATTGGTCCTGATTTAAGAGATGTAGGAACTGATGTTTGGAGAAGTTAAATAACCTGCTCAGTGTCAGACAGCTAAGAATTGGACTAAAACCCGGGTTCTGCCTGACTCCCACAACTGCTCTGCCCCCACCACCTAGGGAGGAGTGGCTGGGCAGACTTCTGGGAGGGGAAACTGTGAGAGTATTTTCTGAGCTCCCTCTCACTGTACATTCCTCTTCAACACTAAGGGAATTTTGACCCACCAAAGAGCTTCCAGTCCCCTCTCCCCACTCTGACTTGATGTCCAATTACAGAACTAGGCCCCTGGCTGATATAGTCTGAAGGAGTTGATTTACTCTCCCAAATATGGAATCAACCATGCCTGTAATACGTTAGTCACTCAGCAGGATCTGACTCTCTGAGTGTTGTACAGACATTATCTGTTTAATCCTCACCCAACCCATGTGAATTTGATATCGGTCACACAGTGTGATTTCCCTTTAATCAGTAAAGACTGGGGGAAGGGAGAAAGTTAACTGGAAAGCCCATAGGTATCTTATTTAACTGAAGTACAACATCTTGTGTTTTCAGAGCTCGATAGAAGTTAAAAGAAAAACTAGTAGTGTGTGCGGTTTTAACAGTCTGACACCTTCCTTCTATGCATCTAACATTTTGAATAGTTAATTACATACTTATCATTCCATCTTAAGTTCATTACATGGTAATATTAATAATACCTTACTGTATATAAAGCACTTTAAGGTAAGATGAAAAGCCATGGGTAGTTCCCTTATAGCTATTAAGCACTGAAATTAACAGGAGTTATCTTTTTGTCCCTTCAACTCTAACTTGCTACATTTTCATGTTTCAAGTAATTTTTTTAAATGCACCTGCTTAGAGCCATTATGCTATTCTGCTACATCTTTAATATGGGAATGCTAAGCTTCGCGCGCGCACACACACACACACACACACACACACCGGTGCTGTTAAGAGAAAATAATAGCACATATGTTAAGTGCCAGGCCCAGTACCTGGCCCATAGTAGGCACTTAATAATGGCAAGAATAGACAACGCCTCCTAACCTTGACATGTACAAGTGCTGGTTACACACTTAGGAGTCTTGACCCATAGAAGAGGTCATGTGCAACTACCACATAATCTCCGCATGAATTGAGAGGGGCTGCACATAAATATGTATTCCATCTTATTAAATTCTCTCAGTGACTCAAGAAGACACAGAGGACATACCTGTCCTACAGGTGAGGACGCTTGAACGGGGGAAGGGCTGTCTCCATAGCCATACCACAGAGTTGGGGCTCCATTATCCCACTCTTTCTTCTGGAAGAAGTCTTTCCAAAGGCAGGATTCTGACGTGGCACGAAACGCCGAAACATCCTGTATTCTATAAAATGCAACTTAGATTTAAGCACTGAGCACTTAAACTCACTTCCTCTTTATTCCTACCAATACTATGAGCTGACAGAAAGAGAGCATTTGGTCGTGAGAAGTGAGCAGATGCACACCACAGGGATAAAAATCCTGGTTCCCTTCAGCCTTGGTGTTCTGTGTGTATCAGCTCCAGATGGTGGAGTGGCTTGGAGTAGCTTCTGAACGCCTCCTCAAATGCTATTGATGAGGCAAATTAGGAAGCAAAGCAAAGCAAAACAGATCAGTTTTTCTGGAGTGCTTGGATTCTGGTTCACTGGGACTGTTGGTCGTGTCAGTTTAGCTAGAGAGTAAATCTGAATTTCCTGTTTTATGGCTTGGAACATCTTACCACGGAGCCTTCCACATCCATTTGGAGTAATAACATTTGTTAATGTTTATTGAGTCCTGTCCTCTGCCAGGATCTGTTCTAAGTGCTTTGCACACATTCACCCATATAAACACAGTTTTCTCTTACTATATCTACTATGTTTTTTGGTCAAATTGTTTCCATTTTTAAAATACTGATTTTAAAAACTAAAAACTTAAAACTGCCTCACACAGAAAAAAAAAAAGAGGTCCCCAAATATTCCTTTCCCCATGAAGGTTTTATCATTAACCACCTTTTTCCTATTATAGTTAAGACGGCCATTTGAGGCCAACAGCTCTGAAAGTCTTCACTACCGAGTAAGACTGAGATGGCCGGTGTTACAGATAATACTCCTTTGGCCTTCTGTGCTTTCTTTTCTTTTCTTTTCTTTTTTAAAAGATTTTATTTATTTATTTGGTAGAGAGAGAGAGAGATCACAAGTAGGCAGAAAGGCAGCCAGAGAGAGAGGGGCAAGCAGGCTCCCCGCTGAGCAGAGAGCCCGATGCAGGGCTCAATCCCAGGACCCTGGGATCATGACCCGAGCCGAAGGCAGAGGCTTAACCCACTGAGCCACCCAGATGCCCCCTTCTGTGCTTTCTGACTAGATGTGGTAACATTGCCAGTTTCAGCAACCTTCTTGTCCACAGCCACTCTCTCCTTTATATCATGAATAGCAAAATGACCCAAAAGAGTTATTATCAGTGCTGTATTTACTGATGAGGAAACCAAGGCATGGGGAAATTAAGGAACCTTCCCAAGGTCACATTCCAGAGCCCATGCACTTAACCCTTGCACAATAATTCTGCTTTACAAAATGAGCTAGTGTTCCTAATGGGACCCCAAAATACCTTGAGAAGCTGAATTCCAAAATGAAAATAAAATAAGTGGGAGTATTGCAACATGGGTTAGTGTTAAGTGCACTTGATTGACTTTCTTCGGAAATGAGCAGGAAATACTTTTGAATTTAGACAAACTAAGCAGACAAAGTTTAGCATTTGCTTCCCATCTTAGGCTATCCTTGGTCTCCCAGATGTATCTTCTTTCTTGAAGCCTTCCCTGATTTCTTGCTCCTAATGTTCAGTACCTAATTCCCACAGACCCATGTTCTATACCAGGATAGACTATGACATTAGTTGGTAACCAGTCAACCCTTTTAATAGTTGACAAAGAGCAACTAATACAGAGAGGTAACAATCAGGGAGGCTTTGAGGCTGACCTATAATGAAATCAGAGACTCTGAAATAGTACCTTTTAGATACTCATCTACTCTCCCCCAGCCCTTTAGCTCTCAAATTCTGACTATGCCATTAAAAAACAAAAAAAACATTCTTCTACATGTAGCTGCCCAGTTTTCCCAGCACCATTTATTGAAGAGACTGTCTTTTTTCCACTGTATATTTTTTCCTGTTTTGTCGAAGATTAACTGACCATAGAGTTGAGGGTCCATATATGGGCTCTCTACTCTGTTCCACTGGTCTATGTGTCTGTTTTTATGCCAGTACCATGCTGTCTTGGTGATCACAGCTTTGTAGAAAAGCTTGAAATCAGGTAACGTGATGCCCCCAGTTTTATTTTTGTTTTTCAACATTTCCTTAGTGATTCGGGGTCTCTTCTGGTTCCATACAAATTTTTGGATTATTTGCTCCAGCTCTTTGAAGAATACCGGTGGAATTTTGATTGGAATGGCATTAAAAGTATAGATTGCTCTAGGCAGTATAGACATTATAACAATGTTTATTCTTCCGATCCAAGAGCTTACACTGTTGGTGGGAATGCAAGTTGGTGCAGCCTCTTTGGAGAACAGTGTGGAGATTCCTCAAGAAATTAAAAATAGAACTTCCCTATGACCCTGCAATTGCACTACTGGGTATTTACCCCAATGATACAGATGTAATGAAAAGAAGGGCCATCTGTACCCTAATGTTTGTAGCAACAATGGCCACGGTCGCCAAACTGTGGAAAGAACCAAGATGCCCTTCAACGGACGAATGGATAAAGAAGATGTGGTCCATATACACTATGGAGTATTATGCCTCCATCAGAAAGGATGAATACCCAACTTTTGTAAACATGGACGGGACTGGAAAAGATTATGCTGAGTGAAATAAGTCAAGCAGAGAGAGTCGATTATCATATGGTTTCACTTATTTGTGGAGCATAACAAATAGCATGGAGGACATGGGGAGTTAGGGGAAGGGAGCTGGGGGAAATTGGAAGGGGAGGTGAACAATGAGAGACTATGGACTCTGAAAAACAATCTGAAGGGTTTGAAGAGGTGGGGGGTGGAAGGTTCGGGGAACCACGTGGTGGGTATTAGAGAGGGCACAGATTGCATGGAGCACTGGGTGTGGTACAAAAACAATGAATACTGTTATGTTGAAAATAAATTAAAAAAATGATTTAAAAAAAAAACAAAAACAGAAACTATATTACTTCAAAAGATTAAAAATGTTAATCGCAGAAAATACAGATAATACCAAAGGAAGAAAGCAAAGAGACACCTCAAAGTCTTCCTACCTGGAGACCTCCGTCATTATTCCCTCAGTGTATGACTTTCCAGTTGTTTTAATGTGAGATCCTATCTCTACCTTCTGAGGCATGACAGCTCTTTACACAAACATGGATATTTTATATCGCATTCAGTTTTCCTCCAAGCACAGTTACCCCAGCTTGCCAGATTATTTTTTTCAGACACCGCCTCTGCAGTTTCCATCATTCTCCTGGCTTTCATCTTCCTGCTTGAACCATATATGATGCCATATTTTAGAAGAACCGTAACCTCTCTCAACCCAGACACTGAACTCCTATGAAATACTTCACTAGATTAGTGTGATTCTAATAATTCTTTTCTTTTGTTTCTTTGTTCTCCACAGCTTTTTGCAATCTTTGCATTTGCAACATGCGGTGGCTATTCCGGAGGCCTGCGGCTGAGTGTGGACTGTGTCAACAAGACGGAAAGTAACCTCAGCATTGACATAGCATTTGCCTACCCATTCAGGTAGGGAATGGCTGTTCATGCTCACAGAGAGGGCCCTTCTTTCTTATTTTTGAGGAAGGGGAGGGACAGACGGAAAGGGAGAGGGAGAATCTTAAGCAAGCTCCACGCCCAACGTAGAGCCCGATGCTGGGCTCGATCTCACCACCCTGAGATCACGACATGAGCCAAAATCAAGAGTTTGACAATCAACTGAGACACCCAGATGCCCCTGCCTAATATTTTTCTTTAAGATTTTTATTTATTTGACAGAGAAAGAGAGAGAGAGAGAGAGAGCATAAGCATGGGGAGTGGCAGGCAGAGGGAGAAGCAGACTCCCCACTGAGCAAAGAGCCCAATATAGGACTTGATCCCAGGACCCTGGGATCATGACCTGAGCCAAAGTCAGATGCTTAAGCGACTGAGCCACCCAGGTGTCCCTGGTATTATTTTTTAAAACAACTTTCAGCACGATGTTTGGCATCTCCTTAATCTACTCTCTTGTTCACTTCAGTTTAACTTTTATTGAGTAATCATCTTGTGTCAGACATGGTGCTGGCTCTGGAATTACAGAAAAAGGTAGAAATTGTCCCCTGAAAACTTTTCTTAAATAGGAAAGTACAGTGTTTTCCGATATCTTTCCCATGAGCTCTAGATATTTAATGTTTAATGAAGAAGAGGAGGAGGGAGGGAGAGAAGGCGTGAGGGATAATTTAAAAATGATATGGTCAAATAAATTTAAGAAATATTTCCCAGAACTCTGCTTTTCTAATGCACATTTTGAATCACCAAGAGAAATACAACGTTTCCCAAATATGTTTGACCGCAGACACCTTCTCTCACTGAGCATCTCAGAGGATCTGCATGTCATGGAACATATCCTTATTATACTGATTTAGTGAAACTTCCCTAGTCCAAAACAAAAGTGCCTCAGCTCATAGCCAATAAATCATAGGAAGTAGCATTTATACCAGAATACTGAATGATTTTTAAGAGTAGAACTCATAAAAGCTGCAGACACCTCTGTTCAAGTAGATACTCTCTAAACTAATAAGAGAGTACAAAGCTCAGAAATATTAAGCATAGATTCCCTGGTAATTTGGTAATAAAAGCTCCCTGCGTGAGTAGAAATGAGGCAAATGGGGGTGGGGGAAGAAGTGCTTGACACTTCTGAAGTTCTGGATGCGCTCCTTGGCATATTGGAGAATGACCAAGCCAGTGCACACTCACTGATCAATATGTGAGATCTAGGATAGGAGAAAAGAACTACCAATGGTTGGGATCTAGCATAGGAGATAAGAAATGTCAATGGCTGGACAGCAAGGGTAGGATGCTTGGTAACATTATTCATGAAATTGTAAAGTCTGCATTGCCTTCTCCAATGATTTTCTCCCAAATGATTGGTAGCAGCAGATGAGTCAAAGGTCAATCCATTAACATTTGAAGATCAGCAAGTCACTAGACATTGAGCACAGGTCTCTCTATCTCTCAGACTGGAAGATAGTAATCAAGAGACCTGTTTAGACAGGAAAACAGTGCCTGTTTTGTTTTGTTTTGTTTTTGGTGGAGAGCAGGGTAATATATTTAATTTCATGCAATCCTTGGCTAAGTGTATATTTGAAAATACACTCCAAGCAAACAGTTTCCGGTATTGGGCTTAATTTTCTTCCCAAGACGTGTTACCAGCCCAATAAAGGGCAGCTGAAGAAATTGGATAAAAATGTTTATTGCCATCTATGAAGACAGGGGCCCACTTCTTTGAAATATTTTTACTTGGGTTCTGAGACAAAGATAATCCACCATTATTTTTTCAGTAGCAGACACTTACCTTCCAACCACTACCTTTCTCAGAAGCTCTGTATCTAGAACAGATGGGAGTCCCCAAGAAACCTGAAGCCGTGAGGAAAGGGGCTTCAAGCATAGAGTTGGTCTTCCTTCGCCCTGTCCCTGCTACACACATCGCCCCCTCCCCCACTGCAGCACCTCCAGTATCTCCTTAGAACCCTAGGTCTCCTATAAGTACTATAAAAACCACTGTTCTAGAAGAAAACAAGAAAGCTTTTGGCACTCCGCTTACCACATCTGTATAACACTTAGCGTCTACTATTCAGGAATCAAGATTAGCCCACTCATCCCACAGAATATTTTGCACTTTTGTCCCATTAGTGTCCATCTAAGAGATATCCATACCATTCCAAAGAGGCTCTGTTTTTACTAGAGTTGCAATTTCATTCATACATTTGGATAATTCAGAATGGTGTGCCATTATCTTCTTAGGGAAGCTGTCAGTGGTAAGTGACCACATCTAGAATCTATAGAGATTATTTTGATGTCACTTGTTTCCGAAGCAGTTGGGTTAACAAGAGGCTAGTGATGTAAATCACTCAAAAGGTTATTTTCTCCCAAAACTTTACAAGCCAATGCCAATGATTTGGTCATAATCTGAGAAATAAAAAAAGAGCATTCAGCAGCTTCTAACTATTCAGTTAATTGCAAACACAAGGAAGGCAATAAACTCTAATGCCAAGGCTGTAAATGACAGAGCAAAGAAAGCTACTTAACTGCCTTATCAGATTAACAGGTATGGGATAAAGTCAATTTAGAAAATGCTAGATAATTTACAAAATATTCACATGCTGCTTCTGATAAATATGACAAAGTGTGTAACTCCTTTATACCACCATATGTACATTTTTTTGGCTCATATCAGAAGGAATTTACATTCAGCAATATATTCTTTTTACTATGGGCATAAAACATTTGTCTTCTGACCTTCCTTTTGACTCCTGATCAAAATGAGCAAGAAATATTTAGCTGTTCTCTCACCTACTGTATGTGTTAATTTGGTTTAAAAAAAAAAAAACTTATTTGATAGTTTGGAGGGTTCTGGATTCAAAATTTTTAGCCATTTTTACGCAGAAGTGTGAAGTAGAGTTTTTTTATGATAAGAATTTTAATTTTTATAGAAAGTATACTTGAAGAATGCCAGCTAACACTCTGCATGGATCCTCGATCCATGTCAAATGGAAGCTAAAGGTTAGAGCAGAGAGTTTGTGGGCTATGAGAACAAAGATTTTCATGGCAAAGGTTAGTTCTGATGGGTCCAAGTGATGAATAAATAAGTCCACAAATTCTTACTGCAAGTCTGCTATAAGCCTGCCAAACTCTGTACTAGCCACCTTCATGTATATTATGTGATCATTACACCAACCCAGTGAAGCAGATCACCATTACTCTGACTGAGAAGACTGAGTGGAGAAAAATTGGGACAACATCACGTAGAAAATCAATTCTAAACTTTTAGATTTCATATATTCTACTAACTTGAATAAAAACTAAAGAAAACAACGTTCAGACTGTTCGAAGCATGGTGAGTCAGAGCAAAAAGTATGGTAGAGAAAAGTGACAAGGGTGGAAAGGCAGTTCATGGCAAGATTTTAGAAGACCTGGAATTTCTGAGGGATTGAATAGAGACAAGGAGCTAAAGCTGATGAAAAGAGAATAATGGGGAAAACCATTTGAAGCAGAGAATGTAGATTTGGGTTTGATCATGCGGAGTTTGGGGTGTTTTTCTGTCAAGAAAGTTTGTGCTAAGCCCATGGAAGGAGAGGTGAAGCCAGAATGAAGTGCAAAAGAGTTGTTTTCATGTAATGAAAAGGATGTCCCGGAAGAAAAGAGGTCACCAAGAGAAATGCAAGAAGGGGAGTACAGTGCTCACCTGTGGGATATGCCTGCAAATGAAGGACGAGAGGAATGACTGAGGAAACCAAGAAGAGCCAAGCAGAGAAGAGGTGAGACAACCAGCAAAGTGTAGGCTTCACAGCAGGTAAGAATGTGTCCTATGTGCTACCAGTCAGCATAAGTAGCGCCACCCAGTACTTCAAAGAAGTAAAGAAGCAAAAACTATGAAAAGACCAGTGGATGTAACTGATAGTGGTTATTAAGGACTTCTTCGTGGAAAAGAAATTGTGCCAGACTGTTGAAGAATGACAAGGAGAATTTGGTACACTTTCCCTCAGACAAGTAGAGTGCAAAATTCCAGGGATTCTAACGGTCTTACCTTAAGCCCGCGTGAGATGATGTTTATGGAGAACATTCACCTCCTGCTTCTTGTAAGTAATTAGCTCATTTGATGATGTGGTGATAAACTTCCCACTTTGGCTAAACAATAATAAATTTTCCAGTGAGTTAAGAATCTCCCATTATTTGAGAACAACTGAATATAAAGAATACAAAACGGTTTAAAATGAAAAATAAATTATTATGTCACTTACATGTCTTGAGACCGCCCCCCCAGCAAAATTAAAAATATTAGGTTTGCTGTCAATTTCAAGCATTATTGTAGATTAAGGAGTACTAATTACTGCTTTAGCTAATTAACAAGATTGCCCTTGATTAATTTATCCTTAAAAAAATAACCAGAGATATAGAAAAGGAAGTGTGTACAAAGGTATTTATTGTTGTATCATTTTAAGTTCTTCAAAATTAGAAACAACTTTTATGCCCCCAAATGGGGAATCAGTTAAATAAATTGTGGCATACCCATAAAAGGAAAGACTAGAATATCCACAATAGCCAAACTGTGGAAAAAGCCAAGATACCCTTCAGTAGACAAATGGATAAAGAAGATGTGGTCCATATACACAATGGAATATTATTCAACCAGCAGAAAGGATGAATACCCAACTTTTGCATCAACATGGATGAAACTGGAGGAGATTATGCTAAGTGAAATAAGTCAAACAGAGAAAGTCAATTATCATATGGTTTCACTTATTTGTGGAACATAAGAAATAGCATGGAGGACATTAGGAGAAGGAAGGGAAAAATGAAGGGGGAGAAATTGGAGTGGGAGATGAACCATGAGAGACTATGGACTCTGGGAAAAAAAATGGAGGGTTTTAGAAGGGAGGGGTGAGGGGATGAGTGAGCCTGGTGATGGGTATTAAGAAGGGCACGGATTGCATGGAGCACTGGGTGTTATACACAAACAATGAATCATGGGACCCTACATCGATAATGATGTACTGTATGGTGACTAACATAACATAATAAAAAAACGAGAAGCTAGGCAGCCACTAAAAGTCATTTTCTCAAATAACATTTAAAGATATTGGAGACGCTTTGGGCATTGTATAATGTGACCAGAAAACAAAACTATACCTATTTAACGATTCTGATTTTGTTTTATTTTTTACTACCTGGCTGTGACAGATACTGCCATGCCCTCATTTCCCAGTCCTTCACCATGCAAGCCTACACCTTTCACTGCAAGTTTTTATGACTGTTAAAAGTCTTTCTGTGGCCATGGGAATTGGCTTGGTCAGTATATAGGACAGACCAGAAATGCTGGGGAGTTGCTCTCTCCTGAAGCAGCCCTCATCCAATAATAAATGTAAGTTGGAGGATAGAATCCCAACTTCCTCCCCTCTCATGCGGTACAACTCTAAAGCATCTTTCATAACATCTCTGAGAGGTATCCAGCAGGATAGCTCAGCCCACAGTGGAAATCTGGTCAGTAACACACATTTTATTACCTTCCTTCCCATTCCTATCTCAATTCTCCACTTACTGGTGTTTTCAGAGATGAAGCCTCCAAAAACAGTTTGCTCTCATGTTGTGATCGCGGGTTCTACTTTGGGGTAGTCCAACCTAAGTATTGATTGAATTACAAACATTAAAGAAAATGGGTGGATGGATGGATGGACGGACGGATGGACAGACAGATAATAGATAAAGATAAATCCCTATTTACTCTCACTCAAAATTCATCTTGTGTGATTTTTTTTTCCCATCTTGTATAATGTTGATCATGTGAAAACCAACTTGGTTAGAAATCAGTACCTTCAGTTCAGAACATCTCCCCTTATGGTTTCTAGTTCAGGTTTCATATATGAGCCAAAGTTGGTTTTCTGTATTTGTGGTATCTTAGCATATATGGTGGATTCCTTCCTTTAGAAGTCATACTAGCATGTACTTTAACCTCAGTTTCTGAAAAATAGAAGATTGCTTAGATTTTGGAAGTGATCTATGGCACCTCCAAAATAAATTTTGTATAAGATAGTTTATACTTTGTCAGTCCATTCCAAATATATTCTCTAATTATAGTGGTTAGCCACACTTCTTTTCTCATGACATACCCAAATAAAAACTAAATCATTTTTATGGAGATTATGTCATGATCATTGCATCAAAATGTTAATTTCTTTCTCTGTAGTAAAATTATGAGTGATTCAAATATTCTTTTTATACTTATTACATTTTCTAAATTTTCTACAATAAGATTTTATGACTTTTTATACCATTAATCTACTGAAACAATATAGTATAGCTTGAACTATAAAGATGGACTGCCGGGTTCAAATCCCCTTTCATAACTACCAGCTATGTTTTATTAAGAAAGTTGCCTACATCTTTGTTTTCTCTGTGAAACAGAGACAGTGTTACGTATTTCACAGCAGTATTGTATTAAGTGAATTATATATGGGAAATGCTTAAAACAAGGCCTGGCTTTCAATAAGTTCTCTTTTAGTATAATATTTTTACTTTCATCAAGAAGGGAATTAAAAATAGAGAGCTAAAAAGGATAATTATTTTAGTTAATTAGCAAAAATATCCCCAAGACAACAAAACAACCCCTTTATTATGTTATGTTTTACCCAGAAAGGTACCTTCCCCAATTGTCGCTCTCCCATATGCAAACATTAAAAAGTGCATACATATTTAAGTGTCTCACATTTATTAACTTGTTTTTAGCTCTTTAATGCTTATTTGGGTTGTCCTTGAAGGTATCATCAGGTCTGTATTTTTTTTCTCATTTAACTAATGGGAGATGAAATCCTCCCAAAGTGACAGAATGGTGAACGCTCAGTGGCATTAGCACAGTACTTCCAGGGTTGTGTGGCCTGAGTGGGGGTAGGGGAATGAGATTCTGGTCTGTTCCTCATGATTCTTGAAATGGAATTTGAGATGGGGTCTTCTGAGTTGAGGGAAAGGCAAGCTGGGGTGCTCAGGTGGGCACTGGCTACATAAGCCCTGTTCTCCCCTTTATAACCATAGCCACTTGCTCTGATTCTGCCACTCCTGTTTGGAGCATGGGTACAGGTGCAGGGTGATGCCAGGAAATCTGTGGAGTTTGGGCCATTTGCCTAGTAATGCTAGCTCTGTTGGGGGAGAAGCATTTTTTCTCTAAGATCCATACCCTAGAGCAGTGGTGATAAACTTTTCTCTTTATCGTAAGGGCCAATTTGGGGAAAATAAAAATGTTAAGAGCTGCAATGTTTTATTCCTGTGTTCAGGAAATGCTACATTTGCAATTACATTTAAGCATTTGTTTATTGTTTCTCATTATCAAAGGGTTTCACTCTTTTTGGCTAACATTTCAGAAACTTTATAACTACAGTATCTCATCATAATGTTGTACATTAAAATAAATTTTGTGTATGATGAGACCTGGTGGTTCTATGGGGCAGGGAGAGCTAGGGAGATTTGCAGGTGGTATAACCAAAGGGTAATGGTAGATTAAACACCTGGCTTCAAATCCAAGCTCTGTCACGTAGTGGATGGGCAAGATATAATCTCCCTGGGCCTAGGTTCCTTATTGTAAGAAAGAAATAATAGTACTTTCCCCTTAGAATGGTTGTGACCTTTCAGTTAAGTCATGTTTAGCATACATGAAGAGTTCACTGAATTGCAGTGTCCTTTTTGTACATATGGTTAATAGTTGGTTTTTTTTTTTAAGAGATTTATTTATTTATTGGAGAGAGAGAAAGAGAAAGCATGGGCATGTACAAGTTGGGGTAGAGGCAGAGGCAGAGGGAGAGAAGAAATGCTCAAGCAGCCTCCCTGCTGAGCATGCCCCCCCTCCACGCCCCCGATGAAGACTCAATCTCAGGACCCTGAGAATGTGACCACTGAGCTGAAATCAAGAGTCAACCACTTAACTGACTGGGTCACCCAGACACCCTTGATTAATAGAACATAATGCAAGGAACTGACCCCAGAGCATAGCTGTAGACCAAGAATGAGGACAGCCATATCTGGAGGTTCCTGCAGTGAAGACAAGAACTGTCATTTGTAGTGTGTGTCTGCAGAGATCCCAGAAAATGTGTACTGTGGCTGATGCATGGAATGAGTTAGATTAAAAAATTAGTGAATGACATATTACTGCCCCCCGACCCAACAATTCCTCTCCTGACCTGTGTAGATTGGAGCAGTTACCTTGCAACACTTCCCCAAAAGGTGGGTGGTAGTGGAGACTTAGGATAATCTCTTAGTCTGGGTTCTCACAGAAGCACCCCCTGACACAAGGATTTGTAGTTATCTGGGCAGGTGATCCCTGGTAGCACCAGTAAGGCATGGCGAAAGGGAAGAAAACCAGTAAAGAGTAGATTCATGGGCAAGGTACCACCATTATCAATTGGGGCAATTGAGACTTCTAGGAAAACACAGATGATATGCTTCAGAGTAATTCTATCAGGCAAGTGATGGGATGATTATTTGCCAACTCCTGTTGGCCATTGGTCAAAAACCACTATTGCAGCTCCTGTAAACTCTCTGGCACTACCTGCAGAGTAAGCCCACACTTGCACCCCAATAAAGCCTACAAGCAGAGATCTCGGATGCTCGCATTTGAAAACCATTATGGAAACCCAGAGACATGTGATTGGGTGACTGATGGCCTCTAATAGGGTGGGGGATTCTTTAGTGTACGGGGCCCTGAGCTACGTGGGCACATGGTATGTATTGGTGAAGTGGACATAGCCCCTTCCCTCATAAAATTTACAATTATACAGGGATGGGAGAAAGACATTAAAGACATGGACAAAGAATACACACACACACACACAGAGTAGTGGTAACTTCCAGGAAGAAGGTGAACATTGCACGGAGAAGCAAAATAATATTGGTAGAGTGGAGAGAGTTAAAGGACACCTATATACAGGAAGTGATCCAGAAGGGCCTCCCTGAAGAGGTAGCATTTAGGCCGGTAGAAAGAGAAGAGGAAAGAACACTTTCAGCCAAGGGAACAGCATGGACAATGCAGACAGGAAGTTAAGAAGATACAGGAGATTGCTGGAGGAGCTGTGCCGTGTTATATTATCGGGTTGGGGAAAGCCTCCCTGAGAAGTGACATTGGAATACAGACCTGCAAGAACTGAGAGGGGGAGAGCAAGCAACAGAGCTTGCCTCAAAGACCCTTCCTGGGAGGTGGAGGAGCAAGTGTAGAGGCCTGATGTCTGAGCTCAGGGAGAGTCTGAAGGTCAGCAAGGAGACCAGCTTTGCTGGGTTGGAATGAGGCTGACGGAGAGAGGCAGGAGATGAACTTGAAGCTGGATCACACAGGGTCTCATGGGATAATATGAGGAATTTGGATTTTATAAGGGGTGAGATGGGAAGTCTTTGGAGGTTTTGAGGAGCAGAACCATGCAACTTTATGTTTGTGAAATATCTTTCCTATGGCTATAAAATACAGTCTTAAGGGGGCATGGGGCAGTGGTGGAGTCAGGGAGACTAGTTAGGAGACAGCAGCAACCATCCAGGGAAGGGCTGGTGGTGGTTTGGACAGGGGTGGAGGTGGTGGAGAGGGGGCTGTATGGTATGTAGGGCTTCTCATTCACATCATCATCCATGTCTCACGTCCATGGGAATTTACATCTACAACTCAACCCTGCGGGTCACCTTTTCACAGATTTCTCCATTACTTTTGCCAGTGACGTTGGGTAGCATTTGGTGAGCATGGAGGCCAACTTCGGCTTATAGGCGCTTTTCAGTGCCATGAGTTTTTCAACACTGCGTATCAACCAGGATGGTCAGCAACACACACATAGGCAGCCAGCTGACCTAACTTAAATGGAAACTTGACAGGATTCCATTGAGACATGTTTACACCCACATTTCAGACAGCCATAAGAAATTTATAAAGTGGACAATAATTCTACTTCTTGAAATACGGTTGTAAACACATCATTGCTGGTATCAGTCATGGTCCAGCTGGGAAGAGAGAGCTCATCTCCCTTGGCTCAATTTTTACAAGTTAAGATAGGGAACAGGATAGATAGGAGTTGAATGATCAGAAAGGGGACCAAGAGGCAATCCAGAGGTTAGCCACTGTGAGACACGACCACCGCCCCTAAGTCTTGAGCAGGAGATGGTAAAGTAAGGTTCTTGAGCCACATCCAGCCACCTCACTGCCTTTTTCACATGGTGTATGTGAGCTGAGAATGCTTGATATATATTTTATATATAATTTTAAACATTATATAAGTACCTACAAAATATCCTCAGTTTTGCCTATGGACAGGTGTTTACTGACCCTCGAGCAAGAGGCAGAAAGGGAAGAAGGGGTCTTATGAGAGCAGAGGATAGGGCCTGTGGGGCAGAATCTGGGACTATGGAAGGAGGAGGCATCCAGAAGGAGCATGAACCATGAAAGAGATGCAGCCACCGCTAGAGATGCTGCCCAAAACAGCAAGAAGAAGAGAGGGAGAGATACACTGGCTTCTCCCTTACTGCCCCTCTCTAGGCTCCCACTGGAGCTTCCCATTGGCTGAACCTAACTGGAAGCCAGTGAGTAAGGCAATCAAACCCCCGAAATGCAGAAAAGAGCATGGAAGGAGGAGAGAGAGCTGAGAACAAACACGCAATGACCAGCACAGAGTTCCAATTTGAACCTGTTTCCTTATCTGTAAAATGAGAAAACTGAAATTTCCTTTTTTTAAAGAGGATTTTATTTCATTATCTGACAGAAGGAGAGAGAGAGGTAAAGAGCATAAGCAGGGGGAGCAGCAGGCAGAGGAAGAGGGAGAAGCAGGCTTCCCACTGAGCAGGGAGCCCCATGTGGGGCTGGATCCCAGGACCCTGAGATCATCACCTGAGCTGAAGGCAGACACTTAACTGACTGAGCCACCCAGGCGCCCCCTGAATTGAAGCTTTTTTTTAAAAAAAAAAGATTTTATGTATTCATTTGACAGTAGGCAGAGAGGCAGCGGGGGAGGGGGGAAGCAGACTCCCTGAGGAGCAGAGAGCCTGATGAGGGGCTCGATCCCAGGACCCCGAGATCATAACCTGAGCCAAAAGCAGAGGCTTAACCCACTAAGCCACCCAGGCACCCCTGAATTGAAGCTTTCTTAAGAGTAAATTAGACCTTGGGTTTTGGACCTTGGGGAGGATATGTGCTATGGTGAGTTCTGTGAAGTGTGTAAACCTGGCGATTCACAGACCCTGGGGCTAATAATACATTATATTAATAAAAAATAAAAAAAATTTTTAAAAAGAGTGAATTAGACCACTAATTCTATGAAGATGGAAATACATTGATTTCCTTCTTAGGGCAACAGTGGTACTTGGTCTTGACCAGGAACCCTGATCATGCCACTGCTGCTGCTGCTTCAGAGAAAGCAGAAGGAAATAGGAAGATTCAATGAAATTAATTTATACAAGTCTCTTTCTTTCAACTTCATAGGGATTGCACTGGTATTTGTCCTATTTAGGTAAAATCTGAACAGGCTTTTCAAGACCAGAATGTGGGGCGGGGGTCACTTTCTGAGAATGATTGTACGTTATGTAATCAAGACTTTTGTTTCTATGGAGCTCCCTGAGGGAGTTGACAAGTGGCAGAGATTAAATTAATGTATGCTGAGTGAGCCTTTTATGTCGTTCTTGGTCTCACTGTGTCATTTTATAGAGCAGGGATGAGGGAGTGTAGTGAACAGAACTCATTACCTGGGAGAAGCATTACACCTTGGAAGGATGCAGACATTGCTTTTTTTTTTTCCAAAGTTATAAAATTAAGTTCTAGTTTTATCTTTTGTCTGTTTTCCTTCCAAGAATTAGAGAGACAGAGACCAAGTTGCTAGAAAAGAACGAAGAATCTCAGGAAACAGACTGAGGGTTGCTGGAGGGGAGGGGGTGGGAGGGATGGGGTGGCTGGGTGATGGATATTGGGGAGGGTATGTGCTATGGTGAGTGCTGTGAACTGTGTAAGACTGATGATTCACAGACCTGTACCCCTGAAGCAAATAATACATTATATGTTAATTTAAAATTTTTTTTAAAAAGAAAGAAAGAAAAGAACAAAGAAATTCGGCTATAGTAATAGCTAGGAATGTCTGAAGGAAACATCCCCCTCATATCTGTATGTATGTCCTGTCCCTTGAAAATGTTAGGTGCCTGTTCCAAGGTCCCATTAACCTCCACCTCTGCTTCCTTCTTTTCTGGAAACAGAGAAATATTAGAACATTCTTTGCATCCCCTGGAGCTATCAAGCTGGTGGCCAGAAGTCACACAATAGACTGTATGAGGTCAAGCTGGTGTCGTTGAGTGGTGGGGACCTGTGTTCCCTCTCCTTTCCCACCGCCACCCAACCTGGAAAGAATGGCATTTTGTGAGCCATGAAATGAATTGAATTGTCAGGGGGCCCACAGGGTCAAAGAAAAAGGAGGCACCGTGCTCAAGCTGCCTGCTTGCCAGATGCTCTACAGTCAGAACAGGAAGGTAAAAGCCTCAGGGCCCAGTGTGAAACAGCGATGACAACTGTAAGGCTGGGATTCACGTTCCTGATTCCTCTTCTAGGATCCAGCTGTGGGAATGCAGGGGCCTGGACATGACTCAGGACTTTAGAATCTCTCCTGGTGTGAGGTTCAGGCCCCCGACTTGTGTCTGTAGAAAGCTTTTTAAGAATAGAGATTCCAGATCTTGCAGGAGACCTACCTACTCAGCATTACTGGCAGGGGCCCCAGGACTGGACTAAGTCCCCATGTGATACTTAGACACACAGAAGGTGGAGAATTGGGGACCTAGGGAAAAATAAGTAGAGCTCCAATTTGCAATCACCTGATATTTTGTGTTTTAACGTTGAGAGATTTTTCTTAAAAATATTTGAGATTACACTTTGGCTGAGGCAAACAGTTGCCTTATTTGTTATACTTTGCATGATAAAACAGAAAAAGAAAGTTACCATGAATAAGCAAATGGATGTTTCTCTTTTCTGTTATTTCCAAATTTTGTTGTCAGCACATACTACTCTTAGAAGGAAGAACAATAAATGACAAAGAAGCAAATAGTAATTTAAGTTGTGTAGTAATGGGCTAACTGTAGCAATTTCACAATCATCCCATTATGTGCTTTTGAGCATGTCCCCCCACCCAGCCCCTGCCAAAAAAAGGCTGAAGAGCTAGTTGCCTCTCCCCACTAGACCAAGTAGAAATGAGGGTAGAAATCAGAAAGTAGGATGGATAGTTAATTCTTTCATCTTGTGTGTGTGTGTAACTATCGGTATGGTCATTATCCCCTGAACTGTCAATCCACACTGTAACAAAGGCTAAGCTAGAGTATTTTTATTCCCTTTTTTACAGATCAGCATGCAGAGGCTTAACTGTTTTTCAAGATCACACAGCTAGTAAACATCAGACCTAGAAATCTGTCTAAAGTTCTGCTGTCCATGAGTGTTTCAACAGAGTTGTTTACAGCCACACACAACTCTCTTCCAACAGGGATGGTGATGACAATGAGTCATCATCATGAATAGTGTCATTATGATCAAATAAAAGCCAGATAACTTTACCATATAAGAGGAGCTGAGCAAAGCACGTTATGTATATTGTGCTCTAATATCCCTGGGAGATACATTTCTATGAGACAGGGACTCTGAATTGCACTTGACAGGTGCAGAAACAGACTCATTGAGGTTGAATCGATTTGCCCAACATCATACAGCTGATCAATGGCAAAATTGGGATTTGAATATCTAGGTTTGGCTTACCTCAAAGACTATTCACCATTGCACTGTAAGGCACAGCAGTGATGTCCTTAGGTTGACAAACTGCCCTAATCCCAGTGACTCCTTCCCTCCCTCCCAGATCTGTATAGCTTGTTCCCCACAGAGAGGCAAGCTAGGCAGGCAAGAAGGATTTAGAGAATGGTTCTTAGAGACATTGTATTCCTTGGGGCTCAGATTTACTGGCATTTGCCTTCCAGTTGATTTCCCACATCCAGGAATAAACTGTGAAGGAAAAACAGTTCCAGGCTGGTGCTGTAATGATCACCCTTTTTCCCTTTTTTGCAGCTGGCTAGACTCTGAAATAAATGAGTTGTGGCTGATATGGTTTGTAGAACTTTTCACTTTTTATTTTGAAAGACTCTGTGGTGAAGTAGCAGCTGTCACTTGGAGGCTAGGTGTTAAGGAGTCAAATAAATGACATGGTTTTCTAACAAAGTTATTCCAGAGGGATTAGTGCTATGGCAGATCCTCATTTCCCTGGCAAAAAGGTGGATTTGGAAGGAAGCAGGAGTTGGCGAGCTGAGAGTTCCCTGCTACTAATCAGGGAGCCTGAACATCTTTGATTACAGTGAAGGATTTGTAGTTGTAATGCTCCTTAAGCCCAGCACTGAGATATCAGAAATAAGTAGAAAGTACAAAGAACCACTTGTAAAGTTAGGGCTTCTTCTGAGATGCACTTGATTAGCTCTTCGAATCTTTCGAAATTAGCTGAGAATTATGTTCAACAGTCTCCATATTCATGCATTATTTTAGCATACCTACCAAGGGTTTCATTTTCCATCTTTCTTCCTCTGTCTTACATCCCATCATCTCAAACAGTCTCACTTACTGTTGTTTATAACTACACTTTAAAACATCTTTACTTTATTAGAAAAAGGGACACATTTTATTTTCTGTCCTGAGAAATCCCACCATACAGAAGGAAATGAGAATATCAGAACCTCCTTTAATATAACTTCTCAGAGGTAGTCACTATCAAGAGTTCTGATGGATGTCATTTCAAACTTTTTCTTTGCATGTCCTCAATTTTTTACGCAGGTTGATTCTAAGTGTAAGTCTTATTTGGCAAACTAATTCGTGTTTGTTTTTTTTTTTAATTGTTTATATCTTTCCATGTCAGCCCTTATGGATCTACCACATTCTTTGGGCTCATTGTTATACCAGAATTTATTGCACAACTATACTGAAATTTATTAAGCCAATCACCTACTGATGGACATTTAGACTGTTTAAGTTTCTCGCAATTATAAATAATGCTACAATTAACATAGTTTTATGGCTTCATGCGCAAGGTAAGTTCCTAGGGCAAAGGTATATAAACCTTAATTTTTTATAGATTTTTGCCAAATGCCTCTCCAGTAAAGAATTTATATGCCCACCAAGAGGTTATGAGCGTACTTGGTTCTTCATATTCTTCCCAATATAGAATACAGTAAATGCACTTATTTAATCATTGTAGAACATAAACACCTTGTCATATAATTGTTAGACATGTATATTCCTGGCAAAAATTTTTGGAGAACACCATGTTCTTCTTTCTTTACCCCTGATCCCTGGCAAAGATATCTTGTACTTCCCCCATTCCAGTTGCTTTATTAAGTCAACATTCTTCAGTGAACTCCTATGAGATTTATTAATTGATATAACAAAGGTTCAGTATGGTGCCAGGCATTGGGCCTGACAATGAAGGAAATTTAAAAAAGAAGAGAGATTCTCTTTTCATGGAGCATAGTCTTTAAAAACAAAAAACAAAAACAAAAACAAAAAAACAACATTGATGAAACTGAGAGAGTTTAACGTCTCATTCAAGACCCACAGCAAGTTCTCAACTACACAAAAGTTTGCACTGATTCCCTAAAATCCTTACATGATATTACCATCACACAGAGTCATAGTGCAAATAATTAGAATAATTAGAATTAAGGCCCTATTAATCTTTACTAATGATAAGGAGGTCTATGACAAATTACCTAAATTAATGAATTAATATTTACACAGCATGATAGAACTTTTTAAGAATTCATGTATCAAATTAATTCACGTCATGGTGCTCATCTTAACCAACGCTCATAAAATGTTGGCATTAAAAATAGTCTGCCCAGTGGGGTGCCTGGGTGGCTCAGTGGGTTAAAGCCTCTGCCTTTGGCTCAGGTCATGATCTTAGGGTCCTGGAATCAAGCCCCACATCTCTGCTCAGCAGGGAGCCTGCTCCCCCCCCCCCCCCCCCCCGCCTTCTTGTGATCTCTGTCAAGTAAATAAATAAAAAAATCTTTAAAAAAAAAAAAAAACAGTCTGCCCAATAGTTGTTGCAAAGAGTACTTGTTTGCTAAACCCTCTTCTCTCACAGATATGAAAATATGAGTTTGTCTTCAGGGTTAATTTTCAAGAATTTATTCTTACTTACCTCTAGGTTGAGTTTATTCCTTGCCAGAATGAGAAGGGACTGGTTTCTCCTGTGTTTATGCAAGTCACCACAAGCAGTTGTTAGGAGAGAATAAATGCTATGGATAATTAACCATTAAATATATATATATTTTTTGTCAGCTTAAGCCATCATCTTAGACTGACATGAACTTTAACATTTTCAAACCTGAAATTACTGCTCTGATTACCATGGTCTTTAGAGATGGAATTTGGTCCCTCTGCAAAGTGAGTGTTCTCTAAAGAATGATAAAGTTTGTTGTTTCCTTTATGCAGATTTTTAAAAAAGCATAAATATCCCATATTGGAGTACACAGTGCCATAGAAGAAAATGAATGTAAATGCCTTATGTTGTGCAAGACTAAATGAAAATATAATGTGAATTACTTTCTAGCTCAAGCTCATCACTAGTGCCCAGATGACTATGTTTCTGTAGTTTTAAAAATCACTTCAATTTTCAACCAAATGCCACTAGCCAAATAAACAGTGTGTCTCTAGCACTTTTTATAATGCTTTCTGGAAGAGAGACATAGACGGTATGAAAAAAACGCAAAGCACACTCAGCTCTTCTTTCAGTCTTACTGTGCATCATGAGGAGGTTTCAGAGACTTGCTGAACTTTTGAACTTGTCCATTTACTCATTTGATCAGTAAATGAGTGCCAGGTGTGTAACCAGATGAGTATAAGGTGCTTACCATCTGCTACAGATCCAAGCCATGTGCAGCCATGTTTGGGTCCTAGAGGCCCTACCCATTTTAGCTAACTGGATGTGAGTAGGCACCAAATTATTCATTGGTGAACAATCCATGAATGGTTGCTGGGACAAAGAAAGGCACATTCACTCGTTTAGCACATTTTTTGAATGTCTACTCCATGCAAAGAGGTCAAGTTTTTGGTGTTGGAGGTCCAGTGGAGAACAGGATAGATTGGGTCTTTCTTCTGTTGGAGCTTGACATTGCAATAAAGAGAAGGAGCAGAGAAAGAAAACAAGCAAACAAACCAAAGACCAAGATCATGTCAGATAACAACAGGTGTAATGACAAAAACTGAACAGTGATGTGGTGGAGAATAACTGGGAAGGGGTCGGGCAAGGAAGTTCCTCTTGGGAGGGGATATTTGAGCTAAGACCTGAATGACCTGAAAAGAATAGGCCATGTGAAGATCTGGAGAACAGATCTCTATAGGCATAATAACAAGTACAAAAAGAAGAAGGAGGAGGAGGAAAGAGGCAGGGGGAGGAGAGGGGGGAGGAGGGAGGGATGGGGGAGGAGAAGAAGGAAGAAGAAGGAGAAGAAAAGAAGAAGAGGGGGAAGGAGGGCAAGTGCAAAGGGAAGAGGGGACTTAGTACAGTAAAGGATTAAGTAGGAGAATACAGTAAGAACACAGTGAGTGAGTGGGGAGAGTGAAATGCATTAAGGAAGGCAAGAGCAACATCAGGTAGAACCTCATGAGCCATGTAAAGCGCTTTATTCTAGATGCAACAGAAATCCTTTGCTTAAAAGTAAGGGAGTGATATGATTTGATTTACATATTTTAAGATTTTTTAAAAAAATTTTTCATTACAGTGTAGTTAACATACAGTGTTCTATTAAGTTTCAGGTGTACAATATAGTGATTCAATAATACTCTACATTACTCAGTGCTCAGTAGATGTACTCTTAATTCCCTTCACCTATTTCATCCATCCCCTCCACCTCCCTGTGAGAACCACCAGTTTGTTCTCTATAGTTAAGAGTCTCTTTCTTGGTTTGTCTCTTTTTTCCTTTGTTCATTTGTTTTGTTTCTTACTCCACATATGAGGGAAATCATATGGCATTTGTCTTTCTCTGACTGACTTATTTCAGTTAGCTTTATACCTTCTAGATCCACCCATGTTGCAAAAGGCAAGGTTTCATTCTCTTTATGGCTGACTAATATTCCATTTTATGTTTTTACCACATCTTCTTTTCCATTCATCTATCTATGGATATTCGGGCTACTTCCATAATTTGGCTATTGCAAATATTGCTGCAGTGATCATAGGGGTCCATATATCTTTTTGAATTAGTGTTCATATTCTTTGGGTAAATACCCAGTACTGGAATTACTGGGTCGTATGGAAGTTCCATTTTTATTTTTTTGAGGAACCTCCATGCTCTTCCACAGTGGCTGCACCAGTTTGCATTTCCACCAACAGTGTACAAGAGTTCTTTTTTCTCCACACCCTTGCTAACGCTTGTTGTTCTTGTGTTTGTTTTTTTATTAATTTTATTTTTTATAAACATGTATTTTTATCCCCAGGGGTACAGGTCTGTGAATCGCCAGGTTTACACACTTCACAGCACTCACAATAGCACATACCCTCCCCAATGTCCATAACCCCACCCCCCCAACCCCCCTCCCCCCATCAACCTTCAGTTTGTTTTGTGAGGTTAAGAGTCACTTATGGTTTGTCTCCCTCCCAATCCCATCTTGTTTCATTTACTCTTCTCCTACCCCCTTAACCCCTTATGTTGCATCTCCTCTCCCTCATATCAGGGAGATCATATGATAGTTGTCTTTCTCCGATTGACTTATTTCGCTAAGCATGATACCCTCTAGTTCCATCCACGTCGTCGCAAATGGCAAGATTTCATTTCTTTTGATGGCTGCATAGTATTCCATTGTGTATATATACCACATCTTCTTTATCCATTCGTCTGTTGATGGACATCTAGGTTCTTTCCATAGTTTGGCTATTGTAGACATTGCTGCTATAAACATTCAGGTGCACGTGCCCCTTCAGATCACTACGTTTGTATCTTTAGGGTAAATACCCAACAGTGCAATTGCTGGGTCATAAGGTAGTTCTATTTTCAACATTTTGAGGAACCTCCATGCTGTTTTCCAGAGTGGTTGCACCAGCTCGCATTCCCACCAACAGTGTAGGAGGGTTCCCCTTTCTCCGCATCCTCGCCAGCATCTGTCATTTCCTGACTTGTTAATTTTAGCCATTCTGACCGGTGTGAGGTGATATCTCATTGTGGTTTTGATTTGTATTTCCCTGATGCCGAGTGATATGGAGCACTTTTTCATGTGTCTGTTGGCCATCTGAATGTCTTCTTTGCAGAAATGTCTGTTCATGTCTTCTGCCCATTTCTTGATTGGATTATTTGTTCTTTGGGTGTTGAGTTTGCTAAGTTCTTTATAGATTTTGGACACTAGCCCTTTATCTGATATGTCATTTGCAAATATCTTCTCCCATTCTGTCAGTTGCCTTTTGGTTTTGTTAACTGTTTCCTTTGCTGTGCAAAAGCTTTTGATCTTGATAAAATCCCAATAGTTCATTTTTGCCCTTGCTTCCCTTGCCTTTGGCAATGTTCCTAGGAAGATGTTGCTGCGGCTGAGGTCGAAGAGGTTGCTGCCTGTGTTCTCCTCAAGGATTTTGATGGATTCCTTTCTCACATTGAGGTCCTTCATCCATTTTGAGTCTATTTTCGTGTGTGGTGTAAGGAAATGATCCAATTTCATTTTTCTGCATGTGGCTGTCCAATTTTCCCAACACCATTTATTGAAGAGGCTGTCTTTTTTCCATTGGACATTCTTTCCTGCTTTGTCGAAGATTAGTTGACCATAGAGTTGAGGGTCTATTTCTGGGCTCTCTATTCTGTTTCATTGATCTATGTGTCTGTTTTTGTGCCAGTACCATACTGTCTTGATGATGACAGCTTTGTAATAGAGCTTGAAGTCCGGAATTGTGATGCCACCAACTTTGGCTTTCTTTTTCAATATTCCTTTGGCTATTCGCGGTCTTTTCTGGTTCCATATAAATTTTAGGATTATTTGTTCCATTTCTTTGAAAAAAATGGATGGTACTTTAGGGTTAACCTAAGAATTAAGTGAAAATTCTCACATGTGAACAATGTCTAACTCATGGTAAGTGCTTAATTAATGTAAGACTTTGCTATCATCATTAACCTTTGTTACCTCAATGTTTATCATAGTAACTCTTACTTTAGATAAAGTGGGGGTATAGTTGTAGAAAATTCTATGTTGAATCAGAGTTGATTTTCTATGTTGTTACCTAGGGTTTATTGTTCAAAATACTTGAAGAATTTAGTGTAATATTAGAAAATAATAGGCGTTCAGAAGATACTACTAGATGAACAGGAGAAATTAGGCTTGATTTGAATACCTTAAGCTCTTTATTGATAAAGATCAAGACTTGGGCTATTATATACTTGTTACATGTGACTACTGAACATGTGACGTGTGGCTAATCTGAATGGAGTTCTGCTATAAGTGAAAAAAATGTTAAAAATTTCATTTATAATGTTTTATATTGATTAGACATTGACTTGGTAATATTTTAAATATATTGGTTTAAATAAATTATTTAAATTAACTTTACCTGTTTCTTTTTATGTTTTAAATGTAGCTACTAGAAAATTTAAACTTACACATCCATCTCCCATTGCAGTTTCCATTATATTTATACTGAACAGTGTAAATCCAAGCCATTTTATAATTCAAATGTTGACAAAATACTGTGGCTCATCTTATAATTGTACAATATAAGAATAGCTTTTTTGGAGGGAGGCAATCCATAAGAGACTCTTAATCATAGGAAACAAACTGAGCGTTGCTGGTGGGGAGATGGGGGGAGAGAGGTAACTGGGTGATGGGCATTAAGGAGGGCACGTGATGTAATGAGCAGTGGATATTACATAAAACTGATGAATCATTGACCTCTACCTCTGAAACCATATAATATATTATATGTTAATTGAATTTAAATTTTTTAAAAATGGCCTTTTTGCACCTTAAATAGTAGCAAAGTCTTTTTTGAAAATTTAATGTCAGTTGTTTTTGTACTACTTGTCTGTTGAAGCCACTTTCTACAATTATTTTGTAGCAAGCCATAATTTTAAAGGGGTAGAGTTTTAGTCCTCTAGTTCCAGTTTTGGGATTTATTGTTTAAGATTTGTATTTTAAGTAATCTTTACACCCAATGTGGGATTGAAATTTACAACTCGGAGACCAAGAGTTGCATGCTTTCCCAACTGAGCCCCCCAAACACCCCTAGTTACAGTGTTGTTACTTTTTTATACCTTGTTATAGTTTAAATGTGTTATTTTGTAACATAAACAAAACTTAAGATAGTTGTTTCCACTGAATTAAACAGTATAGGAAGTAAGAATTTCCCCCAAAACTAACAAAATAACAACACACACATGAATAATGTTATAATTATATAAATAATCTTAAAGGGGAGTCAGTGGATGAAATTAGATGATAAGTCTGAAAACACTACCAATGATACTTGTATTAATTTATATGAATAAAATATTGTTTTCAGTCACACCCAGCAATAATGTAGATTTCAGTTTACCATGTGCAAGGCAATATTCCCAATTAATTTGTGAATCCAGTGGATTTTTATTAAAAATAATTGCACATAAATGAACATTCCCAAATCTCCAACAAGTAGACAGTATGTATAATAGGATGACATTTTTTTTAAAAGATTTTATTTATTTATTTGACAGACAGAGATCACAAGTAGGCAGAGAGGCAGGTGGAGGCAGGCTCCCTGCAGAGCAGAGAGCCTGATGCGGGGCTCGATCCCAGGACCCTGGGATCGTGACCTGAGCTGAAGGTAGAGGCTTAACCCACTGAGCCACCCAGGCACCCCTAGGATGACATTTTAATGAGTTAATTTAGTTCACTTTTGAAATGAAAATTTTTACAAAATAATGTGCTGGTAACTTTAAAAATCTCCGATGAATGCCCACGTTCAGGCCATGTGCTTTTGAGGAGGTTTTAAAATGAAGAGCCCTTGTCAACTAAGAGTAGAGAGAAACTACAGTTACTTTATAGAGATCTTGCAAACAACATTTTAGAAACTTTCTAATCACCCAAAATAGCTTTTTGTAAAGAGATACTAAGCACCACCTTGCTTTAGTTTAGGATTTGTAATTCACAAAATAAAGCAAATGAGACATCACCTGTACCATCTTTCTTTGTTCTCATAGGATTTTAACAATCTGGTTTACTCCAAATTTACAAATAAATTGCTTTTCCAAAGTTCATTTATAAGTCATCATTTTTCTCTTGCAGTGTAGAGTGTGAGGTTCCAAGACTAGCCTAATAAGCTCCAGTAGTCTAAAATGGCATGCATTTACAGTGAACAACACAGATGCCAGATAATTAATTAAAAGGTTGCTACAAAACTGAATTTAATCTTTAAGATATGTCTGGAAATCCATACTAGAAGAAAAGCCATTTCTAATTAGCAATCGAAGAGATGATAGGAGGGACTTCTATGGACATTGTGAAAGCTGCTTTGGGAACTTTGAAGGGCCTTAGAGGTTAATGGCAAAGGTTCTTTATGGAATCTAATAGTATTTCTAAATGTTTCACTGTCTTATCATTGACAGGGGTATGTCTCCCCCCTCTGCCCATTACTCTTACACTCAGTAGTTGTGATGAGGTTCCTTTGTGGCTCATGTGAACAGAGGGTGTGGGGGAAGGGATGGAAAGAGAGCAGATCAGTGTAGAGAGATTTCTGAGATGGTTAAGAAAGAGGTCAAAGAGAGAAAAAGGAAGTTATTAAAGTGACTGCATTTGAGTAAAGGACAGTAACTGAACTGGGAAGGAAGGAGGAAGAAAGAGTATGTGAGACATTCTCTAAGTGAATCATGATAGCAGTTGCCATTTACTGAGCTCCCACTCTGTCCAAGGACTGTGCCAAGTGCTTTACACACCTGTAATTTTCACAATTAAAGGCAGCATTAGTCCCGCTTTTAAGCAAGAAAACCAAAGCTCAGAAGTTCAGGTATTAGACTGAACCATGTGAAATTGTCGTTTTCACCAATCAAACCCACATGAATGTTGGCAATTCCATGTGGTTCAGGACACAGAACTAGTAAATTTTGAAATGAGGATTCCAATACAACTATACCCAGCTCCAAAACACTAACTCTTTTTCCTACTTTCCACACTTCCACACAACCTGGAGGGAAGAGAAAATGAGTTATGGGAGAATCTTGTATCAGACAGGATCCTATTCTAGCCATGACAGGGCCCCCACTGGGAAAGGAATGACTGATAGCTTCTTAGAGCAAGGTTGAGGGTTGGGTAAAGAGAAGGACCAATCATTTGAATGCAGAAGTTCTTTGAGTGTCTGCTATTTGTATCTGGAAAAATGTCTACATTAAATACTTTCTGTGTATTAAAAGAGTTAATCCATATAGTGAAGGCCATTTCTACAACAGCATGCTTCCATTGTAAAGTAGTTTAGAAACATGATAAACATTTTAATCTCTCCTCACCCTTTGAAAGATTTACCGGTTATCAATAGTTAGTGTCTTTAAGCAAATTACTCAATTCCAACTGGCTCTCATTACCAGCGAACAGCATTCCAACAGCGAGATGAGTTCAATCGAAGACATTAACGTCTCATGAAGGGCCTTCTTTGTAGACCTTTTTATTGATGTTTATATTTACATGTCCCCAAAGATTTTATGCCTGAGCTGAAACCTCTACCCATCAATAAATGTATCTCCATCTGTTGTTCTGGGCTCACTTGTCATTCTTCTGGATATTATCACAGTGCAGAGATCATTCTTGAATGCATTACTGATTCCAAAGTTGGACCCTGCTTTTTTCCTCCCTCCTTTTTCCTTTTCCTGACTTCAGCCTCGTAGAGCAAATCTGTGAGAGGAATTGTCGATTGGACATGAGCCCCAGTATGCTGAGTAGACAGTGGGAAAGACCAGAGGCGGCTGATGGAGGAAATATGCTTCCTCCTAAGTTTGCAATTCCTACATCTCGGCAGCGTGCCACAAAAGGAAACATTTGTCACTTGCATGCAGCATGTCCTGATTGTCCTTCGAGGAACACTGCTTTTTCCCCACTAAATAGATGAGTTTGGCCAGTAATCCCCCAAACAGCTTTTGAGAAAATGTCCTATTAAATGCTTTACAAAGAAAGGATTCACACAATTTCAGAAAGATATCTGCACTTCCGTGCTCACTGCAGCACCATTCATAAGAGGGTAAGACATGGAAATATCAACAGGTAAATGGATAATGAAAATGTAGTGTGTGGGGGTCACACTTATATATGTGTGTGCATGTATACTTATATATTAACATTTATATATTATATGGAAATATATTTATATACAATGGAACATCATTTGCCCATTAAAAAATGAAATCTGTTATTCACAACATCTGGATGGACCTTGAGGACATTCTGCTAAGTGAAATAAGTCAGAGGAAGACAATGTAGGATCTGAAAAAGCCAAATTATAGAAACAGAGTAGAATGGTGGCTGGAAATGGGGTAAGTGGAGAGATATTGGTAAAGGATACAACGTTCCAGTTATAGGATGGATAAATTCTGGGGATCTAATGGACAGCATGGTAACTATAGTCAACTGTACAGTATCACCTACTTCAAAGTTGCTAATATCTTTAATATTCTCACCACACACACACACACACAAAAGGTCGTTAGTGAGGTATTGGAGGTGTTAACTAAACTCACTGTGATAATTATTTTGCAATATATACACAGATCAAGTTGTCATGTTGTGTACCTTAAACTTACACAGGGTTATGTAAATGCAGCGTGGGATCCTGAATCAGATTCCAAAAAAGAAAAAGGACATTAAAAGGAAAATTGTTGAAATTTGAATAAGGTCTGTAGTTTCAGTTAAAAGTATTATGAGATATTAACACTAGGAGTCTGGGGGAAGCTTATACATTAACTGTATAATTTTCTGCTAATTTTCTGTCATTCTGAAATTAGTTCAAAATAGAAAGTTAAAAAATAAAGATAGCAGAAAAAGAAAAAACAAAGAAAAAAATGATGAGACTGAGAAATTCTAGCATGAAACTTTAAAAATACAGTGTGGGTGCCTGGCTGGCTCAGTTTGCAGAGGATATGACTCTTGAACTCAGGGTCATGAGTTCAAGCCCCAAATTGGGCCTGGAACCTACTTTAAAAAAACAAAAAACAAAAAACCAGTGTGAGCCATGAATATGAGTCACAAATGTCATTTTAAAATGGCTAGTAGCCAAATTAAAGGAAGTAAAAAGAAATGGGAGAAATTGATTTTAATAATACCCAAAACATTATCACTTCAACATGCACTCAACGTAGAAAATTGTTAATGAGATCTTTTACATTTTCTTTGGTCCTAAGTCTTCAAAATTCAGTATCAGTTCAGACTAGCCCCTTTGCAAATTCTCAATAGCCACATATAGCTGATGGCTTCCACATTCCCTGTGCATCTTTTATTTCTGCTTCTTTCTATGAGGGTTTTCTTCTTTCCCAGTATAAAGTCCCCCTTCCTCCCTTCCCTCACTTATGAGCATTCATATGTTCCAAGCATTGTTCTATGCACAAAACTGACAAAAACTTTCAGCTTTCTGGAGTTCCCATTCTGAAGAGGAAGTGACTGACATAAACAGTAGCTTTAGTAAATAAGTCAATTATATAGTAATTAGTAGGTAAGTGCTGTGAAGTTGGGAGGACAGAGCTGGGTGTTGGAGGTAGGAAAGTGAACTTAGGCAGGGTCTACATCTGAACCCAGCTCCCCTTTGGTTGCATTCTGATTCTTTCCATTCTTTAGTTTCAGCAGACTCTCCAATAGAGGGAACAATGAGCAAGTAAAAATGATGCCCTGCTTTTACTTGTTTGTTACTTAAAAATGAGTCCAGTCCAACTCAGCCACAGAGGAGACCTTGACTGTTGTTTTTCAACATCTGGTTTAAAGGAGGTGATAGCATTCTGAATGGCCAGCCCTGCAGCCAAAAAAAGCAGAAATATGAGTGAGCTATGTTGTGAGGATAAGGATATTTCAGCAGAAAACAGAGGGTTTTGAAACTATGCCTCCCACTGTAATTTCTTGATGTGCGTCTAGAAAGGTTTGATCAATAAAATTTGATTCTTTCCTTGAAATTTGAATAATTGCCTACAGCCTGGTGAATTTAACATTTTAAAAATTGATTACTTCTCTATAGAAGGTTTGAGTTTTGGTGACCTTCTTTGTTATAGAGTGTGAGGTTCCTTGTTTGTTTTTTAAACCTGTGGGCAATAACGGCTACTCACAGAAATGCCTCCCAGTCTTAGTTTCTTATGACCTGGGATATTAGAATAGAGTGGCAGTCAGAAATATGAAAAACCTGAGAATCTGGGTGGTTACCAAGGTCCCTGAGTGGTTCTTACGTTCTTTGAGAATCATGGACCCATGCACCAGAAAGGCCCACATTTGAATCCTGATGCCTCTGCTCCCTGACTAGGGCACTCAGATGGTCTCTTTTAGGGAAGTGACATGGAAATGCCCCATGCGTGTTGATGGGTTTTCTAGCCATGAGGCCTCATCACAGAGAAAATAAGGGAATTCAGATCCAACATATTGCATCCCACTGTGCCAAGTCCAGTAGGAGAATTCTTCAGAGATCTTAATTGTGACATTTTAACAAACTGTTCTGTTCCCATATTTTAATGCAGTTGGAGTCCAAGCTGCTTTTGTCTCTTTGTTTTGTTAAGGGAAATGCAGGCATTTGTTTCTCCTCCTTTTCTTTTAACTTGGATTCCTATAATGCGCATATTTATAGTCTGAAGACGCAAGAAATGGAACTAGGACAAACTTGTGCTTTCACGGCCTGCCATGCAGACCCAGACAGGGACACGTCAGGTCTGCGGATATGAGCCAGCAAGTTCTTTGTCTCTCTGAGCATAGGCCTTTTATCATCTGCGGTCCCATCTAAATAGCTTTCCTAAAGGATAAAGTATATTATCAGGGCCTAAGAAGCAACTTGTAATTATGGGCTCTTCAATGGACTCATGTACTATTTAAAAGCACCAAACGAAAAAGAAATATGTGAGGTTTCTGCTCCTTAAGCTGGACCTTGAAGCCCTGGATGAACTTACTTTTAAAGTAACAGTCTCTTATTTTTTCTTCACTTTTACAATTACACAGGTAATACATGCCATTGCATAACATACAATATACTTGTTAAAAATGAAAGCTACCTCATATCAGTCACTCCAATTCTATTATCTGCAATTCTGGATTTTTCTAGACATATGTAAATGCATATGAAACACATATACACACAAGTAATTAGGAGTCTTTCAATTATAAATGAGAGAAACGCAATTCAAAAATGTTTTAAACAGATGGGAGGAATCTCTTCACTTACACAATCATACTGAAGTGAGGTGTGTTGGCTTTAGGAATGGCCAGATCAAGGAACTCCCAACAGGGTGGTCTCAACTGCTGTCATTTCTCTATCTCTTGGCAATGCCTCATTTTTCCCTCCTCAGTGGTGTTTCTCCCTGTGTTAGAGAGGATAGCTATTGGCAGGCCTGGATTTACCTCCAGATTTGTGACAGAACAATTCCCACCCCCACCTCCCAATGTCACTGTCATCGCCTGAACCTAAAATATGTTTCCTGACATAGCAAAGGAGAGTTAAGATTGCAGATGGAATTAAAATTGTTAATCAACTGACCTAAAACTATGGATGTTATCTTGGATTTTCTGGGTGGGCCCAAAGGAATTGCAAGGGTTCTTAAAGGTAAAAGATGTAGGTAGAAGAATTAGAGTCAGAGAAGGAGATGTGACAGTGGTAGCAAGGTTGGAAAGATGTAATATGAGAAAGATTTGAAGTTCTGTTGCTGGTTTTGAAGATGGAGGAATGGGACCAGGAACCAAGGAAGGGAGGGCCTGTAGATCAAGCTAGCTGGACAAGGGAAAGGATATGGATTCTCCTGTAGAGGCTCCAGAAGGGAACACAACCTCACTGCTATCTTGAGACGTGAATCATATTTCCCACCTACAGAATGATGAGATAATAACTTTGTGTTCTATTAGGCCTCAAAGCTTGTAGTAGTTAGTTGCTCCAGAAGCCATAGAAAACTAATCAGAGCCAAACAGGCAAGAGACTTTTTCCTCCTCAAAATTCGAATTTTTAAAAATCTTTGGAGGACTTCTGACTAGACAGCTTGGTTTTCACCCCAATCTCCATCCCATCACTGTGGTTAGCAGAATAGGATGCTATGATTGTCCAGATCAGGATACTCTTTATGGCACAGAAAGGGGATTAAGAGACTGATTGGCAGTTCTCCTTCTCAGAATCACATAACTGACATCGGAACAGAGAAATTCCCCAAAAGGAGAATTGTATGGGTTTGTTGTTTATAATTTGTTTTTTTTTTAAATGGATGAATGACATGTATTTTGTTCTATAATCTGCTTAATTATCTTTGCAACATATTTAGGAGATATTTCCATCTCAATTCATGTAGGCCCTACTTTGTTCTTTTTAGTAACTGCATGTTATTCCATTGGGGAGATGAACCAAATTTATTTAACCAAGTCTCCTATTGATGGACACTTAGATGTTTCCAATCTTTGCTTACAAAGAAGACTTTGTAAGGACACTCTGTGAGGACACTGCATCCTTCCATATTCTCTATGCATGTTATAGGACCTTTGTGGGTTTTTTTGCTTTTGCTCGACTTTGGTAATATGATGGAGAAAAGAACAAGGACAAATACAGGTCAAATAGTGCCCACCACAAATATGTCTAAGTCCTAACCCCCAATACTTGTGAATATGCCCTTATTTGGAAATATGATCTTTGCCGATGTGATTAAATGCCTTGAGATGAGATCATTCTGGATTTAGGGAGGGCCCTCAATCCAATGACGAGTACCCTTATAAAATACAGGAAAGAACACACAGAGACACAGAGAAAGACCATGTGAAGATACAGGCAGAGATTCGAATGATGCCTCTATAAGTCAAGGAATGCTAAGACTTTCTGGCAGCCACCAGAAGCTAGGGGAGGGAGATGGATGAGATTCTCCCTCAGAACCTCTAGAAGGAACCAATCCTGCTAATACGTTAGATATGCTGAAAACTGCTGATTTCTGACTTTTGGCCTCCAGAATTGTGACAGAGTAAATTTCAGTTGCTCTAAACCACCCAGTTTATGGCAAATTGTTGTGGCAGCCCTAGGAAACTAATGCATAGGTGTTGAAGGCAACTGATTCTCCTGTACACCTTCGTTTGGCCTGTGACCAACTCCCAGTCACCTGGGAAGACAGAGACATGGCAAGTCTGATCATATGGAGCTGTAGAGCATACAGGAGTCGTCTTAATTTCTATTTCTTGGGAATGTGCTTTGTGATTTTCATTTTCTAGTGCCATTTTGTCTAAACAAATGAACAAATTCGTTTATACTTGAGTCTGCTCCCAATGGATGTATGGAAGGGAGGCAGATCCAGTGTAATACAAGAGGCAAAGCAAAGTGAAGGCTAAGGCAGAATATTTCTTCCCAGTGATCCACAACATCAAAGACCTTTAGTGGTTGTGCATAAGAGGAATGAGTAAATAAAGCAAGAAGAGGAGGAGGGGAGGAAGGAAAGAAGGGGGGCAGGGGGAGAGCTAGAAAAGAAGGACAGATCAAATAGACCATGATTATGATGAGCGAGGAATGTTTGAATGCCCCATAGGGCATCTTGCAAAAATGAATCCCTTTATATTTAATTCATAAACATGACTGAAAATGCTCCTAATGTGCTTGGTATCCACTACAGTGATGCAAGCTGGCCAGCCCACCTCTACTGCTCCAGGTCAGATATCAGCAATGCGGTGAGCAATATTCCAAGCAGAGAACTAGGAATCTGATGCTTTTTGATCCGTAAAGCACCCCCCCGCCCCCCCCCCCAAAAAAGACAATGAGGCTTTGTGCCTGCAGATATGATCAAAGCACATAGGTATGTTTACTGCCTTGTACTTTTCTCATCTGCCTTCTGACCTATGTGAACTCAGGGCCAGGAAGCTTACACTTGGTAATTGGCAGCTGTATTTTAACTGCAGGTCTGTATGTTTTGATGAGGGAAAAAAAAAAAAAAAAAGAAAGAAAGAGATATTGAGACGCCTGTCTACAGGATGGGCAGGGTATCACTGCACACTTTTAAACCTACTGAAAAGGACAAAGTAAGTCAGAGGAAAGTCATGGAAAATGGAGCAACTCTAAAAAAATTCTACATTTTACACCTACTGAAGTGTACCTACTTTGGCTTTCAATTCCCAGCGTATAAATGGCCTTGGCCTCGCCACTCCCACTTCTGGATTTCCCTCCACTAATCAAGGCTTATTGCGAATACCACCCCCTCCCTTTCTAACCTGGAAAGAACTTCAAGGGAACAGCTCATACATCTTCCTAGGTTGGAATAATTAATATATATTGTAGTAGCAGGCCATTTGGAACCAGTAATTAAGTGAAGAAGTAAACCAGTGTGTTCACAAGAACTGGGTCAACCAGGTTCCAGATAAGCTTTTTTATTTTTCTTTCTTTTTTTTTCCCCCCTAAGCATTTTCCCTGAGTTCCTGATGAATAACCTGCTCTTAGGATGCCTGAGACTTGCTCTTTTGATAGCCTCTGATGTGCTTGTTTTCTCAGTGCATTTAAATTTGATAACAGGGCAAGGGCTGGCTGTCCTCTATGGCTTCCCCCAAGAATGTGAGTCTGTGATGTATGTTTAATGTTCTCCCTCTGTTACAGAGATAAATGTCATCGGTAATTCTGATTGGCAGGCCTGATGTTTAAGGCTTGCGAAATTATGTGAGTCCCAGGGTCACAGGAATTGTTCTTCATTCAAATATTTACAAAGCATCATTAGGTGGATTAATGATGTTGGGTTCTAGAAGCAATATGGTTATGTAAAAACTTTGAGCAGCTTTCCCTTCCTCCATTTCTACTAATTTTGTCATTCTCCGTTTTCCCCTTCTCTTCTTAATTTGTGATTTTTGCTTTTAGCCCTCAAAACCTTTACGAGCTTATTATGATATTTGCTTGCAACTGAATGTCTCATTTGGCCCCTCTCGTTACTACCCCTCTGTTGATTTCCTCTCCTCAGTATCCAGAGGCCCCCTCATGCTTCTCAGATTAAATCTTCCACTCTTGTCATTGTCCTCCTTACTTTGTTTAATTAGATAATTTCAGAGACAGCTTTGAAGACCCTAGGTATTGCCCCAGTGCTAAATGGGACAGTTATAGTTATTACCTGGAAGACTGGTATCAGTATGGTCAGCTTCTCTCTTCTTTTCCCTGTCCTAGTCATCTGGGTATGAATAATGAAAACAGTCTTTTCTTAAATGGAAAAATTATAAGATAGTGGAATTATTTTCCCTAAGTTGCCCGTTAGTGGAAATTGGAGGCATATCTGTGTGCTTTGGGCCTGGGTAAAGGAATAGGGAAGGTTAAGACATGGTAGTATGTATTGTGAACGATCAACATCTTTGATATTTTTAAAATGAATTCTGTTTTTATTAATAGCCAACAGAAACTTGTTGCAGAGAATTTGGATAATTCAGAAAAGCACAAAGATGAAAAGACATATCATATTTGTTTTCACCTTACATATTTTGTATATACATGTGTGTGTATGTGTACATTATATTGATATTAATTTATTTTTATCAACCTGAGTGTGTTTTCTAACTTACATCTTGAGCTAAATGCATTGTGGATATTTGAAATAATTTTTTTACACCAACATGACCATAGAGTCCCCCCCCTTTTTTTTTTAAGATTTTATTTATTTATTCAACAGAGAGTGATCACAAGTAGGCAGAGAGGCAGGTGGAGATAGAGAGGAGGAAGCAGGCTCCCCACCAAGGAGAGAGCCCAATGCGGGGCTCGATCCCAGGACCTTGGGATCATGACCTGAGCCAAAGGCAGAGGCTTTAACCCTCTGAGCCACCCAGGTGCCCCTAGAGTCCCCCTTTATACAAATTTAATCCCCTATGAACAAGTATTTGGGTTTCAATCAACAATTAATCCAACAATTAATTGTACTAGGATAAACAATGCTGCAAACATCCTTTATGCATAGCTATGATAGGTCTTTTTTTTTTTTTTAAGAATTTATGTATTTAGGGGCACCTGGGTGACTCAGTGGGTTAAGCCTCTGCCTTTGGCTCAGGACATGGTTTCATGGTCTCAGGGTCCTGGGATCGAGCCCCCGCATCAGGCTCTCTGCTCAGCGGGGAGCCTGCTTCTCCTTCTCTCTCTGCCTGCCTCTCTCCCTACTTGTGATCTCTGTCTGTCAAATAAATAAATAAAATTTGAAAAAAAAGAATTTATGTATTTATTTGAGAGAGAGAGAGAGAGAGCACAGGAGAGGGGAGGGTCAAAGAGAGAAGCAGACTCCCCACTGAGCAGGGAGCCCAACGCAGGACTAGATCCTGGGACTCCAAGATCATGACCTGAGCCAAAGGCAGTTGCTCCCACCAACTGAGCCACCGAGGATCCCAGTTCTTTTTTAAATAATTATTTTTTTCAACAAAAATTTCTGAAGTTAGATTTGCTGTTTAAAAACATGAAATTTTTGTGAGCATTAAAAACATGAAATTTTTGTGGGCAGAAAAGCACCTGCCCAAAATTCAACTAACTCATGCCGTTGTCTTGGTTTAGGTTAGAACACTCCCAAGTTGAAGCATCTCTTTCCCGGTCTTTGCTCAGCTTGGACAGCAAACACTGGATTAGTCTTTTTTTCTGGCTCCATATATTTGGGAAATGTCAAAGACCATGACCTTTCCTCCCTTCTTAAACTCCCTTCTAGCACTCAGTTTTGCAGTTTAATATGTCAGAGCAGAGTTCCAATAACTATGATTAGTCTGCATCTAGCTTAGTTCTATTTATCTTCCCTCAATTTTTTCTTTCTTTTTTTTTAAATATCAGTTTTGTATACATTTACCTTTCCAAGTGTTGTTAGAAAACAACTTTTTTCTTATTTTACATGTGGTTCATGTTTTCATTAAAATCCTTAATGTATTCAAATATCCCTCTCTTTTTACCTAACAATATAATATATATTCATGAAACCTTTGAATAGAATTGTCTGTGGGATGTCATTTAGCCTTCCTTGCAAAATCTGTTTATAAGAGCAAGACCTATTTGTCCAGGGAAGTTAACATTCTGACTCAAAGGGAAAATTGTCTCAGAATGATCTACCTACATGTATCTAGACAGATTTCTAAAGTAGAATTCTGACATCTCCAGACCCAGATGTTTTATAGACCAAACAATGGACTGGGTGAGCTCATCTCCATAAACAAAGAACTCTAACAGACATGAGAACAGTATGGCATAAGGTGTAGAAGCACAAAAAGACAGTTTTAGAACCAGTCTTACCTCAAAGTCCCAGTTTCCTTTTCTTTGTAATGAAGAGACACTAATATTTATTTGGAGAATCACTATGATGGTTAAATGAGCTAGTATACTTTCCAAGTATATTATATCCACCTTTATACGGTGCTTGGCACATAAAATTACATCTCAATGTATGATCATGGAGGAAAAGATATTTTAAGAAACAGAGAAAATCCTACATTAAGTGAATTTGTACTAGAAATGCATAAAAGGGATAAAAGAACTGATTCTCCTAATATAGAAATTGAGGATATAATAATCCCCTTTTTTACTATAAAGAGTGCTATAAAGAATCTAGAAGCTTCCCAAACTTAATTTTAACTGATTAACAGCAGAACTTCTTTACTTCTTATAGAACCATGTCTCCCTCAATATGAGAATCTGATAGAGCTTTGAATTCTCAATAGAAATATGCACTTTGAGGTGCCTGGGTGGTTCAGTTGGTTAAGTGACTACCTTCGGCTCAGGTCATGATCCCAGAGTCCCAGGATTGAGTCCCACAAAGGGCTCCCAGCTCCATGGGGAGTCTGCTTCTCCCTCTGACCCTCGCCCCTCTCATGCTCTCTCTCACTCTCTCTCTCAAATAAATAAATAAAATCTTAAAAAAAAAAAAAAGGAAAAGAAATACTCACATTCATGTCACATTTTGTAATCTAGGACACCAACCTGAACCAGGGGAATGCTGCCCCCAAACATAGAGGTTGTAGGCCGTACTTTGATTTATCTGAACAAAGTCAGAAAGGAGAGGTTATCAGAGCTACAGATGGGTATACCTGACTTCTGAGCTGGAGATTCTAATCACTCCCATATGCTGGATACATTTTATGCCCTTGAGCACTCATAACACAGAAAGGAAGACAAATAAGGAAATAAATAAGTACTGCCTGGTGTGGCAAATAGGACAATAAATGCATGTACTGAACGGAGTGTTTTCGTGGGAGTGGGGTACAAACATCACAAAAACAACTCCTACTTCCTCTGACTTCACAAGTACAGCAGTGGTCTCAGGGTCTTTCAGAATCTTGGGAGAGTCAACTGACCACGTAGCATATACATTGTTTCAAAATCGAAGTCCCGAATTAGAGGAAACTCACAGAATCATGTTCTGTCTCTCTAAGTCCATCCCCCTTCTTACAGGAGATACATGGAGCAGGGGAGCATGGGTGAATGGAAGCTTAGCAGAAGGCATGCCTTCACCCTTTGCTTGGCAAGTGTGAGCTCATCAGTAATATACTAAAAATTCTATGATTCCCCCACCAAACCTGGAAATCTCTGAATTCTTGATTCCAAATATCCAGAGGAGGGAATGAACACACTTCACCTTGCACACACAGCCTTGTTTATGGAGGGCTCTAATAGTGTTCCAGCCCTGCTTATCCACCAAAGGGTTCTAACTTGTATGTCATCCTCGTACAGGGGCCATGCTAATCTTCTCTGTATGCTTCTTCTTTTAGTATATGTGCTGCTGAAGCAAGCACAAAGGGTTCTAACTTGGACAAGCAAGAAAGAAAGGGTGCTAAGGAAATGATCTGACCGTTCAGTTACACTCAAGTTATACTGGAGCAAAATTAGGGTGATTTCTCCTGCTTCCAAGGGCATTGCTAACTCCATTAACATAAGACCATTGCTGCTTAGTATTTCCCCTTACACACACCTAAATTCCAGTCATTGCCTTAGCACCCGTCAGCCTTGGGCAAATTACAGAATAAGCTAACTTGTACTGAATGCCACTGTGTATGTGGTAGTGTCCTTAGTGTTTTACATCTGTGGTCTTGGCCTACTCTCTCAACGTTGTAAAGAAGAAACAATAATAACATCATTAGATGTTACTCAGGACCACACAGCAAGTGTGTGGAGCTGGAAGCAGAGTCCAGGCTATTAGTCCCAAAGCTCATTGCCACATGCACAAGCCATGGTGTCTCAGAACAGCAGGTCAGTTTCAACGTTTGTAAAAATGGAATGGTGCTGACCATTCTTCAGGGCAGTAGTAGGATTAAATAAGATTGACTTTGGCAATCAAATAGTATCCCATAATAAGGTCCCTGCCCATGAAGGGCATCTTTTTGGAAGAATCCACAGGTGTAGAAGTCAGGCTAGCTACAGAGTGCATTGTCACACACCACTGACCATGGCAATTGAATCCACAATATTTTTATTTATTCTCTTGTTCTTTTCCTTCTGCCTTCTGTTCTCTTCTACACTACTTGCAAGTGTCTGTTGAAGTAGGTTAAAATGATGGCATTTCATTTTCTGGCAGTCTTCATTTCTGATTATTTGGATCATTTTTAGTCAACAAATGAGTTGGCTTTCCTAAAACTGCCTGGGTTGACGTTTTTCATTTGAATTGTAATATGTTCTTCCAAAGGTGAGTGAACAGAAGCTATTGTCTGCAAGTCAACAACACACTCAGAGGCAGAGAGCCAATACAGTTTTGTTTGTTGCTTTAATTACTGTGTGTGCACTTAGGTTTTTTTGGATTGCTCTTATTCTTGTTGAAAGGAATTGAGTGCAGATAAATAACTCTTCCATAAACATTGTTTGAGCCCTGCACAATGCAAGGCTATCCCAGAGCAACGAGCAAGGGACTACCAGATAAATCAAAACTGAGGTTAGATCCTAGCAAGGGGCAGGTAGTAGCAGAAAGATAGCAGGCTGAGAAAGATACATAAGACAAAGAGCTACAACCCATTAGAAAGGTGAAGGTAATGGGCTGTGGTGGCTTAGAGAGGAGAGAGATTGCTTCCATCATGAATGATCATGGAGGGCTTTCTAAAGGTGGTGGCAATTGAACAGGACATAGAGAATGTGGACTATGATATGGCAAACCATAAAGGTTGAAGGACATCCCAGCTCTGCAGAATCCATCTGGAGAGTAGCATATGATTATAGAGATTTTAAGAAGAAGGTTAATTTTTATAAAGAAAAAGTGATCTCAGTTGCTGAGGAAATAAATAGGGAATTAAGGAAATTAACAGCTCTGAATTCATTTCTTACCATTCTTCTCTGGCTCACAATTCCTCCAATATACTACTGCCTCAGGGCCTTTGTACTTGCCATTCCCTCTGATCTGAACACTTTTCCTAGATTTTTGCTTGGCTAGTTCTGTTTTGTCTTTCACATTTCAATTAAAATAACCCCTCTTAGAGAAAGCCTGACCTCTGTGATGAGGTTGCCCTCCCTCACCACCTCATTCATGCAACCCCCCATTTACCCACACACATACACCTCCTCAGCAGTCACTTATTATGCCACCATCCTCGTCTGTTTCATAGCACTTTCCATACTGTCTTGTTTAATACACTATGCCTCGCACAGAGAATCTCAACTCCACTATATTCCTATATATTCCTAAACCATGTATCTACATCACCTCTAAATACTAGTTGTCATGCAATCCCAGACAGCTGAAACTCTTGATTTTTCTTTCTAAAAAAATGGATGTGAAAATGCTTACTTTCCTAGAAAGCAGTTCTCTGGTTCTCAGCCTGGCAACATTAGAATCACTTTGGAGCTTTTGAAACCCCAGATAATTGAGCCTTAACTGAGAATAATTAAGCCAGAATCTCTGCAGGAGTGACCAAGTCAATATATTGCCATGTCAATATGTTGCTCCCTAACTGGTTCTTGTGGACAGTCCCAGTTGAGAACCAATGCTTTGGAAAGAGAATGCAAGAGCAGGCACCTTCACTGCTGATAGTTCCCTTCCCTGCCTGCTCTGGCTGGAGGTGGGTAGCAGGATCAGGTGCACCAGATCAGCGAGGTCCCACACAAAGCTATACAGTCTGGACAGCAGAAGCATGATACACTTTCTTCATTCCACAAAGGGTTAAGGCATGTCTGCCATGCGCCAGGCACCGTCCCAAAAGTGTTCAGAGTTGAGCAAACCAGAGTGGTTGGCATTCTACCCTTTAGGTCCCATGAGATGCTAACCTTCTCTTCGAGACAACACGGCTTGACTGCAGGTAGGAGGTTCTAACTAGAAGTCCTAAGGAGTCTTTCCTCAGATCTTCACTTAACCAATAATGTTTCTTCCTAGAGTTCAATAGCATGTTCCAGAAGTGCCATTCCTTTCAGAATTTGATTCAGACTCATTGCCAGCATTTGTTTCTCCAGAGGCAATCAGGAAATCCTTCTCAAAGAAGGACAAGTTTGACAGGACCTTGGAAAAAAATGGGTGATTTCAGCCAGCAGAAATGGGGGCCAGGTATTCCAGAGAGAGGGGACAACTGGAGTAAATCCAGGCAGAATAGTAGCAGCAAATAATTCGGGGAAATGAGATCCCAGAGCATTATGAAAAAAAAAAAAAATCTATGGTCTTTACTGGAAAATTCATGTAGCCCTTCCTATTTGCCTGCTTTCATTTATTGTGTCCATGCCCTCCAGAGAAGAGCTTCAGGACGGTATTTCTGCTTTCAAACAGCCAATCTCAAATCCTTTTTCTTTCGATAACAAAAATACCTGGAAAACCCCACCCTGTCATTTCCCCTGTACGCAGGCAGACGGCAACCGACTGCTGCCCTAGATTTGCGTGAAAAGGGTGAGTGACCTTGATTAAAAACTCCAGAGGGACGGCTGGGTGGCTCATCAGTTGAGCAACTGCCTTCAGCTCAGGTCATGATCCTAGAGTCCCGAGATCAAGCCCCCAGATCAGGCTCTCTGCTCAGTGGGGAGTCTGCTTCTCCCTCTGCCCCTCACCCTGTTCGTGTTCTCTCTCTCTCTCTCTCAAATAAATAAATTAATTAATTAAAAAAAAACACCAAAAAAACAAAACAAAACTCCAGAGAATGGTGGCATTGCTTGCCAGAGTCCTGAGCTGAGCAGCACTGTGGATAGACACCTGCTCTCCATCAGCACCAAAAATCCAAATAAATCTACCCTCACAGCTATCAAGAGCCCAGCAAAAGCAAAAAGGCTCTTGATGCAGCCCTTCACCTCAAGAGCAAAAGTATCCTTGAAAAGAGATTTCCCCTGATGGCCAAGTGCACGAGCCTTCCTGCTGCTGCTTCCCAGCAACCTCCTGATGGGTAATTAATGTTCTTTGCATGGTGGTATCCTGTTACTTTGTAGTATTGTGCCCCCCATGTGTGAAGCTCATGACCTCAGTGTCCATTTTTAAAAGTTAATATGATTTAATGTGGCACTCTATCCTCCCAATATGCTTCCGAGTTAACATCCTACTTAATTTTATCGAGGGTCTTTGTCTTGAGTTACAGCCTGGAAGAGAAGATTCTAGGGAGGACTTTATGATATTAAATAATGCATAGACAAATGAACCATCCTTCCCAGTGGTTCAGAAGCTCTTGCTGGTCCCTAGTTCCCTTCCCACATGCTAATATCTGATTTTGATTTTGAGAAAACATCCACTTGGAAGCTAACAGCAGGAGAGAAATATCCTCTCTCCCTAACCTCCTTCCTCTCTCTCTCATGGAGTCTCCCTCTTGATCTCCCTTTGTCATTAACATCTCATTTTAAACCAAAGTGTGTTTCACAGAATGTTAATGGCTATTACACAACCACAATATGGAGCCAAATAAACTTTTGGGAAAACTGAGTAAAATAGTTAAGTAGGTATATTTACTGAGGTCAAGTAATAAAGTCTTTAATGGTGACTCTGCACAGTTAATATTCAAGAAGGCTGTGTAATTTGTAGCATTTCCCAAATTTAGTGTTTCCATGGAACCCTATTTGATATAGTGTCTGGAGAGACATGAGTTCATCAACTAGTGTTGAAATAGCAAAAAGAGGCCTGTCTCGGTGACAGATGCTCAGATGTTCCCCAGAAATTGCAACTCTCAGGGCAGTTATGATTGTTGACTGAAAAACCAATATGTAGGTCAAGTCACAGGAGTTGTGTTCCAGTGGAGGAGAGGTAGGAGGTCTCCCCACAATTTCCAGTCCACCTTCTAATTTTTTCATTTATATAATGGAAAGTAATAATACCTACCTCTCAGAATTATTAATAGAATTGTTCAGATGAATAATTTGGAATAATGTAAGTAAAAATGCTCAGTAACACCGCAAAAGGGAAGCATGCATTCAATTAAGATAGCTGGTATCCCCAGGTCCTCTAGGGGAGTCCTTCTCAAATTTTGCTATGCAAATAATCTCACTGGAATTTGTTACAATGAAGATTCTGATTCAGACGTCTGGGATGGCGACAGAGTTCCTGTGATCTGATGCTCCTAGTTTGAGTACCATAATTTGAGAAGCAAGGCTTTCAGAGGTATAAAAGGAGCCAAACAGAGTCTCCACTTTTAAAGTTATAATATGGAGAGAAATTAGACATTCAGTGACCTCGTTCAGCAGCAAACAGAGGCTGGTACAAAGAAACCAATTGGGAGGACAAGGTTATTCTCACACACTAATTCACACTTGCTTTAGAGGAGAGTCAAAGCTGACTTTGGATGATGAGCAGGCCAGGAACCCTGGGTCCTGGCTGTGTCAGAAAGGAAACACATTCATGGAGGTAGGAAAGCATATGGTTAACTTAGGACATGTGCATAGTTCTAGGGAACCTTACACCTAATGGTGAAGAGGAGGAGACAGGTATATAGGGTCCAGGAAACTGCGCATCTGTGTCACAGGGGTCAACAAAGCATAGGATATGAGAGTTAGAAGCAAATGTATTAGTTTCCCAGAGCTGCTCTAACAAAATCCCACAAACTGAGTGGATTCAAACAACAGACGTTTATCTTACAGTACTAGAGTCTTAGACGTCTGAAATCCAAGTGTCAGCAGGAAATGCTCCCTCTGAAAACTGCAGGGTAATCATTCCGTGCCTCTTCCTAGTTTCTGGTGGTTGCTGGAAGTCTTTAGCATTCCTTGGCTTGCAGCTGCTCCTCTCCAGCCTCTGCTGCCCTCATCCTGCAGTGTTCTCTCTGTGTCTCTGTTTTCATGTGGCCGTCTTCTCACATGGACAACACCCATGTTAGATTAGGGACCCATCCTATTCCAGGATGACCTCATCTTAACTAGTTTCCAAATAAGGTCACGTTCTGAAGTACTGGTGTTTAGGACTTCAACATATATATTTTTGGAAGACACAATTCAACCCATAATAGCAATCCGTATGCACTCATTGGGCCCAAGTCTCCTCTGCCCTATCAGACAAACTTCAAAGATCTCCTTTGCCCCAGTCAGCACTGGGAACAAATGAAAGGTCAGAGGTCTGAAGACCCTCTGCCTTTTCCATGTTCACCCTTTTCCCATGTAACAAGCATCTTGAGGACGTTCTGAGGTATCACTGAACTAAGCAGAAAATTCAGGACCCTGATGTTGGGAAAATAGGGCAGCATTAGAATTCCTAATGAAGCCTTCTTTCATTTTTCTGCCTATATCTATGGGAATGTTATGTCATTCCCAAGAAGTTTCTGGGAATATGAATTCCACTAGGTTCCTCGCTAGTGTGTGCACACACAACAGGGTTCAATAAAACAAGGTTTTCCAATGTCTTTCTCCCCAGGTTGATAAGAAGCAGTGACCTCCTATTCTTTCTCTTTCCTTTTGCCCAATGAAAGACTAATGTAAACACTGTCCAGAATGTGAATTTTGTAGGTGGGCGGAGGGGTCATTGGGCTACTTATTTGATCAAATTAAACCACTCTTTTGAAAAAACAGAACTTTAAAAAAAGTAAGTGGCTTTTCCTCTTTCAATTATATTCTCTCTAGCTGGATAGATGAATTCATTGTCACCTAGGTATACAACATTTTGTGCTCCAAATAACACTGCTCCCTCACATCTTAGAGGTTACCAGCATGAAAGGAACATTTCACGCAAAACCTCTACAAGTATGGCCACAAGCAGTAATAAGTTTTTCAAGCCTGTTCTGTCAGACTGATTGTCCATCCTAGATTAATTCAGAGCACCCTTTCTCTGGCAAAATGAAGAAGAAATTTGGCTTCACTGTGTGGGCAGAAAAAAAGAAGAAGATGTGGACATAAAAGAATATGAAATGAGTATCTTTTTCAAGGCAGCTGAAAACAACTTGCAGGTTCTATCCTTGCTACTGTCTCCATTTAAAGAAAATAAACCCAAGCAGCTCCTTGGAGCTGTTACTTAATTTTAAACCATATTTAAAGCCTGCTAAGAAACACAGTGGCGCCAATCTAGGCCATGGTCAGTTGTCATTTAGTCCCACTGACTAAAAAGATGCAAAGACCAGGCCCCAGGCATATTAAGGCACAGACCAGCAAAGTCTGACATACTTATTTGCTCAGTCCTGTCCTAATCAATTTAGTACATTGCCCAAGAAGACATAAACCTCAGAAACTGTACTATGCCATGCTAAGAGAAAACAAACTAACTTCTACAGGTCAGGCTTCATTTTGCAAACTCCATTTCATGGAGATAATTGGCCACGGGGCACTTACAGTAGGATTAGTTAGCTTGAAATTTCATCTCCTCCCCTGAAATCCGCAATCCTTCCAGCCTGAATTAATCTTCCCTCCTTGGTATTCCTAGAGCACTTGATCTGTACCTCAATTATAGCTCTTATCACAGTCTCTATGGCATTACTGTTATTTCTGTGGGCTTTATCTTCCCTAGTAGACTCCAGACTGTCTAAGGAACAAGACTCTGTCCTAGTCATTTTGTATTTCTAGCATCTAGGACGGGGTTTGGCAGGTCTTCAATAGATAGTTATCGAAGAACTGAAGGATGGAAGTGGAAGAAGGATTTTGTGGTTTTCTCTATCATTATCAAATGTCACTTTCTCCTATTCTACAAGGTCTTACTAAATCCTTTGAAAGAGAGTTCTGGAACACTTAAGAGATTCGGGGACTTAAAAGGAATAGGAGAATTTCAAGAAAATCTAAGGGTGAGTCTTTGGGGGAGATTAAAGAAGTCAAGAAATACATATGGAAAACTCACTCGTGGAGCCCTGCTTCTTTTGGAGGGTCTGAGAATGGACAAGGCTGGAGGCAGACTTTGTGTTACCAAGAATTCTTGAAATTGCAAGTAACAGAAACTGCCTTTGAGTAACAAAAGTGAAATCATTTCTTGGAAGGACATAGAAAAGTTCACAAAAAGAAAGGGAACACTCAGGAACTGGGCTTAGAAAATACAGGAAACCGGGCGGTTCAAGGCACATGTACAGTAAAAATGAAGGAATGGCTTTAATTCATACGTAGTTCAGTCCATGTGTTGCTATGGGCGTGATTCCGCTCAGCCCTTCATCCCATCCTTGCCTCATGTCATTCAAGGTCCAAAATCCAGAAAAACAATCTAGTTGGTCTAAGATGAGTCATATACTTAACTCTTGGCTTGAGAATGTCCCTTCTGTAGAAGAAGGACAATCCCCCCAAAGATGTGATTTCCCTGAAAGGAAATCAAGGTGCTATTCAGAAAAGAAGGAAAAATGAGTGCTTGACAACCAAAATGCAGCTAATGTCCACTACGGTCTTCTCTTGGAAAATATCCACATTAGAAAACTACATTAAGGAACAAAACTGTATTATAACTAGTGTGGAAGATGAGACACTAGAAAACTTTTATTCATCAGTAAATTAGAGCTGAAATTCAAATACAACACATTTGGACAAGTGCTGTCAAATATTTTACCCACCATGCATATCGCCGATGTATCTTAGGAGTTTGTTTTACCTTGCTAAATTGCTTAGAGAGCCATCTTTTTAATAGAAAGAGGAAACGAACAACCTTGGAAGAAGTCACCAAATAATGACTAAATCAGAAATTTAGGTAACTGATTTTCTGTCAACCCTTTTTTCTACTTTTTGATATGAGTATAGAACCAAGTTACAGCTAGGAAGAAAAACTAACAATCTTCCAGTGAACTAGAACTCTAGGAATTACTTATTGTCCTTTTCCAGTTTTCACTTTAACACCTGAAAATTACATTTTGTCAACAGATACTTTTGAACATTTCCTACTAATATTAATGGCTAAAGCTTTTTTTTTTTTTTTTTTTTTTTTTTTTTTAAGTAGGTTCTGAGAGAATATGAAGAATCTCAGGGCTTTCCTTATTGTTCCAGGGCAGGTTGTTACACCTAATAATGGTTTAGTAAGTTCTTCTGTGTATCAGATGCTCTACTAAAATCTTTACATGTGTTTCTCATTTGATATGTATAAGAACTCAATGAGAGTCTACTCTTGGTAGTAGGAAACTAGGAGTCAAAGAAATTATGTAACTTGCCCGAGGGTACAGAAACAGTAAATGGAAGGCCTAAGGTAAAATACATAAAATTTTGATGTGGAAAATGAGTACACTACATATACACTCACATACACAGTTACAGACACGGTTATTAACCTTAGAAATTCATTTCTGAAGTATTTGGATTACCTATCCTTACAAAACATAGGTCCTTAATAAATGTATATTAAAGGCAGGAATGGATAATGTTATTCTAAAAATATAACTTCCAGGAAATTTTTATGGGTAGGGAAAAAGATCCATCGGCAAAAAAGAGCTTTTTAAATAGGATATGATGATCTGTTACTCCTTCTACTGGCTCTGAAAATGATTTTCAGTTATTAAATACAGAGGGAAAAATAATTGATTAAATTTTTTCACCCTTGGGTCTTTTTTTCCTCTTAAATAGCTTATTAAAAGCAGTAGTGGAATGCATTTCTCTATTTGAAAAAATCAGAAGAAAATGTGGGGGGTATTGGCATACAGGTAAACATATAGACCCATGGAATAGAATTGAGAGTACAGAAATCAGCCTTGGCATATATGATCAATTGGTTTTCAACAAGGGTGCCAGCCATAGTAATGGAGAAAAAATAATCTTTTTGACAAATGGTACAGGGACAACTGAATATCTGCATGCAGAAGAATGAAGTTGGACCCCTACCTCACACTGTGTAAAAAAATTAACTCAAAACACATCATAGACCATGTAAAATCTAAAACTATAAAACTCTTAGAAGAAACCATAGGAATAAATCTTTATGTACTTTTTAGTCAGGCAGTGGTTGCTTAGATATGACATTGACAACATAAGCAATTAAAAATAGATAAATTAGATTTCATCAAAATTTAAAAAAACTCTGTTTTGAAGGACACTATCAAAAAAGTAGTAAAAATAAAGTTTGAATAACTTAGATATGTATAGTATCTGACAAAAGGTAGTAACTAATACCTTTTATTATATTTAATGAATTATATAAATGATCAGACTGAACAACATAGTCTTGATTCAATAGCATCATGATCGTATAAAGAATTGAATGATTTTTCTACTGTGATTCATAACTTGTTCAGGAAAAGTTCAACATTAGAGTCCCATAATTATTTTTTGAGTACTGGCATCCTCTTTGGCATAAATGTATGGCTCTTAAGTATGATTATTTTGTAAAATAAAAACATTTATTTAAAGCTTAAAAATAAATAAATAAAAGTGAAAAGCCAACCCACAGAATGGGAGAAAAATCTTCTAAATCACTTGGTCTAAAAAGGACTGCATCCAGCATATATAAAGAACACACACACACTCTCTCTCTCTATGTATGTATGTGTGTGTGTGTGTGTGTATACAACACACACACACACAAAACTCTCTCTATATAAAGAACTCTAACAACAACATGAAGACATCTCAGTTTTAAAATGAGCAAAGGACTTAAATAAACATTTATCCAAAGACATACGGATAGCGAAAAAACACCTAGAAATATGCTCAAGATCAGTAGTCATTAGGGAAATGCAAATCAACCACAATGAGCTATCACTTCAACTCCATTAGGATAGCTAAAATAAAAAAGACAAACAGTAACAAATATTGACAATGATATGGGAAACTTGGCCCTCTCCTATATTTGCTGGTGGAACTGTTAATCGTGCATTCACTTTGGAAAACCATTTAGCCATTTCTCCAAATGTTAAACGTATGATTATGTTAATGTTAAGCCATATGATCCAGCAATTACACTCCGAGAAATGAAAACGTACATACACACAAAAACCTATATACAAATGTTCCTAGCAGCTTTATTCATTATAGCTCAAAAGTGGAAACAGCCAACTTGGGGCATCTGGGTGGCTCAGTGGGTTAAGCCTCTGCCTTCAGCTCAGGTCATGATCCCAGGGTCCTGGGATCGAGCCCCACATGGGGCTCTCTGCTTGGCAGGGAGCCTGCTTCCCCCTCTCTCTGCCTGCCTCTCTGCCTACTTGTGATCTCTCTGTCATAAATAAATAAAATCTTTAAAAAATAAGTTAATTAAATTAAATATCTAAAAACAAAAAAAGTGGAAACAACCCAAATGTCCACCAACTGATAAATGGGTAAACCAAGAGGTATAGCTGTATGATGGAATAGTATTCAGGAATATAGGAGTGACGTATTCAACAACATGGATGAATCTTGAAAACATTATGCTAAGTGAAACAAGCCAGTCACAAAATGCCACATATTGTATGATACCATAAATTACTATAATGTGCACATTCACAGAAATGAAGTAGACTAGTAGTTTCCAGCGGTAAGGATGGGTGGAATGGAGTGTGACTTCTAACCGATGTAAGACTTCTTTAGGGGGCGATAAAACATTCTGAAATTAGATAGTGGTGTAGGTTGCTGTATGAATATACTAACCCCTGTAAATATGCTAAAAACCACTGAACTGTACACTTTAAAAGGATGAACTTTAAGATAGTATATTATGATTAATTATATTTAATAAAGCTGTTGCTTAACCATAAAAACTGTGGTAAGCTATTACCTCTCTGAGATGGCGGGTTTGGGGAGTGACTTATAGTTCCCCCAAACTTGCTATTTTCATACATTTCTGTAACTATCCACACACTCTACACTTTGTATCCAAACTTCTACCCTCTCTCCCACCCCACTCTAACTCCTTTGCTGTAATGCAAATGTCTTATTCATCTTTCATGAGTTGACTCATAGTTCATGTCTACTACAAAATCTCCCTGAATCCCTATTCCACCTTGGGCTGCATTTATCTGAAGATTCAGTGGAACTTTACACACATCTTCATTCCAGCACAGATCATCCTCCGTGGTAATTACCTGTTGATGTATCTGTCTACCCACTAGTGTGTAAGCTCCTTGAAGCATTTATCCTTGTGTTTTGAGATATGGTACAGTGTCTGGCACGTGGTATGTACTTAGAAATGTTTATTGAGGAAGGCAGGCAGGCAGGCAGGCAGGCTGTCTGGCTTAAAGACAGAAAACTAAAAAATATCTCCTGGTTGAAACATTCTATGAAGTCAGGACACTTTCTTATCATAGATAATGTCTTAGATTTAAATCTTAAATACTTCTGTGTGTTGAACTTAAACTGGGGAAGTCATAGCTATAATGAATCATTATCTGCCTTCTAGATGTGAGATGCTAACTCTGTTCTTAGGATAAGCTGAACTTCCTAAGAGAAACAGGTAGTGCTTGCCACATGGGATAATCTTGTACAATTAAAAGCTGTAGTGCAGGATCTTAAGACATTTCACTGGAGTATGTAGCCTTGGTTGTCAGTAAACCCAAGATATTTTAAAGATCGAATCAGGGTCTATTGTGGAGGGAAATGGAGCCTCTGGTGAATAAATTTAAACCAGATTACCGTCCTTCCAAAACAGTTTATCTCCCTGCTCAACTACTTAAGCTTGCTGTGGTTTGAAACATCAGAATAAGATTATCATATGGACAAAAGGATTAAGAATTTACAATGAGTTTTGGTCTGTAAGACTTCTTTGATGCACAAATCCAAATACTTGAGCAGTTGATGGCATCCAAGAGATAAGAAACCACCATCAGTGAAAAAATATAGACACCCCCCCCCTCCACTGCAAACTGCCTTTGCGGAGTTTATTATAGAAGGTGAGGAGATATAAGGGAAAATATAAGTGGGTAGTAATTCCAAGCAGAAGGAATAGTTAGTGTAAAGATGAGAATATATTTGGTGACTTGAAAGAGGACGGGGTGACATAATGGACATTAGACAGCAGTGTGATAATTAATATTCCCTGTTGTAGACAAACTTATTGTTCACAATTCTTCATTCCCTTCCCAACAGTATTTTGAAAAGCTACCTTTGCCTTAGTCTCACAGAGACAGCACGCATTTCCTTGCCTCACTGATGCTGAGTTTGACAAATGATTTGCTTTGGTCAGTGGAAGGTGTGCATGGTGCTGTATGCCATTCCCAAACAAGACTTCAGTGAGCATGGCATGTCCCTTCTTGCCTTCCTATGCCTCTGGTATCAGCAAGAGAAGGCCTCCTTCTTGCAGATGTTCTCCCTCCACACTTAGCCCCGGAAAGATCGTGAACACAGCAGAGCTACTGCAGTCAATGTGGAGACACAGTGTGAGAATAGATAGTGATGGTTTTAAGTCACTGAGATTGGAGGTGGCTAATATGCGGCATTACCGTGGCGATAGTTAACTGATAGTCTTCAATCCTAATCTTACACATTATTGGGATACCTTTCTATGGTTCGCTTTTTTAAACATTGTCTTGTTCATATGCCCAACAGTTGCCAAATCATTTCTGGAAATGGCAGGGTACCTGTAAATCGTAAAACAAACACGAGCCTAGCTATATGCATTTGGAAAGAATAAACCATTTGTTTAGCTGAAAGAAAGCAAAGGCCTTTTCTCTCTTTTCCACTTCTGCACCAGGACATCTGCTTTTTCAGTAACAGAGTGTGAAGTTTTTACATTATTGAAAAAAAAAAAACACACACAACTCTGTAGCTCGTAGTTCATATTTTGGCATCTTTGCTTGTTAGTACTAGTCATTCAATAGACGGGTGATTCCTCAACAGAGTAAAACCCACCAAGCAAAGTGTGAAGTCACTTTTATAAATAAACCCAATTTATGGCTCATTTTCACAAGTTACAATTCTGAGGCTAAATTTTCCAAAAGAAGTTCAAGTATTTGTACATGTATATCCCAAACTTGAACCTAATAGCAATGTAAATAGCAATTAATCTCATCAGCTGTGGTGAGAAATATGATAGAACTTTTTTCTCTTGAATTTAAATACGAAAGTTTTTCTCAAAATATATCCTTTATAAATATATATATATTTATATATATATATAAACTTTTTTTAAAAGATTTTATTTATTTATTTGACAGAGAGACAGATAGCACAAGTAGGCAGAGAGGCAGGCAGAGAGAGAGAGAGAGAGAGAAGGGGGAAGCAGGCCCCCCGCCGAGCAGAGAGCCCAACTCGGGGCTCGATCCCAAGACCCTGGGATCGTGACCCGAGCCAAAGGCAGAGGCTTAACCCACTGAGCCACCCAGGCACTGCAATATAAACATTTATATATATAATTTATTTACCAAATAGTTACTGAGTGTCAGGCCACAAAACATGCCAAACAATACAGAACTACAAATAAAGGGGTATGACCTGCCCTAAGTAAATATATCCTGAGAATTGGCTTTCTTTGGGGCCTGTCTTAATTTGGATTCCCCCAATGCAGACCTTAAGACAAAGACTTGGGAATTTATGTGTGAGGTGATCCCAGGAGGCACAAGCAAAGAGGTGGATAAGTGAGACAGAAATGCCAGAAAGAGAGAGAGAGAGAGGAAGGAAGGAAGGAAGAGAGGAAAGGAGGGAGTGAGGGAAGGAGAGGCAGGGAGGAAAGGAGGGAAAGAAAGAATGGGAGAGAGAGAGATTGAGAGAAAGAGGAAGGAAGGTAGGAAGGAGGGAAGGAAGGAAGGAAGGGGAAAGAAAGCTGGCCATTGTGGGCAACTGAGGCTCAGTCCTGCCAGGGATCCTCTGAGAAACTGAGCAGAATACACCCGAGAATCCTAAAACCAGAGAGCAGGGAGGCTGCAGCATTTACATACTGACTTTCATCCCCCAGTGTTCGAAGGCTACATCCAAGAGGTTAATTCCCATACACCTCCAGCTGTGCCTGCTTGCAGCAGAGAAGGCTTCCTTGGGCCAAAGAAGGCCCTCAGCGTGGAGAGGTAAGGTGGGAGGTTTATCAACATCTGCAATAGCTCCTTAAAATCAGGTGGGCCAAGGAAGCATGGTGCACGGCATCACCCCTGTCTGCCGCAGGAGCACAACTGTTTATTCCATCAGGCATTAGCATAGTCAGTATTCACTGAGCGCTTTGTACCAGGCACAATGCTAATAAGCCTTTTATGACTATCGTATTATTTAATCTTTGCCCTGTGAGGGAGATACTATTTCTTTTGTCCCCTATAGACAAGGAAAGGAAGAAGTTTGCCAAGCTGACAAAACACGTGAATGGAGGAGATTTTGAATGTGAGCAGTCTGATTAAAGGGCCCTGCTCTAAACCACACTTGATTCATGAAGGGCGCAAGGCACAGAAAACCAAGGCAATGGCAACTCAAAGATGGGGGAAGTGTTGAGGCATGTAATCCTCAAGGAAGCCTTCATGGAAGAAATACACCTGAGAAATGCCTTAAGATTAATTAAGTAGAAAAGTACAGGAAGAGAAATGAGCTGGTGCGTGATAAGGTGGGGAAAGAGAAAGGTGGAAGGGGGCTGTAGGATGACACACATGAATTCAGCAAAATACCTGCATTCGAGTGCACACAGAGTTGGTGTTTATTGTAAGGATGGGTGTACGTATTACTGCATGTAGCTCTATGTTTGTTCATTCAACAAATATGTACTGAGACTCTGCGTCATACTTGGCGTGGGAGATACAAAGATTAGAAAAAGGAAAAACAGACATGATCTTCTAGGGAGGAGACCTACGCAGTAGTTCGGTGTTGTTTCCTTTTTCTAGTCCTGGAATCCTTTCTCTCAGTGAGGAACCCGTTCGGTCATGTTTGTGTGGAGTCTCGTCTCCTCTTACAGCCCACACTTTTGCGTATGCACTCACACATGCACATGCACATACTCACACAATGCACACATGTGTGTGCACAAACACACACACACACACCCTGAGCGCCTGACACCAGCCTGGCCAATTACAGCACCCCTGCCCTTGGCCTCAGTAATTTGTTTAGATATAGACTCAGTGACCTAATTTGGGTTTTTCTACTGAAGCTGAGAGTGGGTCTGGTGATCAGAGATACTGAGCTGGTAAGGTCTAAGTGTGAGGCTGTCATCTTGCCCAACCATGGAGAGCAAGGTAAAAACCAAGCAGAGGCAGGCAGATTTGAGGAATGGACAGTGTCCTGCCTATATATAGAGATAGATAGATAGGTAGATAGATGGATATATATATATATATGGATATATATATATATATATATAATTCTTATTCTTTAATTCTTATAAATATATATTATATATATTATATAATATATATTATATATGTACATAAATATATATACCTATATATTTTAATTCTTGGGGTCAGCCTGACAATAACCAAGAGATAAATCTTATCTCAAATTTTTCTATTAGAAACCCCCTTGAATGCACATGGAAGAAGAAAAGGAGATTGGTTAAGTGAACTCTTCTTAACATGGCTTCTTATAAAACTTGATCAAGCAAAGATTCAGGTTACAATCTATCCTCCCAGTCAATCTGCAGAACACCAGGAGGCATGAGTCCTTTCTACCGACCTGATTTATCCATAAGCCATCGGATCCACTGAATCTTTACATAAGTGGGATTCTGAAATAGTTGTGTAGATTTCAGATGGAAATTTGAATAGGTTAGTTTTTCTTTGATTGAAAGAGCCAAACCTATTGAGTACTAAATCCTGCTAATTATAATCCTCCTTTTATAAAACCCTTTCTCTTCTCGCTTGTTCTCCTAATCTACTTTGCTTCATGTTCCTTGGCTCCAGATCCAGACTCTGAATGTTGGCATAGGTTGGCCAAGTTTAAAATTTCTTTCACAAGATTTAGGAGCCCAGAGAAGCTAAACATAGAAATGAGAAGTTAAAAATACTTGCAGAAAAGCATGCTTTTGAATCAAGCAGCATATCCAGTGTCCTGATATAAAATACCTTCTCAAGAGGGTAGTTGGAATGAAAATTTAAAAAAAACTAGAGAAATGGTATGAGGTGACAGCAAAGGGGGAGGGTAAATAGAAGAGAGGAGAAGAAATGGATTTTTATCAAACTTTAATATGTCAATGGGCATATTCTGTAGCTGATGCCTGTTCGGGATAAAGGATGAAATGGGGCTCTGTTTCTATCTGAGATGCTCTAGTCCCTTGTAAAGCAGCTAGAGACCAAAGTCAGTTGAATCAATAAACACTTGAGCACCTACAATGTGTGGGCGCTGTCCTAGGTGCTAGGAACATAATAAGGTATTAGAATCTCTTTGTCTCTTTCTCCACATGTTTTCTTCTGTATCGGTCTCCTCATCCTGGAGTAGGACCCAGTATGCCCATCTTTAATTTTTAAGCCCAGGAGATGAAGCATAACAATTCATCATGTCTAGATCTGATATGCTAGATCTATATCTAGATCTGATATGGATACCCAGACGACACTTGCTCCCCCTGTTGCAAATGTCCCCACCTATAGACCTCAGTATGTGACTCCCTTTGGGGATGAGATAAAAGATGGAGAGGTGGTGTTTATAGTGGATAATCATTGCAATAGAACATCTAAGTCTGACCACTCTTGTCCTGCCTCTCACCTGAGATACTGTGAAAAGTGAAATGTCAAAGACCAGGGAACAGTCATACCTGGTAAAGGCTTTTCCTTTCCGGATCATGGATGGACAGGCAGTTGGTTAGAGGCTATCTAGGCAGTGCCATCTACAGTTAGACATGAGCCCTTACTCAGGTTTTGCTAAGGTTGACTTGCATGCGATGGGTACTCAATAAATATCCTTTAAATGAAAGCACTGCCTCTGTAAAATGGTGAATCAGGCCATGCATGACTGTATTACTTAACTTACTTAAAATGGGCTTAAGAAAAATGAAATAATTTAGGAGGGGTAAAAAAAAAATCATTACCTGGATTAGCTGTTCTCAAATATTAAGTCCCAAGACTCCTCCACATTCTTAAGAATGATTGAGGATTACAAAGAACTTCTTATTTGTGTGGATTATATCTGTGAATATTTACCATTTAGAAATAAAAACAGAGAAATTTGTAAAATATAAGAATGTGCAAGTAGACATTCCATTAGCCAACAGAACAAAGACTACAACCCACAACATGTCGCTTCTGGAAAACTCCACTGTACACCTGTGAAAGAATGAGTGTGACAAGGACAAATAGCATCTGAGTGTTTTGGTTTGAAAATAGTGTTGCTCTTTTGGTCCCCCCTGCAAGGGCTTCAGATGTCCTCCAGGGCTCTGAACCACAGTTTGAGGAATTCTGACCTAGAGTTTTCAGAAACATTATTTCTAAGAAGCTAAACAAAAATACTGCATATAAAATTACTTGTAAGACTTACTTATAGCATATGTTCTCATGGTTTAGACCTTGATTTTTAATTACCAGGAGAGGAAGCTAGAATGAGCTTCCATTCTCTTCCCTTCAAATATTTCATGAATCAAGAGGAACTATAATCATAGAAGGTTTTTATTTTTGTTTTCTTTCATTTGAGGTCTTCTCAATGACTAAATACCATTTTTCTATTCAAGACCTGTTTGACCCTTCTGTGAATAGATTGGTGTCTTTCTAATCAAATCCTTGCTAGACCTTGTATAGAACTGCCTTTCCTTTAAGACTGGCCTGAAACAGGGCGATTTATCAGAGGCAGAAGTTCAGGAAACCAGTTTGGATCAGCAGGAAGGGGTTGAGCTGACACAATGGAGGATAACCTGAGACCACACACATGTATATAAACTCCCAACAGGTGAGGGAAGGAAGCCACCTCTTTCTTTTTCCTAGACAACTTGAAGGATTAAGTCTCATTCTCAATGCTAGCTTCCCCACTGCAGGCGAGAGGAAGATGACATTGGCTTCAAAGTTACCAAGTCATTCCTGAAGAATTTTGTTCCAGGAACAGTGTGAGGTGGCCCTGAGGGTCCCAAGGTTAATTCCCAGCCAGAACCAAACATGCAGGAAAACCATTTCCCTAGAGCCAGTTTTCCAAATAACCATTTTGCTGAAAGATAGATTTTTCTCTTTGAAAATATTTTCACTGTATTAGCTGCACTGGGCCCAGTCCAACACACACACACACACACACACACACACACACACACCTACACTCTTACCAGCCTTCAAACTGAGGGACATCTTCAACTTAAGACATGGGAGCAAAACAGCTGGGGTAAAATCTCCCTGACAGTGTCAGATTAATTGATTATTAGGCCAATTGACTTTTCATCCAACTAATTTTTAACAACTAGTTTTTCCTGTATCAACCATTCTGAAAAATGTGTATAGCTCCTTTGCTCTGCGGGCGTATAGGGATGTGGCATAGATGAGTCCCTGAGAAAGGCTGAGAAACATGCAGTTTGCCAGAGATGCTTAAAGCATTTGTGGGGAAGCAAAAGGAAGAGGTGCCACTGTGCGATGAGAATTCCTCCGGACAGACCACTTGTAGCGGACTGACCTCCTATATGCTCAGCCTCTGTCTCCTCATCAGTAGGGTAGGGACAGTAATGATTATATCGCTCACAAATCCGGTAAAGAATAAAGGAAAGACAGCACGTAAAGCACATAGTTCAATGGTTAGCACAGAGACAGGAATCCATACCTACTAGCTGTTATTGTTAATTGTTATCATTAATGACAGAAAATAATTCCTCAAATGACACTTTCTCATCTCCAGGCCCGGAGCCCTCACTTTTCCAGCTCTCTAGCCAGCATACCCTCTCCACCCTCATTTAAATCAACTCCCCCAATAAGCCTTCTCCTGTCTTGTAGACAAGTTTAGGGCTCCTATATATCCCTGGTCTTAACCCTCATTGCCACTTATAGAAATAGATTGTTCAGATTGTCTGAAATCAGATTGTCTGCTTTTTCTGAGAACAAATACCCCGAGAGCACGACCATTTCCATAATGTTTACTCCAATATGCATCAACCCTAGCACAGTGCTTATGGTAGATGGATGAATGAACAAGGTGTCAGCTAGAAACATGGTACTGAAGCCCTCCTGACGATGGGGCAAAGCCAAAACACAGCTGCACAGGTGTGCCTTAGATCACAGGGCCTATGAGAAAGACCTGAGAAGATCTGGAGGGAGGGCTCTGTTGAGCTTCTCCAGGAGGCCCCAGAAGCCTGTGAGTTGGCTTCCATTTTTGACTTCTGGATCCTAGAATCCTTCCAACCTCCAGACTTGACCTCTCTGGGCCACTGGAGACTCTCTTCCCCATGGGAATTTCAGGATAGTAGAAAGTCCACTGATGTAGAAGCAGAAAACTTAAGTTGTGATTGTTTCACTGTGTGATTTTGATCAAGTGCCTTCACCTCTCTGAGTCCTGGTTTCCCTTGGTAGAACAGCTGAGGCATCTCTTTCTACGATTCTATGTGGCAGGAGCAGGATCAGCTTCCAGACAAATATCTGGTCTCAGACGTTACTGCGATCTGTCCTATCTTTTTCTATCCTTTTTTTCCTTCCCTCCCTTCCTTTCTTCTTTATATAGCAAGTATGTGTTGCTTCTGGTACTTTGGTACTTTTACCTTAAACCAGATACAACCTGGCATTCAGTTATAGAAAGGTAGATGAGATAAACAGGATCCTTGCCTTCCTGCTACTTATGTTCTAGTGGGAGAGACACAAGTAAGCAGGATAACTTCAGCCGTTCAGATGCCTAAAGTTCTAAGTAAAAGCAGTGAAGTGGTATAGTGTGACAGAAAATGACGGATGGAGCTCCCTCTTTAGATGAGGTGGTCAGGGGAGGTCTCTCAGATGTGCTCACATTTGAGCTGAGACCTGAATGAAGTGGTGAAGCTGACAGTGGGCAGTTTGAGATTAGTTCAAAGTCCCCAGGACTTGGGCAGGGGAAGTGCTCTAGGAAGAAAAAGAAGCAAGACGGCATGGTGATAGCAGACAAGTGGGCAAGATCCAGGTGATGTCAGTCCTTGTGGACCCTGGTCAGGGGTTTGAATGTAGCTTCCGGTGCAAGGGATAGCATTGGAGGAGAATTTTAGGCAGGGGAGTGACATGCTCTGATTTATGTTTTTAAAAGATTCCGGTTGCGGTGCGGAAAATGAATTCCTACCTGTCATGTTCCAACTGTAACTTGAAAATAGGATGATTAATCCCCTGATGCTGGCAAAGCACCAGAAACAAGGGTGACATTATATTTGCTGATAATAAACGGCACTTTTTCCATCCTGAGCTGATTAATATGTTGAACAAACTTTCTAGTTAACTAAAATGAACAGTGTTGACTTGTGCCTTAGACACTTTTTTCCCCAAAAAGATTTGTGTATTTATGGTGATATTAATAACTGAAGAATTGGAAATGTACAGTTCCATAGCCAGTTGACAAGGCAATAGCTTTGGGGTGGCTTAAAGGAGATTTCATTTTGTTCTACATGTATAAGCGGTTACTGTTTATTTCATTATAATCTGGCAGATCTATTGCATTTCCCACCCAGCAATGGTTCTGCTGGGTCTCCTATCCTGAACATCCAATAAGGCCAGTTATTATGGATAGAATGAAACAACAGCAAACAACAACAGATGACCAGATAGTGGCTCGCTAGGGTGGCTTTTTGACAAAGAAAATAGTAATAGAACATGCCATGTTTCCAGGTCTTTGAAGTCTACTTTTTGAAAAGCATTTTGGATTTTTGAAGTCAGCTTTAGTAATTAGACTTACACCTTGAATTTTGAACTTCAGAAGCTCTTTGCACACCTAAGAATAGTGACTGTAGTTGCTAAATAACATGCAAACTCTGCAACAAATGCAATGTATTCCATTATCTTAGTTGAGCCTTACAAAACCCCTCTGAGGAATAGGGGATGGGAAAGCTGAGGCTCAAAAAGGGTGGAAGACTGGTCCAAGATCACGTAGCTGGTGGTTGGTGGAGCTACCATAGCTTGCCTTTCAATCGGGGGGAAAAAGAAGTAAGAAGGTGGTGCTCCACGGGGCCCCAAATGGAGACGAATAGAAGGTATGCTAGGGCTATAGGTCTCTTGGAAGTTACATCTCAATGAATGGGCGAAGAGTCTAATATTCTTCACGTGCTGCCCCCAAGTGTAAGATTAGATGAGGTTAACAATGGTTAGGGTGAAGGACCATCAGTAGTTGTATCTGTGTCAGGCACAATGTAGGCCCGTGAAATCGCCTGAATGAAATCTTTAGAACTCAGATGTTATTTCCACTTGCAGTGCTAGGTCACCAAAATTATCAACTAAGTTATGAAACATGACCAGTTAGGTGATTTTTTTTTTATGATTATAAAGCTATCTGAGGTTTGTCATGAACCCCTGAAGTTCATCCACAGACATCCAGAGACATCCTGCAATCAGCCACTCATCTTAAATCTGAGAACACTTAGACCCAGGGTCTAAGAACACTTAGAGTGTTCTTAGACTTAGGGTCACGCAGGAAATTGGTGCACAGATAGACTCACAAGTTTCAGTCCTCACTTTTAATAGTTCTCAGATTCTGTGCTGCACAGGCTCTAGACTCTGGGAGCTGTTCCATTTGAAATGACTGGCTCTCATCCTGAGAGTTTCCCCTTCTGCTTTTGGGGTATTCATATATCTTTAACTTTATGAAATTTTGATGATAATTACTGTTCTTAATCTTAATTTTTGTTTTGAATGCCCTCATCTAGCTAAATAAAAAATTGATAGCTCCTTCTGGTAATAAATTTCTCCTGAAAGTTGTACTGATCCCAAAACTCTAAAAAGCTAGGAATCACTGCTTTTGTTCAAATGCCTCTCTAGCATCTCATCTCCCACCTGGAACAGGTGCAAAGCATATAGTAGCATCAGCCTTATCCTTGCATCTGTTGTTTAACAGAAGTGAGGGGGCTCTACCAGGCCTGATTCCTTCTGCATATTCATATGGCACATACTGAAGGGGAAAAAAAAAGAGGGAGGAAGAGTCTGTAGGTTAAAAGAGACCGGAGGGACATAACCAAATGCAAATACTAACTTCTCTGGGTCCTAATTCAAATTTTTTTTTAAAAGATCTTATCTAAAGAGCACAAGCTGGGGTGGGGGCCACAGGCAGAGGGAGAAGCAGGCTCCTCACTGAGCAGGGAGCCTGATGCAGGACTGGATTCCAGGACCCTGGGATCATGACCTGAGCTGAAGTTAGATATGCTTAGCTGACTGAGCCACCCACACGTCCCAGGGGTCCTGATTCAAATAAACAAACTTAAAAACATATGAGACAATTTGAACATTGGATAGATAATTGATGATATAAAGAATTAACTATTTTTAGGGTGTGAATTTTATAGTGTTGTGGTTACATTTTTAAGAACTCTGATCTTTAAGGGGCGCCTGGGTGGCTCAGTGGGTTAAACCCTCTGCCTTAAGCTCAGGTCATGATCCCAAGGTCCTGGGATAGCACCCTGCATTGGGCTCTCTGCTCAGCAGGGGGACTGCTTCCCCCTCTCTCTCTGCCTGCCTCCTTGCCTACCTGTGATCTCTCTCTCTCTGTCAAATAAATAAATAAAATTTACAAAAAAAAAAGAACTCTGATCTTTTAAAAATGCATGCTGAATATTTACAGAAGAAATTATGTATGTCAGGAATTCATTTCCAAATAATCTATTGGTGGGGGACAGGTGGTGGCGGGAGGCACCAGGTGGTAGTTGACATGAAAAAAAGACTGGCCATGAGTTGGTGACAGTTGATCATGGGAACAGAAACATGGGAGGTGATGGTATGATAGTCTCTACTTCATGTAGGCTTGAAATTTTCTATAATAAACACTTTTTTTAAAAAAGGGGAAAACAGTAAGCAAAAGGGGGCAACCCTAGTACACTCTTCATGGGAGTGCAAATTCCTACAACCTTTTAGCAGGTGCTTTTGGCAATACCTATCAAAGTCCTTAAAATAATACATACCCTTTGTGATTCTTAAGTTTTTTATTTTTTATTTTTAAAAAGATTTTATTTGTTAATTTGACAGAGAGAGACATGGTGAGAGAGGGAATGCAGCAGGGGAAAGTGGGAGAGGGAGAAGCAGGTTTCCCACCATGCAGGGAGTCCAATGTGGGGCTTGATCCCAGCACCCCGGGATCACAACCTGAGCCGAAGACAGATGTTTAACAACTGAGCCGCCTGAATTTAAATTAAAAAAAAAAATTAACAATTTTTTTAAGTATAAAAAATATTTATTTATTGAGGTATAATTGTACAGATCTAAAACACATAATTTGGTAAGCTTTGACAAGTGCTATACCTATGTAACCGTCACTGCAATCAGAATAATAAACATATCTACTGCCCACAAGTTTTCTCCTGCCCCTTGATATGTCAAGGCAACCATCAATCTGCTTAGTATCACTAAAGAATAGTTGCATTTTTTTAGACTTTATATGAATGGGATTCTGTAGTAATTATTCTTTTTTTTTTAATCTGACTTTTTTTTTAACTCAGCATAATCATCTTGAGATTTACCTATGTCTAGTGTATCAATATGCCATTCCTTTATATTGCTAAGTACTATTCTACTGTATGGACGTACCACCCTTTATTGATCGTTGTGATGGTTAATTTTATGTAATTACTTGGCTACACTATGGTGGCAGGTTTTTTTACCAAACACTGTGTTGCTGTAATGGTATATTTTTAGATGTGATTGACATTTACAAACAGTTGACTTTAAATAAAGCAGTATTTTCCAGGATATGAGTGAATCCAATTAATTGAAGGTCTGGCAAACAAAGACTGAGTCCTCCTATAAAGGACGGAATTCTGTCTCCAGCCTGCAATGCAGAAACTCTGGTTTTCTTGGCTTGGGACTCAAGACTGTTGCATCAACACTTGCCTGAATCCTTTGCCTACCAGCTTGCCCTATGCATTTCAGACTTGCCAGCACTCACAATCATATGAGCCACTCCTTTAAAATAAATTCCTTATATTCATTAAAGTATATATCTTATTAGTTCTGTTTCTCTAGAGAACCCTAATATCCTCCTTTACCCAGCACCTCAGCTTGTAGAAATATATCCAAAGAAAGTTATCATACAATTTATCCAAAGAAAGTTATTGTACAAATATCCAAAAGTACATGTTCAAAGGCGTTGTTTTAAGAGTTAAAGGTTGGAAACAGTCAAAATGTCCACCCATGGGGGACCATTTAAAAAATTATTGTAAAACTGTGCAATGTAGCTATATAGAACATTCTGGCACTGTAATTTGTCTATCCTGTGCATATATCACATGACTGTTAAAAAGAATAAGGTAGGGGCACCTGGGTGGCTCAGCTGTTAAGCCTCTACTTTCAGCTCCGGTTGTGATCCCAAGGTCCTGGGATCAAGCCCCACATCCGGATTCCTGCTCAGCAGGAAGCCTGCTTCTCCTTCTCCCACTGCCCCTGCTTATGTTCCCTCTCTCACTATCTCTTCTCTCTCTGTCAAACAAATAAATAAAACAATGAATTTTGGAACACTGAAAAAAATTAAATTTTTAAAAAGTGTAGCACATTCATAAAATGTTGGAAAATATTTTAAAAATCCTTAAAAAATTAAAAAATAATAAGGTAGATCCTCTTTTTTTAAAAAAGGTATGTATTAGTCATACTATTAAGTAATAAACAGCAGGTTTAAAAACCCTGTTTGATTTTCATTTTTGTAAGTTGTTAATACTGAGGACGGAATTAGGAAGAAACGTACATTTTCTTCCTATAAACATGTCTGCACTGGCTACATTTATAAAATAGCATATTTTGACTGAATTAATGAATCCAATCAATTTGACCTCAATTTAAACAAAAAGTAAGATCAGACGGATTTCTCCTGCCCTCTCCCATGCTATCTGTGTGTGTTTATTAATAATTATTTTTTGGTCAAATCCTTTACATTGCTTATTTATGAAACATTTCTATACTAATCAAATAAAATGGACAGATAAGCAGTTATCTAGATAGTCAAGTTTTAAAAAGAAAACTCTGGGACGATTTTTGTTTCATAGTTCATTTGAGTCCAGTACCACAGTTCAGGGAAGACAAACAAGATAGGATAAAAAGAATTTTTTCTGCAAAATATACAGATAATGACTCCATTATCTATTTTACTTTGACAATGTAGAGGCAGTCTAAGTTCTCTATGACTCAAATTCTATTTGAAGAAACTAAAATTAATAAGTCATGGGTTCATGATAATGGCAGTACCTCTTTGCAAGCCATTATAATGGGTTTTATAGAGTTTTCCTTCTCTGGGTCCCACTCTAGGACATGCCCTGGCCTCTATAAGTCCATTTCTTTTTAATTGCCTTGTAGTCTAACTTTTTATTTTGAAATGTTACAAACTTGTGGGAAATGGGAATGAAATTTGAAAAGATCCTTCTTAGCCTAATAGACTTCCAGTAAGTTGGGTAAGTTTCGTTACGGCCTGTGGAAATGAAAGCCACATGCTGCGGGGACAGTGGTGCACAGAGTGGGCAGTCAGTTTCCAGCCATGTCCTTATGTGTGCAAACATAACAAATTGTGTAGAAAAAAGTACTGTTTGCAGTAACCTTGATTCTGTCTTCCAGTGTCGAGTTCAGTTCTCTCTGCTCAGTATTTATTATTGCTCTCCTTCAAAAAATTATCTTCTCTAATAATAAAATGGAGAGCACAGAAAGTTATGGAAAGTTCCTCCTATGGAGACAATAAACTTCGATACATTTAATACATAATCACATCAAGGATAAATGCCCTTATAGTGTTTAAGAGCAGAAGAACAGTATTTTGTCTTTCACTTTGTTTTTGTCTTTTAAGAAAACGTTTTTAGTGAATATATGTGGTTGTTGCAAGAGATGAAGCTGCCCTTGATTCAACTAAGGTTAGGACAAAGATGTCTGGAAAATGAAGCTCGCTGGCTAAAAATGCTATTTACCTGAAGATAAGGAAGCTGGGGATGAGCTCTTAGGTTTAGCAGACAGGAGTGCAGGTCCACAGACCTTCCTGGGAACAAACAGAGTCATTAGAATCCCTGAGACCCTCTTAAGATGTTTGTGAACTGGATTGTTTTCTATTTCTGCTTGCTTTGATGTTGGGTAGAGTCTAGTAATGACCCTTTTAGTTAACAGAGGCATCCTGCATGTACTGATACTCCAGGTCAGCGAGTCCTGCATCTCGGACAAACTCTCCCCCTTCTCCTTTGCAAGCTGAAGACTTCAAACTTGTTTATGACTTGAGCAACCCAAGTCCAAGTACCGGGGCCTTCTCTCAGTTCTCACTGCAATGGGCATATTTCTCAAGACTGTTCCCAGTCCCCACCTTGTCCCATCTTCTGCCCTTTCCACCCCAAATAGATCCTATACCGGCAGCCCTGTGGTGTCGTTCTCCCCAGATCTTGACCATAGTATGGAAATAGGCCTCATGATGAGCTGGTGGCATAAAGGGGAACCTTGCTGTAATCAATATGCAAGTCCTTCGAACCAGTTTGCAATCGACCTCCTAGAAAATCTCCATTCCCATACCTCATGACTCATTGTTTAGCTTCTCCAATGACTCACCATGGAGCTCAACACATCCCCCTCCCCAACTCAGAAGGACTTGAGCATAATGGAGAATTCAGGAGTTTGGAAATCTAAGAGATGAAATTTGCATAAGTAAAAAAAAAAAAACCCTCAGAGTTGTTTTCCAAGTTTGCCTCTTCTCTCTGCCAAGTGGGTGATCTTTGATGATTCTTTCAAGATGACTGAGCTCCAACTTCCTCATCTATAGAATGGAGAAGTTTTCTGAAGAGAAAAAATGAGATGTAGTGTGTGAATGTGTTGCTAAACTTCCAGGATTTTGTCGTGATTTATGCTGTGAGTCATACAGGCTAAGCACATAGAGGTGTGTGTGTGAGTGGGTACATGCACACACAAACACATTTTTATACAGACACATATAGCTAGTGAGAGAAAAGTCCGTGTAAAACCAGACAAATGCCAATATTTCATATTGGGAAGAGAGGAAAAAATGGAGCAAGAAGATTAAAGTCTCTATCAACTGATAAAAGGATTGAAACAGGGGCTGCAGAAAAATGGTCAAGCAGAGAGAAACGTGCTTAGCACCACAATGTGCCAGTTGCCCTCTGATCTTCCCTTGGCCACTGTGATTCTGGCTATGAGAAATTCAGCGACAGCAGTTTGCTCCCCAAAGCCCTTACAGCTTCCTACATTTGCTCCTGGGAGGTCACCACCGTCGGGACATGTCATTGTTGTCTCTCCCTGAGCCACCCCCAGATGCTCTGTTATGAGCTTTAGTCCTCTGTTCTTCCACAACAGGTAAAAGATATGGTCAATAACTTCAAAAGTCTTGCTACCAGATGCCCAAGATGGTACCCTATTCCCTAAAGAGGAATCTGTGCCTCCGAGTTCTAAATATTTTACTTTGTATAAAGAACCCCGGGTACTACAGTGATCACAATTTCAGTGCACGATGCATGCAGGTTCATCGGCTCTCTGCTTGCTTCTGAGGCAAATGTTAGAGTAACCCAGGTCCATATTTGGAAAATGGGCAGTTTTTAATGACTTCCTCTTGACTGGTCTGCAGGGATTCAACTCTGTTATTGCTGAGTGCCTTGTACAATGCTGGATTCACATACTTCAAGGTAGAAGCACAAGGAATGTTGGTTTAGAATCCTATTCAGTATAAGTCATCTGCACACCATTAGATTAGAAGGCTCAGCCATTCTTATATAGACATTCAACTGATAATCTAATGACACTACAACTTCTGAAGCAGAGGGGCAGAAAGGTACAGTAGTTACTGGATAGCCTCCACCTAATCGCTCACATTCAAGACTCACCCCTGCCCTTCACTAGCCACATGACCTCAGGCAAACTCATTGCGTACTCAGTCTCCACATCTGTATAACGGTCCTAGTAATAACACCTACCTAAGAAAGGTGTTCCAAGCTTAGTTGAGAAACAGGTCTGGAAAGAAGCTAGCACAATGTGTGGAGCTTGAAAAATGTCCATGTTTGTTATAAACATTTTTATTCATAAAGCAATGCCAATTTGCTTAATAGGTACATTTGCAGTCCCTTTTAGTGTCATTGAAGCAGCAGTAAGAAGTTTAAAAGACTGTGTTTAAGCATTAGTAAAAAAATTTTTTTAACAATCTACTCTAACATGGAGGCTTTTCTTTGGTAGACACAGTGCAGTAAAATCCAATGAAATTCAATTACCCCTTGACTGACTCAGGCCAACCCAGAAGGGAATTACACATTTGAAATCAACAGAATTGCATTTGGTCCCTTTTGCAGGCTCAGCAGTTGCTCCCTGATGAGTTCCTCACAAGATCAGAGATGGCCCCACTGGCTTCCAGAGTCTGTCAACTGGCACACTCAATCTGTACAGATATTTGCTTCCAAAATTATTACAGCTGCCAAACACATGCTGACTACAAAAATCTCTCCCTCCAAAACAAATCATACATATTTATGCATGTGTATGTACTGGATGCTTAAAAGAGCCTCTCTATTAAAATATATGTGTTTAGTAATACATATCATCATATAGCATTAAAAATGTTCAGCCATGTGAATTATGATACTCAGACTGTTTCGAGCTGACGTGCTCTTTCTTTATAAATGATCCCTACTCCCTTCCACCGAATAGCATTAGCTTGGAACTTCTCTTTCCCGTCGTTCTCTTGATTTCACCCCAGTGTGACTGGTGGGCTAAATAGCAAGCTGTAAATCACTGGCGTTAAAAAGCAGATTTGTTAGTGATTTTTGTGCATGTGTGCCTTGTGCAGATAGCCACAGTTCACATTTACCGTAAAGCAACATAGTAACTTGGTGATAGGGGAAATGTTGATATTCAGCTGATTGCATAGGGAAAAAAAAAAAAACCACCCAATTCTTTTCTCCTGTTCCCTGCTACCCCCACCACACACAAAGACTGCAGACCCAGTCTGTGTATCCCAGCTGAGGGAACTGGGGTATTGGAAGCACTGCTGACCCGGCATCTGGAAAGCCAGTGTGCCTGTCTCTGAACAGTTGCTGCAGGTGACATGGCCCTGCCTGCTATTTTTGTTTTATATGTTGTTTATTGCAGGAAAATCTTTCCAAACTTTATCTTAAGATAAAGACCCAAATTTATAACCTGGCCCACTCTGCCCCACGGTGAGGGACCCGGAGGACTTCTTTGTCTCACTGGGTACCACTAGTTCTCTTTTCCTGCCATGTTCCAATTTTCCAAGACATAGTTCATCTCTTCCCATGTGCAATGCTCCTGCCCTATGCAGGATCTTGGTACCTGCTCTTTCTTACCCATTTTTTGACAGTTTTATTGAGATATAATCCACATACGCTACAATCCATTCCCTTAAAATGGATACCTTGATGGTTTTCGGTCTATTCATAGAATTGTACATCCATCACTTAGAACATTTTCATGGCCCAAAAAAGAAATCGCACATCCCTTAGCCATCATCCCCAATTCTAGAATCCCCATCACCACCACCCCCAGCCCAAGGCAAATGCTAGCCTACCCGTTGTCTCCAGAGATTGGCCTTTTCTGAACATTTCCTACCAATGGAATCCTACAGTGGGTGGTCCTTTCTGACTGACTTCTTCCACTTAGCAGAAGGTTCTCAAGGTCTGTCCATGTTGGAGCGTGTGTCAGCACTTCATTCCTTCTCAACAATAGATAATATTCCACTGTACAGAGGCACCACATTTTATCTATCCATTCATCAGTTGACAGACTTTCTATTACGAATAGTGCTGCTATGAGCATTCCTGTTTCATTTCCTGAGTACAAGCTTTTGTGTAGACAAATGTTACCCTTGCTCTTGGGTATGTATCTAGAAGCAGAAGGGCTAGGTCACAGGCTAACTCTATGTTTAACCATTTGAAAAACTGCCAGGCTGTTTTTCCAAAGTGGCTGCCTCATTTTACATTTCCACCGGCAATATATGGAAGTCCCAATCTGTCTAATAAAACTCATATTCCAGTTCTATCTTGTTATTCTTACCCAGTCTTACCAACAATTGTGATTCCAGTCTCATTCCCTTTTTCATTGTAGCCTACTAGATAGAGAGTCACATTTCACTGTGTTTTCATTCTTAACTTTCGATCTGGATAATTTCTGCCCATTTTTCAAGCAGCAGATTAAAATTCCATTTGGGATCTTACCTTGACCCACACCCCCACCCCAGACTAGCCTTGGGCTCCTCTCAGGAAACCTATCTTTTCCATCTACATTTGAAGTTCCATATGGGCAAGGCCCCTCCTATGCTCCTTACTGTACCTCGGCATCTCGCCATTGTGTGAACTATAAGCCACTTGCTAAAAATTTGTGGAATAATGACATATACAAAATAACAAGGAAAAGGTGTACATTATCTGAAAATCACCTGTATGAGAATTATTGGCATGATTATCTTTTAAAGCTATTTCATTTTTCATCATTCCCACAGGCCAAACCATTGGGAAACATTTTAATATCTCTGGCAAGGGGAGGAAAGGAACTCTACAATGTAACCATGACGAATGCTTCTATTTTCCTGAATCATACTGAACCGTACCCCTTTCTGGTTGATAAGAAACAGGAGGAACCTCAATATTTACAAGCAAGATCAAGTAGACTGTGTAGACAGCTCTCTCTTAAGTCAAGCAATAAATAGAAAAGACTGGGTTTCTCAGAAATAGGGAGCTCAGGGGGACTGGACTTCCCTGCACTGGTTGTCCCTAGAGATTGTGGTTGAGTAGGACAAGGCCCTGGAATGTACATTTTTAACAAGGCCTCTAGCGATTGCAATGCTACTGACCCATGAGCTTCACTTGGAGGAAATATTCATCCTGTTTAATATTCTCATCATTTAACAGAAACCAGTTAATGCAGAAGTTAAAAATTCAAGCTCTGGAGTCAGGCACAGATTTAAATCCCTGCTGAATTTACTAACTATGTGGCTTAGGACAAATTACTTAATCTTTCTAAGACCAATTTCTTATTCTGTAAAGGGGGAGGGGGCAATAAAGTGCCTACGTCACAGGGTTGCCATGGGCATTCAATTAAATAATGAGTATAAAACACAATACCTGATACACAAGAAATGCTCCAATATTGGGGCACTTGATTGGCTCAGTTGGCTGAGCATCTGACTCTTGGTTTTGGCTCAGGTCATGATCTCATGGGTGGTGGGATTGAGCCCCACATGGGGCTCCATGCTCAGCGGGGAGTCTGCTTGAAGAGTCTCTCCCTCTGCACCTCCCTCTGCTTGCTTTCTCTTCTCTCTCAAATAAATAAATGAAATATGAAAGAAAGAAAGAAAGAAAGAAAGAAAGAAAGAAAGAAAGAAAGAAAGAAAGAACGAAAGAAAGAAATGCTCCAATGTTAGTAACTATTGTTACTACTATTTTATCATTATATTACTGTATAAAGTATAAGAGAAAGTACACAACAAATCTGTTTTAAAGGGATCAGTTTTGCTCGATAAGAAAAATACTTTCTAGTATTAATTGGGAAATTACCAGGTTCATCAATGGCTTTATCATTATTGTTGCTTTCATAGATAATTTTCCAAGTGGTATTTGCTGATATCCCTCCTATGGCTGTTTCCGAGCACCTCCATAATACTCAAGGAATAATTTAGTTATTTCTTATGAAGCAGAATTTTGGCTCCTATATTAAATTATAGTTTACCATCTAGTTCACAACATGAGCTACTATACTGGATAGAACACATTTCCTTAGGTGTCATTTGTTAAGCAGAAAGTATTACCCCTAATCTTATTTCTCTCTATTAGGTAATATATTGAGCCTGAATGCCTCATAGAAATTACTCTCTAAAATAGAAGTTCTAAAGTTCAAATTAGTATCGATCCATCATCTTACAGAATCAAGAATGTTCATTCATTTATCCAAGCCCTGTATACTGAGTGCCTAACAAGGGTCAGGCATTCAGGATATACAGAGAAGAAGAAAATCAAGATGCCACCCTCATGGAAATCTTTGCAGAAAGATGGCGTCTTCACGCCCTTTCCATGAGGTGATTAAATACATCATCAAGATTGTGTGACTAGTGATGAGTGCTATGAATGATGTTCCTCAGGATGATGGGATAGAAAATGTCTACGGGAAAGGAGTTATTTTAGATTAATAGGAAAAGGCTCTCCCAGGAGATGACTTTTGAATACCAACAAGGAGCCAGCCGTGGAAAATGTCAGGGGACAGGGCGATTGAAGAAAAGAGAACATTCAACCACATGACCTTAAGCCTGGCTCGGTCTCCTGTGCCTTATAAAGAGTCTCGTTCCCTCTGGCACTTTAGGTTGCATCAGGTGACCTTTGAGGTGCCCACCTGCGAGGGGAAGGAGCGGCAGAAGCTGGCACTGACTGGTGACTCCTCGTCTTCCGCCGAGTTCTTCGTCACGGTCGCTGTCTTCGCCTTCCTCTATTCCCTGGCCGCCACCGTCGTTTACATTTTCTTCCAGAACAAGTATCGGGAGAACAACCGCGGCCCGCTTGTCGTAAGTGGCTCACTTCTTGCAGTAACCCTTTCCATCCCCTCGGATTTCTTTCCCTTGGCTTGAATGGCTTTGGAGTTGGGCAAGCCCTGGGGGCAGGGTTTTTGTTTTGTTTTTTGGGGGGCGGGGGGGTTGTTTTGTTTTAAATCACATTCTTTTTCATCCACATCTCTTGGATCTAACACAGAAGCATGATGTCTGCCATTCTTTTGCACCCCTGAATTGGAAAAGCATCACGAGACATGCTAGAAACCCTTCTGAAATAAATGGTTGGAAATCTCAGGAGATCAAGTGAAGATGAGTGAGGCTTGCTGCAGATTTATTTATAATTCCAGCATTGTGGAGCCAGCCAACCATTTTTCTCACTGGTCACTTAGTGTGACTTGTGCTTATTTGAATGGATTGTTCGGTTAGTATATGATAGACTGGCCATAGAAGGTTCCATCTCTGAGCCCCCAACCCTATCCCCAGCAATCTCTCTAAATCTCTCTCTTTCCACCACTGACCCTCCTCCCACTTTCTTTTTCCTTGTACACTGGTCCAAGGACTCACATGGACAAAACCAGTATAGCCCAGGATATCCCGATAGGGGGACACACACACACCTACAGGGCACAACAACTCTCAGAGGGGCACAAGAGTGTGAGTAATTTTTTTAAATTTTTATATATTTTTTTAACATATAATGTATTATTAGCCCCAGAGGTACAGGTCTGTGAATCTCTAGGTTTACACTTCATGGCAAAGTGTGAGTAATTTTTAAGGAAATACATTTTAAATTTCTCAACCTTCACATATACACTTGCCTTTATCTGAGAATGCTCTGCATATAAAAATACTTGGCTGCTTCTTCCTTAATTACCTACTCCCATTTTATAAAAGAAAACCATCCATCTTCTCCATCCCAAATATCACCACACAATACACTGCTAGGAGGCAAAACTTTTCAGGTGCTAATGAAAAAGGGCCCATTTGAAATATTGGTGTTGGTGTTGACGAAAGTGAGTTATTTTAATGCCAATGTACTCTTTTGCATATAAGGAGGTTTCCAAATTTTTTACTTCAATAAAATTGAAAGTCTTAATCTACTCATCAACTGATAGACCATTAAAAAATACCTTTCGATGATAGATCACTATGTGATCAGGACATATAACTCAGAAGAAATTCAAGGAAATTCATGACATTGCTATAACAAAACTCCATCTGTTCTCATCTACTCATTTATGCGAGCAGGGTTTCTCAACACATCTGTAAGATGAAGAATGGGGAGAGAATTTTTGCTGAATCATGGCCCATTCTAGAAATGATGTTTGTTCCCCCAAAAGTATACAAACTAATTGTAGAAAAAAATAGACCCAGATATTTCTAATAAAATTTTTACTTTTTAAATTTAATAATTATCAAATGTATAATATATGTTGTTTGGGACAATTGTTCATTAATAATATTTATTAACAATATCGCCCAATCCCAAGTAAATTTTTGACACTTAAAGCATTAGAATCATGGGCAAAAAGTTATTTAAGCTTATGTACATATTTGTGTTACAAAGAATATAATAAGTGACCAGTAAAATGCTTTCCAGTATAAAAAATATTATATTACACTAAGTGAGGAAAGTACAATGGAAATACAAATTCATAGAGAGTGAAAAGAACATGTAAAATTTCCAACTGTTAAAGAGAACTTTTTTATTAATTTTTTAATGGAAGACAGAGAGTATCAAATAATGACTTCATTGGATTCATTTAAAAATGGACACAGTGTGTACATTTTAAAATATCAATATATATGCCAGAAATGATGTTTTTTGAGCTATTTAGATTTTTAATAAAAACAAAATTAGATGTTTCAACTTCATACAAGTAAGAACCCAATTTTTCAAAATTCTTTTAGGGGGTAAAATAGATTTTACAGATATCTAATCTAATCAATATATTATGGAGACCTGAACTTTAAAATAAACACATTGGGAAAGGTAACTGTAATAAATCCCCATTTGCAGAGCGTTGTGATTAAGTATGAAAGCCCCCCAAAATTCAAATTTTTAGCACTTTAATATGTTATCTCAGAAGAAGAAGAGTAATGAACTTGAATTTGTGGACAAGTGTCTTTTCTTTTTCTCCCAAAGTGGAGCTAATAGCCTTATTGGTTTTAAAATACTTTTTAAGAGTCACCTAACTTGGGCTTAGCCTTTCCATGATGTGCAGATAGGTACACAGAAGAGATTGCTATATATGTATCACAGAACCAAGGTTCATGCATCCATTCCTGGGTGTGTGTAGACCAGGTTACAAAATTCTAAAGTCTAAGGAACTCTCCTGACTTCCTGAGAGAAGTTGACTCAGCTACTTTGCTCACAAAGTGGAAAAAGATCTATTTTGCTATATAAAACCACATTCTGCTCATATGAGATAATCTTGTGAAGGCATGCTACTTCATCTCTGTGTAAATATTCTCTCCCATCAAGCAGGATATAATGAAATCCTGAATTGTGTACTACGCTGGGTAGGTTCTGTTTTATAACATCGTGGGAGAAGGGGAGGGGCAGGGGAGATAATTCTAGTCATAAAAAAGGAAAGGCTCCTAGATGAAACTTCTGTGATATTAAAAACCTGATGTGCTCATTACTTAGCAGATGAGAGTTAATTTAAAAATGAGCCTGAGTCCTAAGAGTCACAGAGGCAGAATGGCTACGGAGGGTCCACAGGACGCCATTACAACCGCAAATGGCAAACCATATCAATTCTGGCCCCACCATGATGAGGGCACAGTTGGGGAATAAAGAGTGAGCTATTATACCCACCCTTAATGGTTAGTTAGCAAGTTACAAAAAATTCACACTGTGAACAAGATCTCAAAAAGAGGATTCAAACATAAAAAAAAAAAGTTCAAATGCTGCATTAACAATAATGGTACCCATTTTAAGTCAATCCTACTTATTTGGAAAGATGGCTACTGATAATGACTTGGTCACCTCAGTTCTTGTTGTCATCTATTCTTTTTTGTTGTTGCTTTGTTTTTAGCAAAACTCAAGATTTTTTTCTTCATTCTGTAATTTTCCGCAGTATGAAACGACAAAGTTACCACATGATGTTGATATGAACTAATTCAAGCAGTTTAAAGAAAATAGATAAGAAAATAGATAGTTTTAAGAAAATAGATCTTAAACTGGTTCACGTCTACAAATTAACAATTTCACATCTTATTCTATAATCCTCTAGGACGTGACATTACACATCATGCATAGATAAGATTAACATGTAGGAAAGGGATGAGGTTGGTAACGATGTTGGTAATAAGAATAACAATAATAGGGGTGCCTGGGTGGCTCAGTGGGTTAAAGTCTCTGCCTTGAGCTCAGGTCATGATCCCAGGGTCCCGGGATTGAGCCCCGCATCGGGCTCTCAGCTCAGCAGGGAGCCTGCTTCCCCCTCTCTCTCTCTCTCTGCCTGCCTCTCTGCCTACTTGTGATCTCTGTCTGTCAAATAAATAAATAAAATCTTTAAAAAAAAATAACAATAATATCTACTGGTATTGATTATCTACTATGCGTAAAGCTAACAGTCACAACAACCCTAGCTTATTTTTTTTTTAAGATTTTATTTATTTATTTATTTGTCAGAGAGAAGGAGAGAGAGAGCACACAAGCAGGCAGAGGGGCAGAGAGAGAATCAGGCTCCCTGCCAAGCAAGGAGCCCGATGCGGGACTCGATCCCAGGAATCTGGGATCATGACCTGAGCCGAAGGCAGTGGCTTAACCCACTGAGCCACCCAGGCGTCCCCCTAGCTTATGTTATTATTCACGTGTAAAGATGAGGAAAGGGAGGCTGGGAGAGATCACCTGACTCCCCCAGGTCACATTACTATGAGAGGATCGAACGTTTGAGACCAGGTCTCCAACTCAAGGGCCCAAATTTATAACCACCATGCAAGAGGGTCGAAATTCCTGCCAGGCAATGTTCTATGAAATGAGAAGGGTGGGGATGAGTAAGACCAATTGGTTTATACACCTGGACGACTCCTATATTGTCTTACTCTGGATATAGAGAAACCAAACCTTATAACCCCTAGACTTTTCCGCTCATTTGATGTCATCAACGTTTTTCATTTGCCTTCAAAATCTATTAGGAGTCCTGGTATGCCTGCCATAAATCTATGATGCTAGAATCGTAGGGTTCTGCTTGTGCTACTGTTTATCTCTGTTGCACATGGAAGACGACAGTGACAGAAAACAAGCTTTTTAAATGCCCAGGTTCCATGGGTATTATAAATCAGAGATTATCAGGACTGATTCCTATCCCTTTGCAAGCAGTCGTGAACAATTTCAGACAGACTGGGGCCATGCTTACCAATGGCGACTTTCTGAAAAGATCTTTTTCTACTGAATATGCTTGACAAGACGGTACATGTTTAAGTAAAAATGGAAATAAGAATGTCTTCATAAGTAACATAATTGTTAATGATGCTTAATAACCCAGTAGCCAGAAAATCGGCCTGAAAGAATCAGCCGGCTACTGTACATCACTACAGTGCATGCCTTCTTGTACAGATGAATAAATGACGGTTCTCAGAGAGCAGAGACGGCCACCTGAGTCATGGCATGATTGTGAATTGAAATGTCAACACTGGTTAGATCATTTTGACCTGCTCCTTAGAGTATCCTTTTAAAGCCCATCTCCTGCCTAGATGTCTGTGTCAGGATATTCTGAGCCATTTTCAGATCTCATGTCAAATAGTGACACTGTGAAGCTTTAGAGTTTCTTCATATTAATGTAAAGTCAGTTTTAAAAAATATCTTACAGGGCTGACAGAGTGCTCTAAGAATGAATATATAACACACACCGTCTCACATTTTGGTAAATCCTGGTTTGAAGAGGTTTGGCTTAAAGTAACTACTCTAGGAGTTAAGGAGAATCAGTCTCCACTTCAAGATTTTGTGGAAAAGGAAAAAGCTCTCTGATTTTCCCATAAAGCTCTGATTTTCCCAGAAAGGTTCACCGAAGGCAGTTTATGGGACTAGCGGTGCTAAGCTGTTGCAGGCACAAAGTGATGTCGTGATTCACATTTGTTTACGTTCTGTGCATTCTACGTATTTTTCCATCTAACCTCAGAACAAGCCTGAGAGAGAAGGAGCGCAATTAGAATCGGCCCCATTCTGTGGATTCAATTTACCACCTCTTTCCTGAGCACCTGGTGTTGGAAAATGTGTCCCTGGGAGATGAGAAACCTTGCCTGTTGTCAGAGAGGTGAACGGCAGCAGAAGGACTCAGACTCTTTAGTCCAGTGATCTTGAGGGTAATGGCTAAGCTCTACAGTCCTGGATTTTAATCCCCCGTATGACCTGTAACAGTATGAAGTGTGTTACTTCACCTGAAGAACGAAGCTAGTAACAATACACACATCTTGGGGCTGCTGAAAGGAAAGGAGGAGTTAGTACCTACAAGGCGCTTTGCACAGGGAAAGGCACACAGTAAGTGGTAAATTAACAGCATCTCACTGCCGCACTATTATTGCCATCAACTAAAAAAAAATTTTTTTAATTAACATATCATGGGGGCGTCTGGGTGGCTCAGTGGGTTAAAGCCTCTGCCTTCGGCTCGGGTCATGATCTCGGGGTCCTGGGATCGAGCCCCGCATCGGGCTCTCTGCTCAGCGGGGAGCCTGCTTCCTCCTCTCTTTCTCTCTGCCTGCCTCTCTGCCTACTTGTGATCTCTGTCTGTCAAATAAATAATAAATAAAAAAATCTTAAAAAAAAAAAATTAACATATCATGTATTATTTGCCCCAGGGGTCCAGGTCTGTGATTCATCAGGCTTACACAGTTCACAGCACTCACCATAGCACGTACCCTCCCCAATGTCCATAACCCAACCACCCTCTCCCTACCCCCCTCCCCACCCCCACAACCCCCAGTTTGTTTTGTGAGATTAAGAGTCTCTTACGGTTTGTCTCCCTCCCAATCCCATCTTGTTTCATTTTTTCCTTCCCTACCTCCCAGACAACCCACTCTGTTTCTCAACTTCCTCATATCAGGGAGATCATATGACATTTGTCTTTCTCTGATTGACTTATTTCACTCAGCATAATACTTTCTAGTTCCATCCATGTCATTGCAAATGGCAAGATTTCATTTCTTTTGATGGCTGCATAGTATTCCATTGTGTATATATACCACATCTTCTTTAGCCAATTATCATTTGATGGACATCTAGGTTCTTTCCATAGTTTGGCTACTGTGGACATGGCTGCTATAAACATTCGGGTGCACGTGCCCCTTCGGATCACTACACTTGTATCTTTAGGGTAAATACCCAGTAGTTATTGCCATTAATTTTAATCACTCTCTTGCCCATTACTGGGTAGAACCTTAGCCACATAAAGGATATTGCAGGCAGGTTCCTTTAACTGCCAGCAGCCCTCTCAATGCTACTTTGCTCCCCAAACATTCTCTTCTCCCCAATTCCCCTAGGGATAGAGCTGGACTCAGGACTGCTTCTAAGACAACAGTTGGGAGGTTGAGCCACCCAGTGAACCTTTCTATCCCTGCGACCCCACTCCCTTAGGTGACCAGAAGGTGGATTTTTATCCCCTAAATAAAACAAGGCTCCCATTTTCAAGTGTGGGCTGAAGCCATCCCTAAGAGAGGATAACAGGAGGCAGGCAGAGAGCTGGGTGTTCTGAAACTCATGTGCTGGTTCCTCCCAACTGTATCTTTCTTAGCTGTAGTCAGGGCTGGAAATCAGAACTGCAGCCTCGAGCTGTTGGGGAATTGCTGGGGAACCTCTCCCCCTCGCCTTCCCCCCAGCCCTTCCACGTCCTGCCTGTGTACTTCCTTTTCCTAGGTGCTGAGTGTCTTCAACAGGCCAAGCACTGTGTATACAGGGGTGAACTGAGAGCATCCATTCTGGTAGGGAAAATTATTTAATAAGTATGACTCTCCTAGAAATGACCTGCTACAGGTACATAGATGGGATTTGGTAACCTAGAGGAGGAGGTGTACCTCTCTGCCCACAAGCCAGGCCATGCCCTCCCCTGGGGTTGGGTGGGCTGGTATTCAGGCAACCCCAGTGCACCTGGTGGTTGGTGAGAAGATGAGTGGAGATTGTGTTAGAAGATCTGCCCCAGGAACAATGTATCTGATGCTAAAAAGAATAACATTATTTGAAGACCACAAAGCATGTATCTTGTTTATAGGGGCACGCCTGTCAAAATCTGACAGTCTCTTTTGTGATGTGGAGTGTGTGTGTGTGTGTGTGTGTGTGTGTGTGTGTGTGTGAAATACTCTTTGAAATAAGAAGTGATGACATTACAAAAAGTTATAGACTTAACCTTAAATGTACGTTTATCCAAACTATTACACATGTTGCACCAACAAATATATTTTTCCAGAATTGTACTGCGGATGAAGGGAAATAAATTAACCCATTTAAAATGTTCCCAGCACACCATCGTCACATTTTATCAGATTTTGTAACCTCAGCTTGTTTCCAGCTTCTTAAGATTAGCAAATTCTTAATTTAAATAAAGTTAATTCCCACTTTATTTGGTGCCATGTTTCTCCAATTAACTAGTTAAGCAAAGATCTGAGCCGTCGTCCAATAGCCTTCATAAAGACAGTGAGCTACTGATAGAATTAGCATGATTCTTCCAAAGCCCAGAGCTCCTCTCATCCTGTGTTGGAGCCAGTGTATTCAGACGGCTAGTTTAGCTTGTCTGTCTGAACCCCAACCATTTTTTCAGATTTTTCTTTCATTCTAGGGAACTCATGATTCAGTTAGAAAAATTAGGACCAAGGGGGAACGCGGCAAAGGCCCAAATGTGTCGTTCTTGTGTGTTTCTTTCTTTCTTTCTTTTAAAACAACCTGAAATGTGCAATGTTTCTACTCCGTGGCCCAGCACACCCAAGAGAAACCACGCTCTCTTTATCAGATGGAAGAGTGGTTCTCTGCCAGTAGGTGAGGGACATTGGGCAATATCAGGAGACATTTCTTTTTTTTTTTTTTTTTTAAGATTTTATTTATTTATTTGAGAGAGAATGAGTGGGAGAGAGCATGAGAGAGAAGGTCAGAGGGAGAAGTAGACTCCCCAAGGAGCTGGGAGCCCGATGCGGGACTCGATCCTGGAAGTCCGGGATCATGACCTGAGACGAAGGCAGTCACTCAACCAACTGAGCCACTCAGGCGCCCATTAGGAGACATTTCTGATTGTCACTGCTTGGCGGGGAGCATAGTGGGAAGAGGCCAGGGATGCCACTGAACGTCCTGTTGTGCACAGGACCACGCAGTGTACTGGACTCAAAAAAGCCATAGTGGTGAGGTTAATAAGCCCCGATGTATAAAAACCGTCAGCAGCTGTTGAGAAGCTACCGTGTGCCAAATCCTGCACGAGCACTTGTCACGTCTTCTCCTTAAATCCTTAAGCTAACCTTTCGAGTTTCATATTTTAATTCCTAACCTTGAGATGCAGAAACTGAGGTTGTGGAAGTTTAAGAGGCTTGCCCCAGGTTACTGGCCCCCGAAGCAATGCAGGTGTATCTGAGCGCAGCTCGGAAGACGCTCCATTGTTAGCCGAATCTGCTTCTCACCGTGTTCCTTTCTCTGGGTCCATGAGACTGACGCGCTACCTATCGCCCTAATGAGTCACCTTCTCTGGGTCCACGGACCTTACTGCTGGCTGTTGGCCTCTCCCAGTCCCTGTGTCTTCTTGTGTTTCCTCTTGTAGCTACCACCAACCCACACACAGACACACACACACACACAGACATGCACACACACACAGTCTAAATATCTCAGCTTTGTAACTTTTATCTCCAAAGCTCTCCCTTCTTATCTAGTGGACAAACTAGAGAGGAAAATGGTGCCTGTTCCAATTCTTTAACCAATTATAGATGTTAACTTGGAAAAAACTTGTTATTTTCCCAGAAGACTCCAAGAGCTTTTATACAGCTCCAGACTCCATCTCTAATTATGAAATGTAAGCCTATTTGAATGTTTCCAACCAGCTCGGGGCACCAGTTTAATCTCAGGACTCCAAGTCATTTCACGGAGACTCCCAAAGTAGCGTGACATCAGGAAGGAATTGGCCAAAACATTTCCCTATTCGATTAATACCTATCCACTATTTTTTAAAACGTAATTTGTCTTATGTTGGTTTTCCCTTACAGTTCCCTCAGGCACTGTTGGCTTTTATTTTTTGTGTTTCAATCAAACAAAAGTTCATGTGGTGTTTCCTTTTCGATTCTAAGACAAAGCTCTTTCTTGAATTCTAGAGTAAGGATCTTGGCTGCTTCAGCCCTCATGGGTCCCAAGCCCTATGCTAGGCACCAAAGACACATAGCAAAATAACACCTAGCTCCTGGCCTCAAGCTAGTTCCTTTATTCCTATCACCCTCGATCTTTCATGAGGAGACAGTCGGAGCCAGTGGTTAAGAATTGAAGCTCTGTACTCAGACTGCCTGGGCCCAAATCTCAGTACCACCAGTCAGTACCATCTGTGTGACTTTGGCCAAGTTACAGAAACTCTCCGTGTTTCTGTTTCTTCTCCTGTGACATAAAGATAACAGTGATTCCTAAACAATTAAGTCATTGGTCAGATTATATGGGTTATGACACATAAAGCACTTATAACAACAGCGGGTGCTCATTAATGTGAGCCCTTGTTTTCATCAGCCTTGTATTATTATCTACCCTGGTGTCTATATTGTGCTTTCTATGTGGCTGGTGTTTATTAAATCTTAGTGGGCTGATCAGCTGAAAAATAAGTGGATAAGTGCGGACTCCACTAACGTTTTCATCTTGACAAATGCTTTGGAAGGCTTCCTGTTGCACTGTTAATATCAAACCCCTTTTTACATCGTGTTTTATTCCTGAACCTCCAAATTCCACATAAGCTGCTATCATTACAGAAAAATGCAATCAACCCTAAGATGGGATTTCCAACTGTCTGGCCTTTCTGTCACTCAGTTCCCCTCTCTTGGCTCTCACACCCCCGACCTGGCACTCAGATCTCAGACATTAGGGAAAAGAGGGGAAAGAACACAACCCCATTAAAGTAACCAGGCTCTGGGGAACTGGATTGAATCCCTTATCAGCTGGCAAGTCTGAAAATAGAAGGAGAGTGTGAAGAGCACATTGTGTAACAGGAAGAAACTTGAGGAAATTTGATTGTTTGGGGGCATCTGAGAATGCAACCTGAGAAATGAGGTTCAGACTTTCACCCTCCTCCTATCATCTTTTGAAAGTGGTGAAATCTTCCCCTCCCCACTCCACCCCCACGATGGCAAAAATACCCTTACTATTTGCTAAGATTATTTCTTTGATTCCAGAACAAGCAGACACTCTCAAACACACACAGCTTTGGATTCACTGGGGCTCTCAGCATTTAAGAATGCCTTGCACCAATACCCATGGTTCATTAAACTTTCAAATAATTGGCACAAAGTCCAGAGCTTTGATTTTTTTTTTTTTATTTTGCAACACTCTTAGCTCTTTCTCCCAGTTGGGCATCTTCATTTCCACTGCTTATTAGTGGGACCCTAATCAAAGCCACAGAGCCACACAAGGAAAAAATTTTCCCTGGGAACACAAAGGAAGTGACTCCAGATAAAAACTGGCTTGGCTCACTTATGAAGGACGTGGTTATTGAAAATACCTGAGAGGTTGACCAAGATGTGATTTCACCTTCACTTGACTACCTACCTATCTGAGACCTGGAATTTTCAATCTGCCTCCATGTGGTTCTGAAATGTCTAATAAGCACTTGACTGATTCATATGCTATCTCAAGAAATAGACAACTAAGAGGGGCCTGGGTGGCTTAGTCAGTTAAGCTCTGACTCTTGATTTCGACTCAGGTCGTGATCCTCAGGGTCATGAGATTGAGTCCCATGTTGGGCTCCACACTCAGCTGGAGTCTGCTTGAGATTCTCTCTTTGTCTTTCCCTCTCCCTCTGCCCCTCTCTCCCACTCACATTCTCTAAATCAATTAATTAATTAAACCTTAAGAAAGAAAGAAAGAAGTCTGAATTGTAACGAGTTAGTAATGATCCATCTGTGGCCAAGTGAATCCACTAACCAATTGATTAGCCACATCTATGGGCAGAAAAATATGTTGATTGATATTGACAAACTAGAAATTACAAGACCGAAAACAATGAGGTTATTACAGTGAAAAAATAACTTAGGAAAATTGCAGTTGAGGCTAGAGAAAAGCAGACTAAATTGTCTCGCACCCCAGTTTTACTTAGAAATAGGAAAATGAAAATCCAAGAATGTCTATCAGCTTCTTAAGCACCCACTCTGTGCGAGACATATGGGAACTGCAGTAGCATGAGATACACAATTCCTCACCCTGCTGGAGCAGACAGTCACGTCCATAGAACAACACAAAGACACATTAGGATAAAAGCACAAAAGAAGTATGTTTTATTACTCCCATTAATAGAGTCCCCATATAGGAATCAATAAGAAAGAGCCTGTGGTATTGGCTTAGGTGGTCAAAGAAGGTTTATGAAGTCCATGGAGACTTGTCGAAGAATAGAAACTAGCTGGAAGGAAAGGAGGGCGCTTTGACTGGATCAATGGCTTGAGCAAGAATGATGCGGGAGAGTGTGGAGAATAATAAAAGAGCAGACACTTTTCTTGCCTTGCCAGCTTCCTTCTTTGGCAGAACTAGCCCTCTCCCACTCATGCAGTCCTACTGGACTGCCAAGTGGTACCTCACCCGATAACATAAGATGGTCAAATGACCCAAGCCAGGCAACTTTTGGAGTGGGACTTATGGAGTGAAGTTCTTCCTCTGGAATTGCAAGGTGAGGAAGAGATGAGTCTACTCAATGATGGCCACATTACTGATGCTGTCTAAAGAATAAAGCTGAGCAGAAATAAGCAGATTTTAGATACAGAAAGAAAGAGAGATAGGGAAAGACAGAAAGATACTTGACCCCCCCCCCCAAAAATGAGCACCTGGAGTTGGCCATACCTGAAACCTGCCACACTCTACACTCTAACCTTTCCAGATATATGGGCTGCTAAATTTCTCTTTGTGCTTGCTGATTTGATTTGGGTTTCTGATAATTGCCAAATGAAATGATTTTAATCTATACATAATGTCTAACCTTTCTGTAAAAAAAAAAAAAAAGCTATAAGAACTGATACATCGAAAGTTAGTTGTGAAGTTTAAATAACAAATAGCTAAGCACACAGTAGATGCTTAATGACATTTATTTATTTATTTATTTATTCATTCATTCATTCATTCATTCGTAGGACCAAGAGAGAATAAGGTGGGATAACTCTGCTAGTACTTTTGTATCCATTATTACAAACAACTCCAGTTTTTTCCATTTGTATGGCTATAGAATATTTCATTAAGTAAAGATAACATGAGTTACTCAACCCGTGTCTTATTGTTAGACTTTGAATTTTTTCTCTCACAAGCCATGTCATGATAATCAGCTTTGCACTGAAATCTTTTTTTTTTAATTTTATTTTTTTTCAGTGTTCCAAAACTCATTGTTTATGTGCCACACCCAGTACTCCTTAACACATATTTACATATTTTGAATCATTTATTTAGGATAAAAACCCCCAATTTTTCTTCCTGATTTTTAAAGCAGAAATTCCCTTAAATCTGCATAAACCATATCCTTACCAAATTACCTCTGATCTGAGTGAAAATTTGGATTCCAACTTTTGACTCTACCCTAGACCCTGCAATTGTACTACTCTTGGAGAAGAAATCTCCCAAAAGGATCAGCAAAAAGAATGTTTACTTCTCAGAGAAGAAAACAATAACACAACTTGTCCTAAGAATGCTGCTACTGACACATTTGCTTTGAAACTTGAGATTCTAAGGGGACATCAAAATTCAATTCAAGCCGCATTTAAGTAGGCAGAAGCGCAGGCTTTAATTACCAAGGAGAAGTTCCCAAGACAGGCATTAATCTGCATGGCAGTGTAAGCTTAGCCCCATCGCTGAGCTCTGCATACTGGTCCTTTGACAGTATCCTTTCTCACTGAAGCTCGGCAAGTGGAGTTCAAGATCATTAATTACTCCGCAGGCCATAAACAGAAGAAAAAATCAAAAATAGAGAAAGTCCATGTAATGAGTTTTTAAAATAATAGAATGGCTATTTATAAGTTTCTTCCTGAGGCCAATGGCTAAAGTTCTGTATGTGGCAAGCCAGCTGATGGTTGGGGAGCAGGAGTCTTTGCCCAGCCCTGTCAGCTGCAGTCACCTTCTGAGAGCCTCTGCAGAAATATGGTGGCTCTTTTCAAACCCCCCAATTAAGCTATTTCCCACAACTTGCCTTGGCTTGTTTTTCCCCATGTGTTCTGTAAATTGTTGCTTTAGGATTGAAAAAACCAAGACCAAACTACATGGGATTAATATCCCTGTTTAGATAATCCCCCTGCATGGGACCCCATTCAGGGCTTTATAAAACCCTCATGCCTTAAAGATTGGCAATGTTACAGGGAATGGGCTAGGCACAGGGCTGTGGAAAGGAGAGAATGGGCTCATATTGGGTTCTATGTATGGAAACTTTTCTAAAGATTTATTTATTTATTTTGGGGGGGTACATGAGTTGGGAAAGGGCAGAGGAAGAGAATTTTCTTTTTTTTTTAAATATTTTATTTATTTGACAGAGAGAGATACAGCTAGAGAGGGGAACACAAGCAGGCTGAGTGGGAGAGGGAGAAGCAGGCTTCCCATTGAGCAGGGAGCCCCATGCGGGGCTTGATCCCAGGACCCTGGGATCACGACCTGAGCTGAAGGCAGACGCTTAAAGACTGAGCCACGCAGGTGTCCCCAGGAAGAGAATTTTCAAGCAGACTCCCTGCTGAGCACAGAGCCCCCCTGGAGGCTCAGCCCCATGACCCATGAGATCATGACCTGAGCCAATAACCAAGAGTCCAGGGCTCACCTACTGAGCCACCCAGGTGCCCCTGTATGGAGACTCTTAACAAAGTGGTCTCCTACCTCCTGTCTTTCATTCTTCCAGCCATCACTTCAAATGTCTCTGGTTTATGGAAATGAAGACTCCCACTAAATATTCCCCCACTAAGTAGTAAATATCTGAAATACTCCCTAAATTCAGGATTAAAAGTGAAATTAATGACCTTCTAAGTTGGTCATCAAGAATAGGGTCTTTTATAATTCAACTCACATTCGTTGAGTTCCTCCTGTGTGTCAGGAACTGTGGTCAGCACTAAATGCGCGGAGCCAGTGTCTGTTCCAAGAGCAATGTGGGAAGAACTCCCAAAAGCTCCATCTGGTGGGTGTGTGCATGGCTCTTTAACTAGAACTCCGATCTCCCCATGCCCTTGACTTTCAGTTTAGGTCCATCATACATCTATCTGCAAGTTCCTCGTGCACCCGTAGGTGCACTTTCAGCTGTAGTTCAACTCAAAATCTTTCATTGATTCTTTCTACCTACCGAAACAAATGGTTCTAACAGGCTTTCATTTTCATCAAAGTTCCACTTCTAACTATGGGGCTTTTTTGGTCTGTGCTCTTAACTACTTCTTTTGCTACAAGATTATTCGGAGTCTCCTCTCCTGTCTTAAGCATTGTTCTTGCAACAAAGACTGATGCCTGCTGACTTTGAGTAAGGCATTATGCCAGGCAGGGGTCACCTAAGCCTGCATCTCTCCATCCTCTTTTGCCCCCTCACTTTATAATATATAATTTATCTCTCCAAAACAGATATACTTTCTTTCCCCAAAGCTCTCGAATTCGGAAAAGAGGTCAGAAATTAAATGTTACCACATCACTCTTGTTTAGAAATATAGAACCCATATTGGTGTGGGAAATAGGAACCCATTTTTCCCATCTAAAATTGAACAACAGCTAAGTAGAAGTGAAGGGATAGATTTAAATGAGAAAGGTTATATTAAATCAACCCAAATCAAAGCCGATTTCACTCCAGGATGTATATGCATGAAAAGGTGTAATTATAAAAATTTGATATTCTGCTGCCATTATACATATTCACTTTATGACCTTAGACCTCCAGAAGCCTCCTAGGACTGCTTCCCAATTTTTAATAAGTATTGAGATTGAAGCATTTCCTGAAGGAATTAAAGGAGGGAGGCTTTTTTTTTTTTTTAAGCTTAGCAGCAACATTAAAACAAAGAAGCAGCTGTTCTACTGGGTTTTGTGTGTGCTTTAAGAGCATTCCAAATAAAATGAACCTTTGGGGAGTCAGTAAAGAAATTATGGTTTGGCAATAAGGGGGACAACTGATCCATCAGGGAAAAAAAATTCTCACTATTAATTGCAACTTCTAAATAACATCAGTGGATCTCTGTGCAGTTGCTGGGAATACTCATCTTGGGAAAAGGAGGGCTTTTCAGAGAGTTCCCAGAAGATTTGGTAACTTAAAGCCCAGGGCTACCAGCTGGATCATGTTCCAGTCATTAGGACACCATAATGGTCATCATAAAACCATTCCAGAGAGGGGCAAACTGGGAATTAGCTCAGACGGGCCCATTCATTCTATGTGGCTGCCAACCTCAGAAGGATATTCTGTGAGGTGTCACCACACTTTAGGGAGCCTGTTAAGGAAAGACATCAGACGGGTATCTGGGTGGCTCAGTCGGTTAAGCACCTGCCTTTGGCTCGGGTCATGGCCCACATCAGGCTCCTTGCTTCCCCCCTCTCGGCTTCTCCCTCTCCCCGCCCCCTGTCCGTGCTCTCTCTCTCTCACTATCTCTCTCTCAAATAAATAAATGAAAACTTTTTTAAAAAACTAGGAACAACTTCAGGAATATTGAGAAGATGATTTCTATAGGCCATTTCCTCCATCCCCAAAATAATAATCACTACTATGAACCCCTCAGTTCCATGAATCTTTAAGTCAAATGTCAAATTACAGATGTAACCATTAACGCTGTGAGCAGCTTCAAAATCATGACTTCTTTGTCCTCCATCTTACCAGTGGAGGCTCAGAGAGGTTGTCACTTGCCCAAAGTCACAGAGCATGTTCTAGAAAACTCCGTCGTCGCCCAGGTGGTCTGAGTCCACCAAGAAAGGCTGACGTGTGAGTCGGGCTCATCTTGCCACCTGCCTTCCCATTATTCCCAGACCTGCCCAGTCTGATTCAGGGCAGATGCTGTGCGAAAGGCATATGTGGGTTGTGCTGTGAATTTTTTTTTTTTTGTCCTCGTTTACATCAAAACAATAACTGACTTGGGGACAGGATGCCACCACAGAAGTTGAGATAGATTTAACTGTTTTGCAAAGAACATTTACTTCTGAGACGGGCCAGGTTTCAGGCTCCCGGGTGGGTGCATTAGTTGGTGAAGCCATTAGTTGAATGTCAGGGCATTTTTTTCTTTTCCCTTGTAGAATCTGGGCTCTGCTTTCCCTGCTGTGGATGATGAATCTGAAATATTTATGTGGCTTTATAATGACTGTTTAGCATTTAAGGCACCTGATATTTGCTGAAGTGCTTGACAATCCATGTTTATTAACAGGAAAATAATGGCTAGAAAAATCTGTGCTGTGATATTTAGGGAGCGGGTTCCTTTGTGGCTACATACGGTATTTCTGGGAGCGATATGAGGGCTAGTGATTCAGAGCGAAATTCATTGGCCGAACTCTGACTAAGAGCTCATACTTAAGTTTCCACCTTGTTTACTGAGACTTTGTTCCCATGATTCTGAAGAATAGCATGATATTATGCATTCTACTCACTAATGAAGCATTTATTGTTGACTCTGTGTTAAAGATGAAGAATTAATAAGATTCTGTCCAAATCTGGGTTAGGTGCTCCTCCCATGATGCCTTTCATCTAGACTTAATGGAAGCTTCTCAACACTGGGATGTGAGCCTGGGCAGGGGGGAAATCTGGCAATGTCTGGACACATTTCTGGTTATTACTAGTGAAGGGGGTGCTACTGGTAGAGACCAAGGATGGAGCTTAACATCCTGCAAAACACAGGACCCCCCCCCCAACCAGCACAATGAAAGAATTACTGGTCCAAAATGTCAATAATGCCAAGTTGGGGGAATCCTGTTGCAAGCCTGTCTCTTGGGTACATAATTGTTTGGGTATATATCAGCCTCCCCCCTTGAAATCTCTGAGTGCAGAGACCATTTTTTACTTCTCATCGCATCCCAGCACCTAACACATAAAGTACAAAACTTGGTATATGGTGTTGAATGAATTCATGAAGATGATATCCTATCCCTATGAGAGCCTGAGCTAGGTAAACTGAGATAGGTAACAGGTAACAGGTAACTGAGTAACAGGCTGTTACTGAGATAGGTAAACAGGCACTCTAGGGATAAAACATGTCTGGTCTTCAAAGTACAATCAGATAAGAGCTATTTTGGGTGACCTCATCTTTTATCATCCAAACAGATATACTTTTGAAACAGAATGCGAACCCTTTTTTTTTTTTTTAAGATTTTATTTATTTATTTGACAGACAGAGATCACAAGTAGACAGAGAGGCAGGCAGAGAGAGAGAGGGAAGCAGGCTCCCTGATGAGCAGAGAGCCCGATGCGGGACTCGATCCCAGGACCCTGAGATCATGACCTGAGCCGAAGGCAGCGGCTTAACCCACTGAGCCACCCAGGCGCCCAGAATGCGAACCCTTTCAAGTCATGAAGGCAGGAGTACTGATGGAACCCTGCCGCTGGCCTATCCATACACACCAGGCACATTTATAGCCCACACGTTCCTGGGCAGCCACCATGAAGCACGTACCAATGCTTCCTGGAATCCACAACCACACACGTGAGCTAGGTATTAGCTATATAAAGGATTTCATGGGGAGTTGGAAAGTTTACGTTGCTTGTTACAGTATAACAAGTTAACAGAAATAAGTAAGTAAAACCCTGCTAGAAGCTTGTTCTTCATTCCCGGTCCCCATTTCATGCCCACCCTCTGCCAAGAGCTCTGAGGCCAACAACTTCTTCCTCTGCTTCTTGAACCTTCCCCCACCAGCCTCTCCAGCTTTCCAGACTGTCCTTCCTCCACGATCTCCCTGTTGCCCTTTCTTATCACAAAGTTGTGGCACTATCCCAGCTTCTATCCCTGGACCCGCTAGCCTTGCCGGGGCACCAAGCAGAGGAAGCAGTTAGGCATGGTCAATAAGATAACCTTTCCCAAATACGGTTCTCAAGGCTCCCACCTCCAGGTGGGGTTTCTGTCATGCTGTGGCTACAGACAGAAGGGCTGGGCTAACCCTCCCTGGGATTATAGGAAAAAGCTTTACAGAAGAAATATGATTCAGAGTGTTGTCAGTTCATTCAAAGGAAATGTAATCATTAAGCCCCTGAGAACATGAGAAAAAGTCTGTACTTCATGTTTCCTGGATGAGTAAAATTATCTCCAGCAGCCGGCATACTTTTATAGCGGGAAGGGAGAAGTCAGAAAGACCTTTTGTAGGAACTTCCGAGAGTGAAGTAAATAATGGGTGTGGTTTGTGACTTCTCCAAGCCTAGACTTTGGAAGAAAGACACTGAGACGGCAAGTTGTCTTCTTATTTGTACTAAACTCTGTTTCAGAGTTTATCATCTTCAGTGCAGTTATTGTGAAGACAAACATCTACTTTCTTCTAATTCGAAGTCTCATGGTTTTGTTCTGAGCAAATATTAAGGACCATAAGGTGACTGTATTTAACTTTAGATAAAATAGTGTCTTTTATTCTGTAATGCCATCTGATACCCAGTCACAACAGAGAAATCTCCAACTAAGACTGTTGTAGCCAGGGCCGCCTCAACTAGTTTCAGAAGGTTCTCCTCGCCACAAGATCCACAGCGCCCATCACTCTTACATAGATTTAGAGATGTCACTACTTAGAGTGGGAGTTTGATATCAAGTGGACCTTTCAGAATAAAATGTTACTGGTATTTGATATTCTCCATCCCAGCTGGCTTTGTTCGAGTACATGCAACAAACACCAGATGGTAATTTGTATAAGGATAAGGGGACTGGTGCTAATTTTAGAAAGTTCTTGGCCATTTCCCTCACCCAAAGTTAGGAAGGGAATTCTCAGTTGGAATGACTTTCCAAGTTTCAAGAAGCAGCTGTCTGATTTTCTTAAAACTGTGCCATCATTTTGCTTAACAGTATGCCAGGCCAGACCACAGTATTCCTTGCATGGAAAATCTACGCTCTAAATCTTCTTCCTAGTCATGGATAAACACGAAATCTTCTCCTCAGTCCCTGGTAAACACATCAGCCAGGACAAAGGTGGGCCTCCGAAACCCAGGGCCCACTGGCCCATTGACACTCCATTTCCTCATTCAGTCGCTCTACCCCTAACCACTCCCAGGGTAGGTAGTTCAACGGGTTGAACCCCTTTTTTTGTCTCCGGTCTCAGCTGTCTGGTGACAGTCTCACCAAAAAGGCTCACTGGTGAGCGTTAAATGCAAGTGTACTGATGCAGAGACTGGGCAAAGCGGGGCCTGCTGGCAGTTTGTGAGACGGGTGTCTCTACAAGTATGGTTGTCACACTCGGTTGTAAGGTAAGCTGTGAACCAGGGAGCAACAGGCGGCCGGTGAAGGCAATGCTTAAAGGCTGTCTGCACGTTCACATTTAGCTCTTAAGAGAGGGAAAGCTTTCTACTTGGATTCAACAAACAGTTACTGAGACGTCATTGTCTGCCACACACTATGCTAGGCTCTCAGGTCCTGAGGAAGCTGAGTTTCGGGAGTCCCAGCTTTAGAGTTTGTGGTTCACTGGGGCAAGAGGGACGGACAGATGGTTATATAAGAAGAAAGGAAGAAAAGAGATTGAGTCCAACCACAGAAACAGGATTTTTTTTTCCCCCTGAGGTTTGGATGGTCTAATGTGAAAACAAAAGTTAAGTTTCTTTTTTTTTTTTAAGATTTTATTTATTTATTTGAAAGAGAGAGAGCATGAGTGGGGGTGAGGGGCAGAGGGAGAGGGAGAAGCAGACTCCCTGCTGAACAGGGAACCCACCGCAGGGCTCGATCCCAGGACACTGAGATCATGACCTGAGCTGAAGGCAGACACTTAACCAACGGAGCCACCGAGGGGCCCCAAACACTGGGTTTCTATCGGCAAATGCAGCAGGAAGCTTCTTCCATGAGGAGGGAAGCAGAGTGAGGAACAGAACACAGAAGAGGGCAGGAGAGTGTGTATTTGTGTGAGTGACAGTTGGGTGTGTGTGAGTGTGCATTTGTGTGAAGTTAAGTGTGGACGTGGTGAGTGAAGGTGTGTAAGTATGGGTGTGAGGGAGGATACATGTGATATGGGTGTATGTGAATGAGGATATGTGTGGTGAGGTACATGAATGTGAGTGCATGTGTGAGAGTGTGTGAATGTGTTGTGAGGGTTAGTGTATTTAATGTTGAAGCATTTAGTAGATAAGGCTACTAAAGGTGGGATAACCCTAATTGTGGAGCATAGATTTATAGTCTGTAAAAGATCTCTGACCTTTTTTCCTTACCCAAAAAAAAAAAAAAAAAAAAAAAAGTGTTCCCAAGCCAAGATGAACTCCAAGACATTTATCTACACAACTGGAAGTTTTCTCTTGGAGAAGGATATTAGCAGGGGTGCCTGCATGGCTTAGTCGGTTAGGCATCTGACTCTTGATTTCAGTTCAGGTCATGATCTCAGGGTTGTGAGATCATGCCCTGCATCGAGCTCCATGCTGTTTATAGAAACTGCTTAAAATTCTCCTTCTCTCCGTCTGTCTTTCCCACCCTCCCCACTCCCTCTCTGAAAAAAAAAAAAAGAAGAAGAAGGATATTAGCAAACCTGTGTTTTAAAAAGCTTGTGTTAACAATTAAATAATATGCCAGTAATAGAGGTAGGGGGCTGATTAGCAGATAATTGCAATAGTCTACAGAAGAAGCAGTAAGAGTCTAATCATAACCTCAACTTTATTGAGTACTTTCTACGTGCCAGGCATGAAACCAAGGGCTTTGCATGCATACTTTCATTTAAAGTTCACAGAAAGCCTAGGAACTAAGTGTTTTCACTTCTATTTCAAGTGAGGCCTAAGGTAAGTAACATGGCTGATGAATGGCTAAACCAGAAGTGCCTCCAGATCTGTGTGGTCCAGGGCTTGGGCTGGCAGACACCACTTTACACTAATCCAAAGGAAGGCAGGAAGGAAAGGGGAGGGAGAAGGAGTTTAATGAGCCTCCCAGTATAACATGAGATTTTTGTCTTCAACCAAGCTGATACCTGCAGAAGGAAGAGTAGGTTTAGGAGGAAGAGACATGGAGCTCTTTTTCAAATACATTAAATTGAGGAGTGTAGGGCATCCATGTGTGGATAGCAGCAAAGAGATAGGGTGTGGATCTGAGATGCAGAGGAGATCCTGAGAATGTGGAGAGAGACGAGTACAAGGAGAAGCTGTGACCCCCCGGAACTCCCATATTTTAGGAATAAGTAAGGAAAGGGCTCTCAAAGAGAACCTCAGAACTCAAGTTAGCAGTGCTGACCATGAGAAGATCTCTCATCTAAACGATTTTGAAATGGAAAAAAAAAAAAAGAGAGAGAGAGAGATTTTCTTTAACCACCCCTAAGCAAAGAGAAGATTTAGAAAAACAGTTGTACTTCTTATCATGAATATAATTTTAATGGGGTACACAGAACGCACACCTACATCTTGATGAAATAACCATCTAAGAGTCTGACCCACGTGCACACCAGAACTTCCTAAGTTCAGGGGGGCAGGTCCATGAGCCAACATACTGAACTGGTAGAGTTTGCTACTGCTGTGTATCCAGAATCATTGAGTTGTGTCCCCAGTAAATGGAAATACTGTCCTCCTGGCCAAAAACCCAGGTGTTTTCTGTGATACCTTCTCACCACTTGTAAATCAAATCACTCACTAAGGGCCATCAAACTGATGTCCCTGTTATCTCTTGCTTGAATCCACTGCCACTTCCCTAATCCAGACTGTTGTCATCTCTTACTGAAAGCATTACCATGATCTCCTACCTCTCCCCATATCCTTCCCCCAAATCCAATTTCCCTAGAGCAGTATATGTTGTACATTTGTTATCCCATCCTATAAAGAATCTCTGACCTAAAAAGGTAGAAAATCATGTTGGAGTCTCTTCAAGAAAATTAATTAAAGCCTTCACTTCTCTAGATTGATAAACCCACTAGGCTCTCTCCCATCTCAGAGCCCTTGTGCCTTCTTTTCCCTCTGCCTAGAAGGTTCTCTCCACATATCCACATGGCTGGTTGCCTGATTTTCTTCAGGAACTTCCTCAAAACCTACCTTCTTTTTTTTTTTTTTTTTTTTTTTTTGAAGAGCCACTTTCAGGTTCAACTTTTTCTTTTTTTTTTTTAAGATTTTATTTATTTATTTGACAGAGAGAGAACACAAGCAGGCAGAGAGGCAGGGAGAGAGGGGTGGGGGGAAGCAAGCTCCCTGCTGAGCAGAGAGCCCAATGCGGGGCTCAATCCCAGGACCCTGGGATCATGACCTGAGCCGAAGGCAGAGGCTTAACCCACTGAGCCACCCAGGTGTCCCAAAACCCACCTTCTTAATAAGGTCTTCCTGGCTGCCCTACCTAGAATTTCAGCACCCACTCCCCCATCCTATCAGGTCCTACCCTTCTTTCCTGCATTATTTTTCCGCCATAACGCTTAACCACTGCCCAAACTACTATGTACATCAGTTCTCACCTTGTTCATTATCTGTCTTCTCCATGGAAAAGTACATTCTGCAAGGATTTTTGTCTGCTTTTGTCCACTACTATATCCCTAATGTTTAAAAGGACACTTGACACATGGTGGAACATGAATGATCAAGGTTGTTTACTGATTTTTATTGTTGTTATTGCTTTCAGTGTTTTTTTTTAATTGTCCTGGATCATCTGGTGAATTTTCCTAGTTCTCGCCTGAAGTGCCTAAGTAAATTTAAATTCTTTTTAAGGTCAATTCCTCGTATCTAGTTACAAAAACAAACAAACAATAAACTTGTTATCTGTCATTTTGAGGAAGAACACTGCTTTTTCTCCTTGCTTTTGAATGCCAAGCATGGCAGGGGTGTGAGGTGGGGGTGGAGGACTGTTCCATTTAAAAATTATTAAAAATGAATTATGAATTTTCATTTGAAAGGTCTTCCCATTCGTGCTTATAAATAGCTATTAGATGACTCAGTTGAGGTAGGAGCTCTCTAATGGCTAAGGTGAAATTAGTCCTCACATCCATTTTGTATTTAGAAACAAAGAAGTTGGTGAATATTAGAAAAAGAAGGCTTTCTCTTTCATTGCTCTTTTATGAGCAAAGTTCATCAAAACCTCTTCAGAATAAAACTCACAGTTTCGAGCAAGTCCCACTTGTCTTGCAGAAAATATATATGTATTGACAATATGCAGGTGATTTAGCAAACACAATAGTATCTGTGGGAAGGACTGCATTTCTTTCCCAAATTTGTGGAATTCAGTGCCCTAGGGCAACTCAAAATATGACTCAGAAAAGTACTTTATTAACCGTTCCTTGCTGCTAGCAATAACAGACCCTAAATAAGGCACGACCTGTGGGGAGGGAAATAGCAGTGTGTAGATCTTAGAATAAGGTGGAAAGAAAGAGCCACAAAAACCAGGCACACAATGCAATACAAGGGCCTCAAAGGGAGAAACTCAGCTGAGCAGCTGCTGCTTAGCCTTCAAAATACTGACGCACGCACCTAATACAAATGCCAGCCTTTTAGTCAACACTGAGTCAAAACTGGCTCGATTTAATTATCACTTCACAGTCTCTGGCCCTGAAAAGCCCGTGGGTTGGCATCCAGCACACACAGTCTCACTTCCAGAAAGGCTCCACTTCTGCCATCAGTGATCTGCTTTGGGAATTCATTCTTGACCAATAGGTTTCCTGTGTCCAGTATATCTGGAAATAATAATTTCAACAATTCCTATTTGTTGAGTATTTGCCATACACCTGGCATGCAACGAGTATTTCATATGTTACATCTCATTTAATCTTCACAAAACTTTTGTGAGATAGGGATTATCCCCCATTTTAGAGATGAGGGAACCAAGGTCGAGAAGGTTTGAGGATCTTGGCTAATGTCACACAATGAGTAAGTGTTGAAGAATCCAGAACTGACATCAGAACTGTGGCTCTTAACCCGTGTGCTCAGCTGCCCTTCTAAAGAATGAAAAAAAGGGGAGATGGGGAAATGGTAGAGAAGTGATCTCCAAGGTGTGTGTTTCTACCGCTCTTCTGAGTATGGTCAGAAAGCTATATACTAAAGAGAAAAAAGACTCAGCTGGTCTCTATTCCAAACTGACCCTTCATAAATTGCTTCAAAGGAGCATTAGGTTGAGAACCATTGTTTTGAACCTTTGGGGCCAGGTGGGGGTGGGGGAGTTGTCACTAAAGCAAAACCAAACAAAACAGCCTCATGGCCATTCCAAGCCAACAACACAGCAGAGCGAAGTGTACCAGCTTGTAACATACGATTGTTCAATACATGTATTTAGCAACAACAACAAAGGTAAAAACCAATAACACATGCGTGCACATCTAAGAAAGATGTAGTGAAAAAGAAAAATACATTTCCAACCTGCAGGCAATCTGCTGCCATCGCATCCAAAAGCATCAGCAGAACAGAATATTCTGTCTCAGCTCTCTCGTGGTTCTCACAGTGAGAGCCTCTCCCTGAACTTGAAGTCTATTCCAGTGTTTTTCATACTTGTCTCCTAAACACAAGCCCAGAACCCCACGGGCACTCAAAAGTAAGGACGCTGCTCACTATGGGAGACTGAAAGTTTCATCAAAGATTCCTTCGGTTCTTGGAGATTTTCTCATTACGGAATCCCATCTCCACCTGTGTGTTATTCGACTCTCATATTTCCAACACGTTTTAAAAAGGTAATTGTGATTGCAAGTGTGGATTTCTTTTTGACTTAAGCTCTACACAATCACCTTCACAGGTCCCATAATTTGGCTTTCGCGTTCTCTCAAAATCATCAAAACAAAGTACTTGCAAAAGGTTTATTTCCCAGGTGTTTTCCAGTAGGCTCGATGCCGTTTGCCACCGTGCGTAAACAGAATGGGGGTGGTTCCCAAAATATGGAACTGGGACGTTGCATACTTACCTCCAAAATGGGGTGCCACTTTCTTTGTGCTCTTAAGAAATGCTCTCTATTTGGCTTCATTTTTGTAATAGTGGAAATGATTTCTTTAAAAAGGGAAATCATATTATGAACAGCACTTAATGGAGCGGCTCTGCAAACTGGTACAAGATTATTACATCTTCAGCTCATTTCTGCAAATTGTGTGGAATCAGGGTCCTCTTTGTGACCAAGAATATCTTAGATAGAACCTTCACTTTTATAATAGCCAATTTTTTTTCCCTCTCATCAACAGGATACAGTATGGCATATAATGAGATCTCATTACGACAGATTTTAATACACCACAGGTTAAATGGTGCCCACATAGGCTAAGGTCTCAAGACCAGATTCTAATAATGGGCAGTTTAACTAAGTGCATATTATTGGACTTTTGTCTGATAATGTTAGTCCTGATTCCCTGAAACTCAGCTCCACAGGTTTCATTAAGCAGCCAGTTAAAGAAAGGAAGGAAGGAAGGAAGGAAGAAGGAAGGAAGGAAGGAAAAAGAAAAGAAAGGAAAATAAGAAAGAAAAGAAAAAAACCAGCATATAGGTGTTTCTTCTTTATTTGGAAAAGAGACTTTTACTCTGCTTCTCTCTATTAGAAATAACACTGGACAAGGTGTTGCAGCAATTATAAAAATATATTTTATATTTTTATTTTATATTTTATATAGTTCATATAAATAAATTTTAGATTTTATATTTCACCATTCCAGTGAGGCACAATCTTAACGAAGCATTAATAATTGGGGGCTCAGACTCTGGAGTCAAACGGCATTTGTGTCCTGGTTTTACCACTTGCTATGGGTGACCTTGGACAATCTATTTAACTTCTTTGTGCCTCAGTAGTCTCACTTGTTAATTGATGGTAATAATAGTGCTGACCTTATCACTGAGAATTAAATGAAATTAACACTTAGCACAGTACCTGGTGTAAAGAAATGACTCAATAAACACTAGAAGAGAGAAAAAGGAAAGTTAACTTAAAATTGAATTGGGAAAATGAGACTTACCTCCATGAAACTGAGGCCAAATGGCAGTGTGTGCAAAATGGTGTGAGAAAGCCTGTTGACAGTGGGCCCATGAAGGGCAGCGGAAGCCAGAGCACACTGGGAGGTTTTTATGGAGGAAGGTTCCTCATAGGACCTTGCATCTCACAGTTTGTTTGTGGGCCTGCAGCCCTGGCATCACTTGGAATGCAGACTTAGAAATGTAGACTCTCAGGGCAACTGGGTGACTCAGTCATTTAAGCATCTGACTCTTGGTTTCAGCTCAGGTCATAATCTCAGGGTCGTGGGATCTAGCCCCATGTCGGGCTCCGCATTCAGCATGGGGTCTGCTTAAGATTCTCTCTTTCCCTCTCCCTCTGCCATTCCCCACTAAAATAAGTAAATGAATCTTTAAAAGGAAGAAAGGAAGGAAGAGAGAGAGAAAGAAAGAAAGGAAGGGAGGGAGGAAGAAAGGAAGGAAGGAAGAAAGAAAGAAGAAAAAAGAAAATGCAAACTCTCAGACCCACTCAAGACCTACTGAGTTAGAATCTGCACAACATCCCAGGAGTTTTATGAGATAGGAAGTCGAGAAGCTCTGCCCTAGAACACATCTCACCCCTCAGAGCTTTGGGGCCTGTCATTATCTCTTATCACACACATCAGTCTTCATAAAAGAATAACACTGGGGAGAGGGAGACTCTACTCCCAAACGCTTCCACTGTAAAAAACTGTGAATGTTAAATTATAACAGTTACATGTTGGAAATAGGATAGAACTGACAAAAATAAGTGGAATCAGTTAAATAAAGCATGAAACATAAGTTATGATTCAATTAATATTTATGCCTCGACAGAGTAAAAATCACAAATATTTATTTCATCCAGACTGAAAATGAAAACCAAGAAAACATGTGATGATTCTCTCTGGGAGGATTCGGGCAGAAGTCCCTGGTACCTTCAGGCTTCCAAAAACATGTATTCCCCTAGAATGCAAACATTTCACTTCCGTGGCCTCCCCGCCCATTGTCCTCAAGCACACACTAATCACGCAGCATTTCAGTGACTTACCCTGTGTACACATCTCACATCGCAAACAGACAGACACTCATACACCCAGACTCGTCCACACTTTGACACTTTTTCGTAGCTTCCTCCTTTCTGTCCTTAGGCACCTGCTCGAATCTTGCCTGCCAGAGACACAGCATCTTTAACCTAGAATAAATCTGTGGGAAATGGGATAAGAACAGAAGGGGAGAGTCCAGTGGTGAAAATGGTAATATCTATCACTTATCAGGTGCTTTGTTATGCAAGATATTGTCCCACAGATTATCCTCTTGTGTTTTCATTCCTGCAACAGCTCTGTCAAACAGGCTGTTCATTCTCTACTTTTCAGTTGAGGAAATAAAGGCCTATAAGTACTTGAGGTCAAGTAAACTACCAAAAGCTACACAGGTAAGGAGCGCCTGGGTGGCTCAGTCAGTTAGGCTTTCATCTCTTGATTTGGGCGCAGGTCATGATCTCAGGTTCATAAGATTGAGACTTGCAAGGGGCTTTGCCCTGTGCAGGGAGCCTGCTTAAGATTCTTTCTCTCCCCCTGCCCCTCCCTGCCCTTAAAAAAAATGCAGCTAAGAAGCAGCTTAACTGAGACTCGAACCCAGTTCTATCTTCTCTCCACCTGACAGAGTAAAGCCAAGGCCTGTGTATCCAACAGCCATCTTTTTGAGTAATGGCTTCTGCTTTGTAATTCAAATGTAATATTTTCCCTCACTTTCACTTGGTATGATGAGTGGCAAAGAGGCAAAGGAATTTTCCAAAGTCAGAGTAAATTTAAGCTGTGGATGGGGAAGTGCAGGATAATTTCCTTCTTGGTATTTTAGAAGTTCTTCATTTTAACCATCTGTTGCAGGCTGACAGATGGGTTGATATATGACAGAATAATGGGCCTTCAATTCTAGAAAGGCATAAGGAATGCTTGAAAAAATAGCAGCTCTTTTCATGAACCTAGCTGTACTAATGCTTGCTCACTTGCAAAAAAAAAAAAAAAAAAGTTGGTGGGAGGGAAGTGTGAAATATAATCATAATCATTCCCCTAAACAGAAAGTTACTCACAATTGCCAAAGGTCAAATCCAGTAAGATATGCCTAGTCTAAAATTATGCTAACGTTTCCAAATCCAGTCATTTAAAAGGGCATACTGAGGGGGGTAAGGGATAATACATAAGTTACACACACACACACACACCCCAAAAACCCTTCTTCCATCCCTGTCTTCCAGCCATTTAATTTATTTTTTATAGGTGGCCAGTGTCATGAATTTCTTATATCTTTGAGACCATTTAGGAAGCACACAGATTTTTGAAATCCAGGTGAGTTCCCAAGGGATGATGTCAGATGTGAGCTCTCTGTCCTTTCTTCTGCCATGCGGTGGGTATATCTGAGAAGTCATACAGATGTAGACATTTGGCTAGGCACCAGGGACCCAGGTGATTAAGACTGTCCCTTCCCCAAGGAGCTGACAATCTGGTGAATGAAACCATGGGACAAGAATTTAAATAGCCCACGCTGTGGACTCTCTGAGAATGGAACAATGATCCGGACATTCACTGACACTAGCAGTGGCTCATTCTCCAGGCGAAGTCCTTCAGGTGGCCTTTCCAGTCTTCGCACGATGATTCCAGCTCGTTTCCGGTCATGTGCTGCAACCAGATGAAATATTGACACACGCACCCCTGGTTCTTGCCCGACCTCCTTGGTGGTGCCAGACAGGTTTCAGGCTCTACCCGCAAAGAAACACTGGGTCAAACTTTAGATTGCGTTAGCAGTATTTTTGCCCTATGCCTTGAACTGCAGCAGAGTGAATATTTTGAAAAGGACATTAGTATACGGATTGAAAAAAAGAAGTCATCACAGCTGAACCCATGGTCCAGTGTCATCGACCAGGACAACAGCCCATGTCACTTGAACATCATATCATCTTCACCACCATCATCATCCCAACCATTAATGCAACACGTAAAATATTCCAGTCTCTGTGATTCACATTTTAGTTTAATTTGAAACCTCACCACAAGCCTGTCAGGTAGGCTTACATGTTACAGACGTGAACACTGAATCCCAGAGAATTTTTAAATCCCAGAGCAAGTCTGTACTGCATTATTTCCAGCCATGCAGAGCAACTCTTCTGTGTCTTATCTGGGAGATAGCAGGAGTACAGAATAGTAAGTTAATAATAGGATTATGTTTTCAAAGGAATATTTGACAGCCTGGATTTATCTCGACAGTTCCTTCCCACTCTAATATTATGTAATGCTGAAGGAGGAAGATGTGCTTTCTTTCCATTTTCAGGGAGGATGATGGCAAGAGAACACAGAGCAGAGACCTGAGAGGGGCTGACTTGGTTCAGAAGGTGGCACCTGAAAGGTCTGCCAGCATTTTCTGAGTCGAAATTTCTCCGAGTAGCTCACTTGACATGATTTCCTATAAAATGCAGCCGTTTTTAAATATAGGTTGGAGGGGAACCTAAAAATATTTAGACAAAAGAAGAAATTACTTTGGAATATCTGATGTTTTTACTATCCATGCCTCTACTGCTTGCCACTGTATGGAGAGAAAAAGGTAGTTGTGCGTTATCTGTTTTTTTTTTAAAAAGTGTGGTGTGTGTGTGTGTGGGGTGTGTATATGTATATATGTATATACTTTTTTATATATATACCTATATATATATATACGTATATACATACAAACACACACACCCCACACACACACACATATATGTATATATGAAACTCCCAAGTTTTATATATAAAAAACTGATGGAGTAGGGGTTTTTTTAAGTTTACTTATTTATTCAAAATAATCTCTACACCCAATGTGGGGCTCAAACTCACAACCCCAAGATCAAAAGTCGAGTGCTCTTCCAACAGAGCCAGCCAGGCTTGTGGTGGAGTAGGTTTGATCACGTAGGGAGAAAACATTCTAGCCCCAGTAACATGGGAGAGATGAAGTTCAGTTCTGGCTGCCTTTGACTTGCAGCCTCCCCCCATGTCTCCTATATGCCACACTTCCTCCAGATGTTTCATCTATACACTGCCTGACATCTGGCATTTTCCAGATATGTTTACAATGCCCAGATGCTTTATGTCAAGTCAACAAAGCTGGTGGTTAATTGACTAAATCTTAGCGTTTTTATCTAGCTGATTCAATGACAGCCCCCAAAATATACTGGAAGTGCTAAAAAAACACATAAAAATAAAAAGAAATATCAGTAAGATGATCAGTAAGTGTCTTCAGATTTCCGGATTCATCCTTGACTCACAATACAAATGTGATTTTTCTTTTCCATGAGTTATTTTTAGATGTGCAAATCAGTTTCAACAGTTGACTCCCCTCTGGTCTAGGACTTGAGCATCTTGTTCCTTTCCTTACTGGTAGATGTGTCAAAACCAATAACCAACCATTTGGAAAGAGTGCTGTTTTTCTGTATAAGCTAGAAACTCACCTGGAAACAGTTAACAGCCTTAGCTGGTTGCCTAAGCTTATGAACTTCAAAGAGCGTGCGGGTCCAGAAAGGCAGGAATCCTCTTCTGCCACCATTTAGATAGCTAAAGACATCCCCTGCAGACCTCTTCACCTCTTTGGTGATTGGCTTTCCAAGAGGGAGAGGATTGCCGGTGAGCAAGGGCAGAGAACCAACAGCCTCAGCAGACATTTGAGCCACCAATGTTCTCACTAACCGAGCACTATTTCCCTCCTTTTAAACCTTTCTTTGCTAGCAGAACGGCCCAGTGAATCTTCCTGGTTCTAACCAGTGTCAACGTGTATTCTTCTTGGGCATAGTATAAGCAGGTAGTGGAGAGAAGCCCCAAGTTCCCTCTAGACATCAATTCATAGACCTTCTAGATAATCATTTTGCGATGTATTTATTACGCCGCCTGTGCTAAGAACCACCCAAGGGACAAACCTAAAAGGATTCTAGATGCAACCAGATCTGTGCAGCTTTCCCTGTCCCCCAAGACTGGCTAGTGTCACCATTGTTTTGCTTGTTTTCAAAACACCAGGTCCTTTTCCTGCAAAGCCATTATCATCATCTGCAATTACTTATTCTTTGATTATTTGAGTAAGGTCTCCCCTCCAACAGACTGAATACTAGGGTCGTGTCTGTTTTTATTAATTACTGTATTCCAAAGACCTGGCACCTCGTCGGTTCTTACTGGAGATTTGTTGAATAAATCACATCTGATTTATCTGACCATCAAAACCCACTGAATACTTTTCGATGCTGTTACAGATCCAATTGTATACAGAATTTTCCTCTCTCTCTCTCTCTCTCTCTCCTCTCTCTCTCTGTTTGTGTGTGAAAATTCATTGAGGGCTTACTATGTGTCAGGCACTGAGCTGAGTATTCTATTGAATTAGCTCATGCATCCATGGCAAAAAACCCTGTGAAAACGTATGTCATTATTGCCCCTTTTTACAGACTGGAAAACTGAGGCTTCATTGAGTCCCTGCGCTAGTTAGTAACAGTTGAGATTTGAACCCAATGCTGACGGATTCCAAAGACAATAGAATTAACTATTATGTGATGCTTTGTATTCTAAAAACCTATATGTAGTGAGACCTACCTCACAAGTTCCTAGTGAAGATTAAATGAAATAATGCACATGAAGGCCTTAGCACAGTGCGTGGCTCAAAGTGAGCGCCAAATCAGTAGCAACTATTGCAAGCAATACTGCTACTATTACTACTAATTTATCTTGAACAGTTACTAATCTTCCGATATTACTATGAACTTGTTTTGAAAGGTGCTATTTGCAGTGAAAAGTTTAGGCAGGGTCAATCAGAAATCAAATCATTTTTAAGGGGTGTCTTTAATATTGATTTACAACAACATTGCAGTGAGCTAGTGAAGACTGTGTTCATTCTGAGGTTGTCAAACAGCCAAGAACACCTCCCTCTTGCACAAAGATTATGAAATCAATTGTCTGTGACTAAGCTAAAAGGAGAGATGCAGAGGATCTTTTAAAAAGTCTTCTTAAGAGAAGTGAAAAACAAGAAACAGGAGGCCCCAGTTTCATTGCTGAGCAACCACTGATCAACTGATAAAGTTCTCTGAAGAATAAACTAAAAAAGAAAAATGCTGTTTGTCAATCACAATCAAAAATGCTGTTTGTCAATCACAATCAAATTTAACTTAAGAGGGAAAGAAATGAAGTCCCACACTGACTCTCAAGCAGACTCTTTGCACATGAAACAGTATGACTGATTACTACGCAGCCCTTTCAGCCGAAGATCAGCCTCCACTACCTCTCTCCTTTTGCAAAATTTCGATTAGTTGATGGTGTGACAGTAGTTCATTTTACAGTAATAACATAAAACGATCCAGGGATGCCTCGGTGGCTCAGTCATTAAGCGTCTGCCTTTGGCTCAGGTCATGATTCCAGAGTCCTGGGATCAAGCCCCACATTGGGCTCCCTCCTCAGCAGGAAGCCTGAGTCTCCCTCTCCCAGTCCCCCTGCTTGTGTTCCTGCTTTCACTCTCTCTCCATCAAATAAATAAATAAAATCTATTTTTTAAAAATCCAGATGGTGCAGAGAAAGGAAAGATGCAAACTACTTGAGGACTGTTACCCTCCTGTCCCTACTCCATCTTTTGAACAATACCTATCCTATAGTGGGAAGATCATAAATATTGGGCTGTGATTAGTGATTAGGGAAAGGAACTGATAAAACAATGGACAAATGAAGAAATGAATGGGATTTGGAGTCCAATCGATCTGAATTTGGTATCCAGTTCCTCTACTTACTTCTCTAAGCACTCCCTTCATCTGTGAAAGAAAGAAACAAAACAAAACAACTAACATCTACTTCATAGGGCTATGGTAAGGCTGAACTGAGGTGAAGTATGGAAAGCATTTTAACCTCGTGCCTGATACATGTTGGGCCCTCTTTAAAGTTCCTTTGGAATATAATGAGGTTCACACTTCAGCAAGGCGCACAGACTTTTGAGCTCAGTGAACCTTGTTTGCAAACAAAGCTCAGCAACTTAATGACTCTGAGAACTCAGCAGCTCACTTCACCTTTCTGAACCTTGATTTTCTCATCTGTAAAGTGGGGTCAATCATAGCCTTCTCAGAGCGCTATTAGGAGAATTAAAGGAATAATGTATGGGACCCACCATGTCTGATACATAGTAACTGCTCCATAAATGCCAGCCATAAGTATTAATATGGCCACTCAATTTTTATTATGATCCAATAAAGTCATGGGACTCTAAAAGCAATAGAGTCCTTTAATAATAGATTAAAACCCAGATTCTGGAGCCAAACTCTTTGGCTCCGATCTTTCAAGCTGGAGTTAAGTAATTTTATTCCATCTGGAAAATGGAACTGTATATTTCTTCCCATTTCACCAGCCATTGTTCTGCACATCTCCTGAGCATAGAGAGGTCAAGTAAGATTTTCCCCTACATCTAGGCTGAAATGCAGTCCCCACTGTCCCCGTAGGCCATCTCCTCCTGTGGGCTGCCAGTAGGGAAGGCCCAAGACTCTTTGGTCACACTGGTCTGCCTTCAGACCTCTACCATTCCACTGGGGCCTCTCATTGGGCCACTGTTATCAACTCATATATGAGGTCCTACAGGCCAGGAGGGACATGAGGGACATGCTGGCCTTGTGAAGGCTCAGCTGACGGATGGCTACTAGGGTCATCTCGGACTCGAGTGCCAAGAGAAGAGGTGACATCAGTGACCCAAAACAGGAGAAGCATCACTCTCACTGCGAATGGAAATGTACTTCCATTTGTTAACTTTGGTTGAAGCTGTGCCGTGTAATACGGTAGCAATAGCAATGTGGCTATCAGACAGTTGAAATTTGGCTGATACAAATGAGAATGTGCTTTAGGTATAAAATACACACCAGGGGCGCCACACCAGTGGGTTAAAGCCTCTGCCTTCGGCTCAGGTCATGATCTCAGGGTCCCAGGATTGAGCCCCGTGTCAGGCTCTCTGCTCAGCAGGGAGCCTGCTTCCCTCTCTCTCTCTCTCTCTGCCTGCCTCTCTCCCTACTTGTGATCTCTTTCAAATAAATAAATAAAATCTTTAAAAATAAATAAATAAAACAAAATACACACCAGACTTCAAAGACTTCATACAAAAAAGGGAAAATGTCTTACCAAAAATCTTATATGTTCGATTTCATTATATAAATACATATATTGTCTTCATGTAATTAACTGCACCAGTTTCTTTTTGCCTTTTTTTTTAATGGGACTATTAAGAAACTTGAAATTACATACGTGATTCACATCTCTGGCTCACCTTCTGTTGGACAGTATTGACCTAGTCTCAGTGTTCCCTTCCCAGGATGGGGCCTTGTAGACTTTCCCAACTTCAGCCATCCTGAAACTATAAAGTATTGATATTACAAATTATTACTGTCCCCTCAGCTATAAATTATTTGCTATTGTTCTTTAAATTATTTTCTTAAACCTAAATATAATGTAATTTTGAAGAAAACCCTGTACCACTAATGGATACAGAAACCCAGCATTATTTGTCATAATTAGGAGATAGAAACATATCAGTGGGAAGTAGAAAGTACTGGATTCCCACCAGACACCATTGCTTGTATGAAGGCTCTGAGCCTGGGACCAATTTTCTTTGATAAACAGGTGTTAAATATTTGTTAAATAGATGTTCGCGACAGATTGGCACCCAGCTGAGACTTTCTTCTTTACTCCTCAGATTGAAAGAGAATTGTGAAGAAAAATGCTTTTCTCAGCGTTAGAGAGCCCATAGTTATTTATTGCTATGTCTGTGTTCCCACAATAATGGGTAACTCGAACCTGAGAAAGTGTGGGCATAAGGGAAAAGTCATTCACAAAACAAGGAGCTGATGCCCGGCATTCAAATCTCAGTTACTTATGGGGACTGGGACACATCCCTTAACTTCACTGAATCTGTAAAATGGGTAAAATTATCTTCAGCCGCTTGCAATTATTGTGAACATTAAATGATCTTCTGCTACTCCGTGTTAACAACTGAGGACGTTCTCCAGAAGTCAGTGGTCACTAGTATTCATCCTTCAAATGAAATAAACCTGTGAGCGGACAAGATTCTCTCTTCCAACACAGGTCCCAAGCTCTGTCCTGAGCTGAGCTTCTAGCTTGCTATTTGATGCTGTGTTTCCTGGTTCACAGCTTCATTCCAGGATTCCTGAAAGCTGACTTACCAAAGCAAATCCAGTTACACTGAGGGTGACAGTAACTCATTGGGCTGCCCCGTTTCTGGCAGAGGCTCTCACCACAGTGTCAGCCACACAATAAACAGCAAAGACATCGAGGAGGCAAAAGAGATAATAATATCATGGGAGTTGAAATAACGAGAATATTTGCAAATAGATAGAAATAGGAAAATTGACCATTTTACCAATATCCAGTGCACAGCTCTCTGGGGAGGTAGTTTTACCTGCTTCTAAAAGAGTAAGTTTGCCATCACCAAAGATGATTCCCTTTTATGCCCCAGAGTGGTCCAGGACAAACATCTCTAATATATTAAATTACATTCTACTATGAAAATGAGCTTGCTAACAGCAAATTAGGAGAAGTGGGGGCAACAAAACACATCCAGCAAATGAACTGGAAACAGAGCACCCAGCCAGCGTAAAGCCAGGCTGCTCCCTCTGCCTGAGGAGGTGGTTTTTTTGGATCCCTGAACACATCCTTCAAACATACTGCAGAAACACAGCCAGGTAGCGAGGCAGCAGTCTCTCTCCAGTGTTGGTGTTCGTTAGGTATAGAGTGAGACCACTAGCCCAGAGTATACTTTATAAACCACTTAATGAACCAGAAACAAATCCACTTATCTCTCTTGGCCCCATTTTTTGTTTTTGTTTTGTTTTGTTTTTAAAGATTTTATTTATTTATTTGTCAGAGAGAGAGAGAGAGAAAGCGAGTGCACAAGCAGGCAGAGTGGCAGGCAGAGGCAGAGAGAGAAGCAGGCTCCCTGCCAAGCAAGGAGCCCAATGTGGGACTTGATCCCAGGACCCTAGGATCATGACCCGAGCCAAAGGCAGCAGCTTAACCCACTGAGCCACCCAGGCGTCCCTTGTTTTTGTTTTTGTTTTTTGTTTGTTTTGTTTTGTTTTAATCTGTTATATGGAACTAATAACTTCCTATGACTACTTTTTGGGGTTTTACGGGGACCACAGAGATCCCAAGTGTGAGAGGTTTTTTTGAAGCATGAAGGCACTCGAATGCAGCCTCCCTTCTCTATGGGAATAAAGACCACAAGCAAAGCCTGCAGAAGGTACCTTCAGAGGTTTAATGGAGGCACATGGTAACCTAGCTGCAAATGTTACAGATTTACCACCTGAGTTTCTTCCCTGCCCAGTCTTCCTGTTAGACAGACACAGAGCAGCAGCATTCGCAAACACTGGGTCCTTGTCTGCATCATCAGAAGAAAATCCCCTCTCAAGTGGGAGGCATTTACCTCTCCTGATTCAGCAGATGGTGCAGGTGGACCCTGAACATGGTGTTAAGTAACATGACTGAGGGAGTTATCCCACCTTCTGTTTAACTTCAGGTCTTCTGGTTAGGTCGTGCTAGTATCTCCTTAATATCCCTCTAACACTTGCTCATCTCCCTTTTAACAAAGATCCCAGGCTCTACAGCCTTGTGCAAACATCCCCTGGTAGAATTTAAGGCATTTTGTTTTCACTGTGGAGCACTTATGTTTGCAATTGCCTTCTACCCATGGCAGGTTGGTTTGACATTATAGAACACATATTATTTCCTTCTGAGATGACCTCACTTATGTAAAAAGGGTAATTTGCTTTAAGTGAAAGGTGAAGCAGTAACACGAGAGTATGTGCATAAAATCGAAATTGTTTAGGTGGTACCAAAATGACTAAAATTTAGAGAGCGCCAGCTAAGCTAATTATCTACAAAAACACACCAAAGAGCATCTTTTCCCCCTGGCTCATGATACACTGCGGTAATCAAGCCAGGCATTAATTATACGGAACGTATTCGCCTGCCTCTGCTTCATTTTTCTCGTAAGAAAAGCAGGGCTAACGTCAAGTACGTGTGTCATAAGGTTAATGATGTCTGTAAGTGCTGAGCAGAGTGCCTGGAGAATAGGAAGTGCTCGGTGAACGCAGGTCACGGCAGCTGTGGTTGAGGCTCTGGAGACAATTTCTAATTCAGAACAGCTTCTGTTGGACGCCCTGCCCCTCCCCTTCATGCTCTGTGCCAGGACCTGAGAGCATGGATCACGGCAGGGGCCCACTGGGCTCCAGCAGGGTTTGGCTAATGGGAGCCTCAGCAGGAGATCGGAAGAGAGGAGCATAGGGTCAAGGATTTGCTCCCATGTGGCGCTCCCGGCAAGCAAGTTCTAACTCAGGCGCCATGCTGAAGCCAAAAATTTAAAAAGTTCAGGCTAATATCTTCTTTATCTAGAACTTTTTACAAAATCTCATCTTCACACTTTGCTTAGTTGTGGAACACCTGGCACTTGAGACTACTTTCTGAAACCCTTTGCTGTGAAACTCTCAATTCTAATGACATTTATGATTTGGTCTGATTATATAAATCCTGATGCTGTTGTGAGGACAAACAGAGCCATCTGAAATTCTGTCAATCAATGTCTTGATTACATTGCCACATTATTTTTATTTGATCTAATTTAAAGTAGGGTATGTTTAAATATACACAAGCTTAGGGGCCCCTGGATGGCACACACAGTTAAGCATCTGATTCCTATTCCGGTTGGGGTCCTGATCTCAGGGTCATGAGATTGGAGCGCCATATCGGGCTCAGTGCAGTGTCTGCTTGAGAGTCTCTCTCCCTCTCCCTCTGTCCCTCCCACTCATGCTCTCTCACTCTCTCTCTAAAATACATACATAAATATTTTTTTAAAAAATGTATAAGCTTACATAAAACAAAATAGAAGTCATCTCTAATCCTATGAGCACCACTTGGTAAACTCTTACACAGTGTTACATACATAAATGTAAATGTCTTGTCAAATTGGGACTATTTTGTATATTTCTTCCTTCCTTCATTCTTTTAGTAAGTGTTGATGGCAACTCTTGGGCCAAGATGCAGCAACGAGCAAAGTAGACCATTCTTGCCCTCATGGAGCTGATATCTTCCTGGGAGAAGCAGGCAAACGAAAAAAAGTATATTTTCACCGCTCACAACCATCTTATGAGACAGACACTGTTATTGTCCCATTTTACAGTGAACTAATCTGCAGCATCAAGTCATCCTAGCAAAGTGCCTGAGAACACCATTAATGACTAGCAGGGTCAGGATTCAGCCCCAGGTCTATCTGACGACAGACTCTGAGCCGTTAGCTAGTACAGAAGATACTGTAATGCGATATATTGATGTCTCTTTGTAAAGTGGTCCTAGGGGTAAAATTTTGGGTACACTCCCAAGTACAACCCATTTTTTCACTCTCAAGGATACAGATCCTTGACTTCAATCATGAAGTTTGTGGAAAATGACTCGTTACTATTTGTCATACCTAAATTAAGCAGGACTTCAAGTCCAACTTTTAAACTTTTTAGTGTACTTGTTTTAAGTAAGAAGATCAATATTCCTTCAAGTGAACATGAGGGAAAGTAGAGACCAGTCAAGCTCACAGGTGCCCGAAGCAGCTGGCCAGGCTTACATTCCTGGCTCCATTACTTACTAACTCCTTACTCTGAGCAACTTTACTGAATCCCTTAATGCCTCAGTTTCCCCAACTGTTAAATAGGGACTGGATTAGCATCTGTTTCACAGTGCTGTTGTCAGGAGTAAATGAGTTAATTCATGTAAACTTGGGATAATACTTCACACATAAGAAGTGCTCCATAGGGGCGCCTGGGTGGCTCACTGGGTTGAGCCTCTGCCTTCGGCTCGGGTCATGGTCCCAGAGTCCTGGGATCGAGCCCTGCATCGGGCTCTGTGCTCAGTGGGGAGCCTGCTTCCCTTCCTCTCTCTCTGCCTGCCTTTCTGCCTACTTGTGATCTCTCTCTGTCAAATAAATAAATAAAATCTTAAAAAAAAAAGGAAGTGCCCCATAAATGTTAGCTATTCTTACTATTATCAACAAGTCTAAAAGTTTTTATATTATTTTCTCCAATTTCCAATGGAGACGTCTTCACATGACTGTGTTCTTGTTTCCCCTCCCTACCACCATTCTCTCAAGTCTATTTTTTTTAAAGATTTTATTTATTTATTTGACAGAGATCGCAAGTAGGCAGAGAGGCAGGCAGAGAGAGAGGAGGAAGCGGGCTCCCTGCTGAGCAGAGAGCCCAATGCGGGGCTCGATCCCAGGACCCTGGGACCATGACCTAAGCCGAAGGCAGAGGCTTTAACCCACTGAGCCACCCAGGCGCCCCTCTCAAGTCTATTTTTAATTATGATGAGCATAGATAATGACAGCTACTCTCTCATAACTGGGAATGATCGGGTGTCTATAGCCCCTAACAAATATGTAACAGCAAGAGAAGAGTTTGTATTTTGCCTTTTCTTAATTCCCTCCTAAGACTGTGCTCAGTACCTGGCACATTCCTCAGAAATGACTGATAATAAGGTACCAGATTGAACATGAACCTAAATTTGTATTTGACAGAGTCGACCTGGCTTATTTATTTGTAACCATTCCTCCAGCTTGTAATTCAGACTCAAAATACTTGAGTCTCTTGATTCCAAATGTTCTTATTGATTGCTGTAGATACTGTATTTGTCTGCCTGTTTCTACCACCATATTCCAGAAACAACTTAAGATAGCTTACACGGATATATGGAACACAAACTGGAATTAATTAAGAAGGAGAGGGGGAAAAGAAGGGTGAGCATATAAAACCAGGCTGGGAATAGAGCTAAAATACCCATACAATAAAAACCCTATGGGTAAGTTCAGGGAAAACCGTGAACTTTCTAGAGCCAACATGAAATGTTCAACCGGCAAGTCACATAATTTGCAGCAGCCCGTGGATGAAAAGGTAGCCATTTCTCAGAGGATTCAGCCACTCTGAGAAGTGGACAGTCTAGAACATTCTCCACAGAAGTCAGACCTAACATATAATCATCCAAAACAGCATCCTTACAGTGTAAGAATTCCCGCGGTGTCGATCCTGGAATCTTGATGAAAAGTCATGTCGTGAGGTAAAACTAACCAGAACAAGTCAGATGTGCCATGCCTTTGTGTAGGAAAGAGACACAGAGCAAGTTTTCTACTTGACAGGCTTTTCATTTAGAATAGAAAAAGAAATTAAAAAAAAAAAAAAAAAAGAGGGAGCGCCTGGGTGGCTCAGTGGGTTAAAGCCTTTGCCTCTGGCTCAGGTCATGATCCCAGGGTCCTGGGATCGAGCCCCGCATCGGGCTCTCTGCTCAGCGGGGAGCCTGCTTCCTACCCTCTCTCTGCCTGCCTCTCTGCCTGCTTGTGATCCCTGTCAAATTAAAAAAAAAATAAAAATATTAAAAAAAAAAGAAAGAAAAAGAAATCTTTCTATTGGTATAGCAAATATACTCTTTTCCTTTCCAGGTCAGTGTTTTTCATATACTAGGTAAGAAGGACACAACATTTTTATTTTAGTCAAGCATAAATACAGTAAATCTGTAAATAATCTATAAATAAATACAGTAAAACTGTCCTATGTTAGAACATGGTCTGCTTCTGACGTGTACAGTGACTCCCATCCCCCACCCTCTCTGAGTCATGATGGAGGATATGAGAAGTAGCCCAGAAGCTCAGAATGTTTCTTTAAAATATTCATCCTCTTACATTGTAGAGTTGTTGTTTCATGTGAAAAAAGAAGCTTCTTTCCTCTGTAACCATAGCAGATGCTTTTCTAAGTCAGACAGATCTGGATTTGAATTCTGGCTCTGTCCCTTTCTCTATGTTACGTTATCCCTTTGATTTCCTCATCTTTAAAACTGGTATTAAAAATACTTGGGATACTTGATGTTTGTAAGGATAATTTTATATAAAAATTATATAAAATTATCCTTGCCCATAAAAAAGCACTCAAAACATTATGGCTGATAATACTTCCCACTTAACACAGTCCCAAGCATATACTAGGTGACATATAAGTTTGTTAAATGATAAAAAAAAAAAAATGAATGAGCAAATGAATGAATATCTAGGAGTCTTTAACAATCAGCAAATCTCTCCATTTGCAGTCATCATCACATAGTGGCTAAGGTCATGGGCTTAGGGATTGGCTGGCCAGGTGTGACTGCTGACACCATTACTTATTATCTGTGGGCATCTAGACAAGCCATTCGATCATCCCCTGTCCCAGGTTTGTTACCTGCGACCGGGACGATGATAGGAATTTCCTCACAGGGGTGTTGCAGGAACAATTAGAGGAGAGCTCTAAGTACCTAGCATCATTCCTGGAACACAGTAAGCATTCAATAAATATTCCCATTATTTATTTTATACACATATACATATAATGTCACAGAACTTTCTTTTATTTATTTTTCAACTTCTCCTTGGTTCTAGTGCTCTGGGATCCAGGAATTTTCAAAAGGCAAGCCACATTGTTGCATTAAGTAACCATTTCTTTTCTAAAATTCACACTTCTTTTACTGTTTTCTCTCTTTGTTTCTGTAGGACTTCATCGTCACCGTGGTCTTTTCATTCTTGTGGTTGGTGGGTTCATCAGCTTGGGCGAAAGGACTGTCTGATGTCAAGGTCGCGACGGATCCCAAGGAAGTCTTGTTACTGATGTCAGCTTGCAAACAGCCGTCCAACAAATGTATGGCTGTCCACAGCCCTGTCATGTCCAGCCTCAACACTTCCGTGGTATGTTTCCATCTCTGCTTTACCTCCCAAAACTTTGTTTGCCATTCAAGGGAATAGAAAAATCATCTCAAAAGTCATCTTGGAGATTTCTTCCTCCAAAACTAGGCCAATGTAAAGGGCAATATTTTGCTCCCTGTGCAAGGTGATCCTCTGGTCATCAAGTTTTCTATTGTCAGAACCCATCGGCTTTAATGCCGCCAATTATGGAGTCTTCATAAGAACCCAGCAGGTATCGGCAGCTGCTGCTTGGATGAGAGTCAAGTCAAAATTCTAAACCAGAAGCAGATATAAAATCTGAACTTTAAGGCTGAAGCCTGCCAGAAGTTAAAAGGAATATCTGATGGCAGAGAGGTCTCCTGGGAAGAAAACATTGTTCAAACCGTACATAGCTAGAATACATCTGGTTGATTGTCTGGAGGGAAAAAAAAAACACAGAGACCTGGTAGGATGCGAGAAAAACTGCATAGTATAAAAAATACTTAAACAGTTACGGTAGTTTTTTCACAGTAATTTTTTTTTTTTTTTATCTCCTCCATGTTCCCGCTTTCATTGCCTGGTAACTTTGGAAAAGCTGAACTAAATTAGTTGAACAAAGTCAGATATTACCAAATGTATAGCTCTAACAAGAAGATAGAAAAATCTGGCAGATAACAGGGCAGCTAAATTGGATGCTTGTGTTCTTGTAAAGAAAGAAACTGCATCTAAGAAAGACAGAAGCTATAATGGCAGCAAAAAGCAGTTGTTACGGAAGAATGGAAGACACGACAGTGTTTGCAGAAGGAAAAACATTCTTTAGCCATCCCTAAAAATAATGATCTTGGCTTCAAGGTTAACTTGTGTTTTACAGCTTTCTGAAATTTAATCTGAGAAGGCAATTAAGACGGGGGAAAAAGGTTGCTAATCATTTCCTGATGATTTGATGGTGGATCCTGCCTTGGTGAGAGAGGAAACATGGAATGAAAATGTGTCCGAGGGTCTCACCGTGATTTTTGCTCACTGCCGGTCACACCTGCTGCTGAATGCGTGGAAGGATATTCCCCAGCTTCTGCAGGGTCTTTCTAGGGAGCGCTGAATGAAGGTTATTGTAATCTGGATCTCAAAATCTAAAAGAACAAAGAGAAAAGTCACCCAATGTGTTTGTTCAATGACTAATCAATCTTGTAATACATTATGACATCCCACATGGTCTATTTAATTCCACCTCTGATGTCTCTAACATGTTTTAGACTAAGCAATGGGAATTTTGATTGGGAAACAATGTGAGGTGTCTCCTAAAATCAAAAAGAGATATTTGCCTTTCCCTGCTTGACTGATTTCACTTAGCATAATACCCTCTAGGTCTATCCTTGTTGTGTGCCAATTACACTCAAATAAAAAGAGAAAAGAATATATCCATCAAATTCTACACGTGCATACATATATAACATTTTAAAATAAAATACGTAATTAAATTTTCTTTTAATCAAAAAGAGAGGGGCACCTGGGTAGCTCAGTCGGTTAAGCATCTGCCTTTGGCTCAGGTCATGATCCTGGGGTCCTGGGATCGAGTCCCACATTGGACTCCCTGCTCACCAGGGAGCCTGCTTCTCCTTCCACCTCCCTTCCCACTTGTGCTCTTTCTCTCTCCAAGAAATAAATAAAATCTTTAAAAAAATAAATTTTTTAAAAAATCAAAAGGAGAAATGATGGAAACCAAATCGCATGTTCTGTGAGAGAGGACGGGTCTGCTGCTATTGTCATTATGGATCTACATCAGTTAAGGGTCCTAGTGGCAGGAAATTCAATCCATGTTAGCTAATGAAAAACCATCTGCCTGTCCCTAATGTCTGTTCTCTGCACCCCACTTCTGTACCAGTGCCCATAGGTGCTGGAATTCTGGGTTGCAACTAATAGAAACTGACTCTGATGAACCTCATCAGGAAAAAAGGAAATCTTCGGAAGGGTGTGAAGTAGCTCAGAAGACTTATGAAACTGATGAAACAGGCTCTACAAAAAGCAGCATCTAGATCAAGGTCAAGGTTCCGGGTGTCAGACACTAGCAGATGAGCTGTCTGACCTTGCATACTCTGCTCCCGATCCCAAGTTCCAGCACCCAGCTCACGCCACTTGACTGCAACTGGGCTTTGCGAGGGAAATAAAATTTCTATTACCATAAGCAGAGGAAAAGAATATTTATCTGCCAAATGCTGCAATTTTATTTTATTTTTTTCATTACAAACTCATTTGGCTTCAAAACCTATTGAGCTAGCTTTTCACGAAAAGTAAAGGTAATTAGAAAGACACTCGAAATGTGTCTTCTAAGGGCAGAATCCCGGGAACCAGAAACTGGAGTATTGGCAGGAAAGTGGACAGTTCCCATCTTTCACCTTCAGCTCTTTCTTTCTGGATGTCTGTTATATCACTGTCTCTTTTCAGATGCATTTTTTTCTTCTTCTTCCTGTCCACACAAAAGAAGATAGTCACCCCACGGGTTCTGAGTTTATATTTCTTTATATATATATATTTTTTTAAGATTTATTTATTTATTTGAGACAGAAAGAGAGTGAACAGGGGAGGGGCAGAAGGAGAGGGAGAGAGGGAATCTCAAGAAGACTGCTGGCTGAACATCTAGCCCCTGAGATCATGACCAAGAGTTGGACACTCAACTGACTGAGCCACCCAGGTGCCCCTATGTTCCTTTTCAAAGGAACATCTTGGATTAAACTAAAATCACTCAGGTTTAATCCCACATTTCCGGTAGAGAGAATCTCATGAGCTCGTTTCCGGCCAGATATCCACCTTGCCTGGGGATTGGGGGAATGGTGCAGAGAAAATATGGCTCCCAGAACCCAACCAGCTTGTCTACTAGGGGCATGTAGGCTTCGGAGGAAGAGCCAGATGCACCACAAGGGCTGACCTCTACGAGTAAGTGGTTCAGCAACAGCAGTGATATCTCTACCAGGGTAACAAATTTACTTTCTCCAAAGCATTTTGGCATCTATGATTTCCCACTAACACAATTAGGTGGGGAGCTACGCAGATATTTCTAACGCAGGTAGCTGTGGTGAGGGGACCTGCATAAGACTTCCCAAGTCATGACAGTAATGCCAGACCAGAGCCAAGTCTGCAAATGCTGTTGCCACTCGAAACGGTTAAAGGCATAGCACTGGAGTTAGTCTGCTAGGGTTTGAATCTCCACCATTCAATAATGGACTGCCCTTGGACGAATTAATTCCGGTCCCTACACCTTAGTTTCATTATCTATAAAATGGGGCTATTATCAACCACACCTCATAAGACTGTTGTTCAATGAGATGATAGATGATAAATACTTAGCACAGTGCCCAGCCTAGGGCAGATGTCCAGTAAGTGGCAACAAAACCTGCCTCTCCAATACTTTTCATTTTCCTAAGTGTCAGATCATGTTAGAACCCAAAGAACGGGGTAGGGGAAAGGAATGTTTGTTTCTCTCTCTCTCAACTTTTCTTTCAAAGGTTCCCTGAGCATAATTTCCATCCATAATTTCTACTTCTGCTTCTCTGGCTTTGTTATATGCAAACTTGACATATCTTCTTGGCTAATCTAGATCTCATCTCCTCATTCTTTCTCACGCTATGCACGATTTCTTGAGGTCTCTCCTTCCGTTGTCCCCACATCTGAGCTTGAATCAAAATCCTTACTCCAATTTCATTGCAGCAAAATGGCAAGAAAGTATTAAAGGGCCCATGAGCCTCTACAATGTGCCAGCCATGAGTCTGCGATATCAATGTGATGACAATGGAATAAGACATCACCTCTCCTGATGCATGGGGACACCTTCTGTATTTTCTTGCTTTTAAGTTGCATTTCCCTGATTTCTAGGTTCTTCTTGAGCATAACTTTCTTGGAAACCAAGTAGCAGCAAGCAAAAGGGAGAAATCAAGGAATAAGAAACATGAAATGACAGCTCTTGGCAAAGCCATCTCTTAGTGTCTGAAAAGATTCCCTTTTTAAAATTTTTTTAAAAATTTTTTCAGGGTTCCAAGATTCATTGTTTATGCACCACACCCAGTGCTCCATGCAATACGTGTCCTCCTTAATACCCACCACCAGGCTCACCCATCCCCCCACCTCCCTCCCCTCCAAAACCCTCAGTTTGTTTCTCAGAGTCCACAGTCTCTCATGCTTCATCTCCCCCTCCAATTTCCCCCAATTCACTTTGCCTTTCCTTTTCCCTATGTCCTCCGTGTTATTCCTTATGCTCCACAAGTGAAACTGTATGATAATTGACTTTCTCTACTTGATATATTCACTGAACATAATCTCCTCCAGTCCCGTCCATGTTGATACAAAAGTTGGGTATTCATCCTTTTTGATGGAGGCGTAATACTCCATTTATATATATGGACCACATCTTCTTTATCCATTCGTCTGTTCAAGGGCATCTTGGCTCTTTCCACAATTTGCCGATTGTGGCCAAAGGATTCCTTGATAATTTTTTCTAATCATATTGACATATATTCGCAAAGATCCAGTCTAGTCAAGATCCTCCCAGATGGGGGGCGCCTGGGTGGCTCAGTGGGTTAAAGCCTCTGCCTTCGGCTCGGGTCATGGTCCCAGGGTCCTGGGATCGAGCCCCACATCGAGCCCCACATCGGGCTCTCTGCTCAGCGGGGAGCCTGCTTCCTCCTCTCTCTCTCTGCCTGCCTCTCTGCCTACCTGTGATCTCTATCTGTCAAATAAATAAAATCTTAAAAAAAAATTAAAAAAAAAAAAAGATCCTCCCAGATGGAAAATATCCTAGTTACTGTACACACGGATGAAAGTTCCCGCGTGCAGGTAGCAGTTTCATTGGTGATTACCTACGTCGTTTTGATCACACAGCTGTTAGGCTGTGAGTACCTTATTTACGCTTTGTGTCTCCCTCAGCAAGGAGCCAGGAACCCAGCATAAAATAATGGTAAACAAATGTCAGTTAACATTAGAGGAAGAGAAGAGGGTGGAATGGAAGAGAAGGAGGAAGGGATAAACCAGTCTTTTAAATCCCATGAGGGCCTAAGTACTGCTTGCCCTGCCCACATCCCCTATTGTCAAAGTCCCACGTCAGCTTATGGTGCAGCCAAAGAGCCAGCTGAACACAAGTCATGGAAATACTGGGGAAAGTATTCAGTGCATAGCTTACCAGTCAGTAAGCACTTTCTAGTGTGTCCAGCACCGTCCGGCTGCTTTACACATGTTCTCTTTAATCCTTACAACTGTCACCCAAGGAAGGAATAATTGTCTTCGTTCTATCTAAGTTTGGGGGTGGGGAAGTGTGGACGCTGAGTTCCAGAGGCTAATTGCCTTGTCCAAGATCACAGAGCAAGAAAGTGTAGAGTTGAGGCCACCCTGATTTCAAAACCCACAGAATGACTCCCAAGTTGACATTCAGGTAGCATGTCCTGATCGACCTGCTGCTAAAATATGCAAATACTTTGGTGAAAATCCCCTACTCCAAGGCCCCAAGGCACCTCATCTTGACTACTAGCCCCCCCACTTCCACCCACCGGGCACCATTCTACCATCCAGCAACCAAGGGACAAATTCTGGCCCAGCAGGGGACTTCCAGCGCCCAAATTCCAGTGCTATGGTGGTGGCCCAAGTCCATTTTGGTTGGTGATTGTCACACTGAGTGGCTACGAAATATACCTTAACGTCCTCACAGCTTTATATCATCCTGTTGTCTGTCTCCAGTAGGGTGCTGTTAAAATTGACTGCCTGTGGTTAGTTCCCAGGTCAACCACTGCCCCCGGGGGAAAGGCAGGGGAACAACTATTCTGTTTGGGACCTCCCGCACCAGGAAAACAGTTCTGCTTCCTTCAAACACTCAGGGCCTGGGGAGGCAACACCTGATCTTCGAACTCACCAACAATGCCCTTTTAGAGAGTCAGAAGAATTTCTATGGGAAAACTTTACATCCAGGTCTTGGGAAAATATCTCTACTTCTCTGAAACCTGCATTTCACTTGTTGTCTGGTTTCAACATTAATTTCTGAATGTGAGAGGCACAGAAAGTTAAACTATTCAAAGTCACAACCTCTGTGTGCACCATTATTTGTGTGCTCACCCGCATACCACCTGTAGGAGTGCTTCCTCCATACTTCTCTGTCTTTAAGTTGACTCGTGTTTTATAGCACTACAAGAGCTGGAAGAGTAGGATCTCTAGCCATAACAGGAAGGTGACCTTATAAATTAACGCACTATCGTTAAAATGAAAGTTCTCTACTCTGTACCCCCCAAAGACCTCTTACACAATGACGAATACCTCACTTGGGGAGACAGTAAGGCTTTAGTAAGGGCTCAGACGATGGAGTCAGAACAGGGCTTGCCTCTTGTCTACTACTTAGCAAGTCATGTGACCTTGAACAAGATTCTTGTCCTGAACCTCAGTTTTCACATCTTTAATATGGATATAATCATAGCACCTTCTTCTCAGAATGAATGAATCGATACACACTAAACCCTTTACAGTGCTGAACACAAGGTAAGTATTCAATAAAGGTCAGATATTCTACATGAAACAGCAGATTGAAATGAAAAATTAGAAGCAATCTCAATCTTGAATGAATAGCCTTATGTGTCATGAAGGAGTGTTCTGACATTGAGATTCTTCTTGTGTTTCTATCTCTCAACTTACCTGCTCTGATTCTCCTTTAGGTCTTTGGGTTCTTGAACTTTATCCTCTGGGCTGGAAACATCTGGTTTGTTTTCAAGGAGACCGGCTGGCATTCTTCAGGACAGAGATATCTCTCCGACCCAATGGAGAAGCACTCGGGCAGCTATAACCATGGCGGGTACAACCAAGACAGCTATGGGTCAAGTGGTGGGTATGGGCGACAGGCGAGCCTGGGGCCATCCTCAGATGAGTTTGGCCAACAGTCCAGCGGCCCGGCTTCTTTTACCAATCAGATTTAAGAGGTCATATTTGCATTCTTCTGGCGTGAGCCTCACCACCTTCCATCCCAGTGGCAGAAGAATTTTATAAGGGTTTTAATCAATTATTAATGCAGAGGGTGTTGAACGTAAATCAAAGAGCTGGAGTCCTCATTAAGGCAGAAAGGCCTGGGTCATGATAAATGGTACTTAGAGAGGAGACGACACGAAGAGATACATTATTCATCATAGATGCCTAATTGGAAAGTAACTTGTTATATACACAGATACTTTTATGGTCGTTTTGTAGGTGTGTTGAGATAGTAGAAGCATTTTGTAGTTTAAAAGTCTCTAGTATGTATTATGCATAAAGTAAATTATATAGCACTGAGTTTCCAATGTGTTTTGGTGCAAAAGACATTTTAACGATTTCTGTAAGACAGCTTGGTGTATCACATGTGCATGTGTTACTGTGTTTGGTTGCAGACCCTGTAGGACTGTGAGTCTCTAAGTATTTGTTTCAGACAATTACTCTGTTGTTTTTTTTTTAACTTGATGAATCAATTAGTGCTCATATGATGTAGTGCATGAATAAGCATTTTCTCACAAAATGAACATTTGAACTGTATTTATGAAAATTTTCCAGTTTGCACCATGAATTTGTTAAATGGTTGTTTAAAGAAATATATTCATTACTTTGTATACTTGCAAATTTGTCTCTTTGGCTTTGCCCAATTCTGAATGCATTGTAACTGAGATTTGGGATTTTTTTTTCCCCCTATTAGTTGATATGCAGTGTTATATATGGCAACTGCCCAATATTTATTCAGTTGTTTAGCTAAATATTTACATTCTTGTAACTTTCTATGGTGTTTTGTGGCTCTTATCCTAAGGACCATGAATAATGGGCCCAATAACTGTTTCTGTTTATGGAGTGTGTTTTTTTAGAATAACAGAGATGCAGGTATCAGACACCATAGTCGAGAAGCCATTGTGTCGACATATTAATTTATAAAAGACATTCTGTAGAACCTACACTATTAGCTAAACTTTTAAATCCTATTTATTTATAAAGTTAATATGTTCCTTGATCCAATTATTAAAAATTCTCCAGTCATGGCTTAACTTACTAATTACTAATTCTGGTTTGAGTGTTACCCATAAATTAGAAATGACTTCTGTGAGCAACTCTGATCCCAAAGAGGGTTCTCATGAAGTATTTCTCAGAATTTATTCATTATCAAGAAAATGCCAATCTTCGCCTCTCTGTTTTAACTCAATTGAAACATCGAGGCCCAACAATGAGGGCAAACCGTGGATCTGTATTTCCAGATAAAAGTTGTTATCAGTGTATAAACTCTGTGTGATCTGTGACGTTGGAAGCATTGTAGCACAAAACAGCCGTGTTTCTTAGATGATATCTGTAACCAGTTTCTGGATCCTGTTGGATAAATCTGTATTGTGATATCTATTTGACCTTAATAAAGTTATTGCTTACAGTGCTGGCTGGGTAGTGCAGAATTGCAGTAGAACCCGGTTAGCTTTCACAATGAATTCAATACCTTTATACAAGGTACAAATGTGCCGTGTTTCCAATCTCTCCCCCTGCCCTTGTTTCCAAGCCCCGGGTTGTTCGTTCATTGCTTCTCCTGCTTTAGGACACCCTCTGCACCCACTGCTATGCAAAGGACTGGGGTGTGAGAGTAAGAAAAAACAGAAATATGCCTCACATTTGAGAAGCTTACACTCCATTAGGAGAGGCAGGCATGAAAATAATCATACCCACCAACACTGTGTGCAACACGGAGAGACAGAGGAGTCCACGAGAAAGAACATTTATCCGGGGGGCTTGGGCTAGTTAGAGGGACGGGTGCTGAAGACTGGAGGCCTGGCCCGGGTTTCACACAGATGGAGAGGCAGGGAAGAGTATCCCAGGCAGAGAGCTGCCTTGCAAAGCGCTCAGATGGTGGGAGACAGGATGGCCGGGTCTAGTTGCCTGAGTAGAGTGAGTGAGGGGGGCTTTGTCAGAGGTGGGCTGCTGGTGGGCCCGTGGCAGGGGAGTTGGTGGGGGGGGGGGCTGCCAGGCGGCCACAAGTGGGAATTCTGTCTTTATCCCAGAAATGCTAAGGGAATGCACTACAGGATTTTAAGCAGAGAAGGGACACAATGAGATCAGCATTTTGGAAAGTTCTAGGGGCTGCCAGGTAGAGGGTAGACTGCAGGAGGACAAGAATAAAGGACCCCGGCGGCAGACCTTGACTGCTGACATCTCCGAGGCAGCAGGCTGGCTATGGGAAGAGGGACCTCTCATTTCCTGGGAAAGTGGCTGATGTGACTGCTTCCTTCAGCGCTCTCCAGGAGGAGACTGAGACCTCCGCTTCCTATACTGTCGTGGACTCTCCAAAGCAGAGAAACTCCCAGAGCCTGCAGTCAACCCTGGGGCTCTGATCTACGGAAAGCACCGCCTGTCCTGGTCCAGATAGAGATAAGCTTCCACAGTCCGTGGCAGATTCACAATTAAATGCTCCCGCAATCCAACGGGGATCTCACTAAGCTGGTTTTATTCCTTCTGGTTTCAAGGAAAAAAGCGGTAGACCCGGCCTCCTCAGAAAGGCAGAATCAGTGTAGCAGGAGAGCCTAGGTCCAGGTGCCCACACTAGACCTAACCGGAAATTAAAGCTTCCCTGCTCCTAGATGTATCTTGGCGTGACTTCCCCTTCCTGACCTTTCCTTGGTAGGAAGTAATGAATCCAGGGGGAACAGTTGGGGCCTGAGATCCTGCTTGCCTGGGTTAGAATCCCCCTGTGCTGCCATTTACTTGACTCTCTTAGTTCTTCCCTGATCCCTTCTCAAAGGCCTCGGACTTTTCTTTTCTTTCTTTCTTTTTTTTTTAATATTTTATTTATTTGAGAGAGAGACAGTGAGAGAGAGCATGAGCGAGGAGAAGGTCAGAGAGAGAAGCAGACTCCCCGTGGAGCTGGGAGCCCGATGCGGGACTCGATCCCGGGACTCCAGGATCGTGACCTGAGCCGAAGGCAGTCGTCCCACCAACTGAGCCACCCAGGCGTCCTGCCTCGGACTTTTCTAAAGCCACAACCCAAAGACTGAGAAAGGATCTATCTTTGAACCACTGCTCTTTTTTCCTATTTTGATTGTCTGCCCTCTTGCAGCCCCAAGAGGGTCTAACTGACTTGAGCTGTGAACTAGACACACCAGTTCATAGGACCTTAAAGTCATCTCCCTACTCACCAGAAACAGCCTCATGTGACACTTTACTTGCTTTCATGCTGCTTTGGTGAACACACACCAAAAAAGCAAAATGCAAACACAGCAGTTTTTCTTACTTAAAATATTTTCCCTTCTTTTCTGTGAACTGACATTTCTCCAGGATATTTTCTCCTCTGGTGTCTTCAGACAGTTGAGTCTGTTCTGATTGATCTCCAAGGTCACCTTACTGTTAGAATTTGATGCATGCTGTCACTTACACATCGCCCCAAGCATTGCTCCTCTTTTTACAAGTCCTTTGTTAATCCTGCTTTCTCGGGGCTCCTAGACCACCTTAAAATTTCACATTTATTAATGATACGAATTTGCACCGAACTTAGCATGGAGACCCCAAACTCATATGAGGACTGCATTTCTCAACATGAACAACAGACTCCAAGGAGACCTGAGGTCCGGATCTGTGTCTTGGGAGCTGAGAGCTGGGTTGCATGTTCAGATGTGTCACTGGCTTTATCAGTGCTAACTGATCATCCTAGCAGCAGAGGACAAGCGTGGTCTCGCAGGAGACCCGAATGCAAATCTGGATTCCATCACGGGGGCCAGGCTGTGTGAGCCTGTAAAAGTACTCGGTATCTCTGAGCCTTGGGCGCCTCATCCACATGATGTGAGATCGCGGTATCTACCTCTGTCAGTTTCTCTGACTGCGGAAGTTAAGGAACACGCATTTGGTGGCTTGAACAACAAAAAGGTATTATCTTGAAGTTCTATAGGATAGAAATCCAACATAGGTCTCTCTGGGCTAAAACTAAGGAGTTGGCAGAGCTCGTTCCCTTCCGGAGGCTCTGGGAGAGAAGCCACCCCCTTGCCTTTGCCAGCGTCTGGAAGCTACCTGCGTTCATGGCCCCTGACCTTCTGGCTCCATCTTCAAAGCCAGCAACAGCAGGTCACGTTCTCCTCTCATGGCATCACGCTCTCGATCTTGCACTTTTAAGGATCTTTGTATTGACTTTGAGCCAGAATCATCTCCTGGCTTTAAAGTCAACAGACTAGCAACCTTATTTCCATCAGCAACCTTAGTGCTCCTTTGCCATAGTAACCTAAGGTACCCATAGGTTCTTGGGATTAAGGTATGGACAGGTTCTGGGCATTTGGGGGCGGGGCCATTATTCTGCCTACCACGCTATCCTCCCCATAAGGTAAGTAAATTTCCTAGCGGATTCGCCCAATCAGAGTGCTCAGTGGCTGGTAATGATGATTAAAATCGATAGTTCGTTTCATCAACAGCACTAACTTTTCTATGAGAATATGACCCAGACTCATTCACTAATGTGTGGTACCTGATGGCTTTTCAACATTCATATTTTGAGACATCAACTTTTGACACTGCTCCCAGTCAGGTAGCCCGTGGTTACGACAGCCCTTACACTGAGGTGCGCTAGAAAATTAAAATGCAGTGTTTACTGATGGGCTCCTGGTGGTACTGAACATTCGTTCAGTCCAACACGTGGCTGGAGAAACAGCTGGATAAACACAGTTCTTCCCTCCATGTACTCATAGTCTAATGGGAGAGATTAGAGAGAGACTTGAAATTACATGATGTATTCATTTATTTACCTGTCCTGCATCTCTCTCCCACTCAAATATAAATTCCACAAAGGGCTGGGACTTGACTAAAATGTACACACCTGTATTCTCAGCACCTGGAAGAGGGCCTGGAACATACGAGGTACTTAATAAATATTTGCTGAACAAATACAATGTAATACATTATGCAAGCCATTATATTAGAAGTTTTTCATATAATATGCAATCTAGGTGATATAACATATTGACTAGCCAGAGAGGGTAAAGAATCTTATTTCTCTTGAAGAAAGTTTCCAGCATATTTACTAATAGCTCCCACTGTGCCCACACAGAAAGGGTTCCCTGCACTGTGGGGCCTGCAGACCTTGGCCCTCACTGGCTCATTTCAGTGCACGCTTTCTTATCACCTTTATCACCCTGTTTGCAAACTACATCATCCCCAGGTCATGATACAGGAGTCACCTGAAGCCCATACCTTTGCCTCATGCTAAGGACTATCCGTCACACCCACCATCCCCCTCTGCACCCCTGCCCCAGGCCCCAATAAATAATAAACAAGCTAGTTCCATTTTAGGGGCAGTGAAAGATCTGATGAATTTTTGACCAAAGTTCAAGAGCTTCACCTGATCTTACAGAAGAGAAAAAAATCCTCCATCTCCCATACTGGACTTCTGAACCAGGGGGCCCAGGCCCTTGTTAAACTCAGCCTATGCCACACTAACCACGATCTTTGCCCCAAAGTCTGTTCCTCCTGTGTTTCCAATCTCCTTTAATGTAATCATCATCAAATATCCCAAGAATTCAAGCAAGGAAATTAGATGATGTCACACCCTGGACATGGAGAAAGAATATTGTTATCTAACTCATTTGTGTCCTAGGCTTTGGCTGAGCGGCTGGAAATGGTGACTATGTGCTCGAGGCAGGGTTCTAGCATCACCGGTGTCTGGGCAGTCTGGCTTCCTGGTTCTCTTCTCACCTGTGCCTAGGTGTCTGAAACTGGGCTCCATGGGATCACATGATGCTTGGAGTTTAAGGCCGGTCCCCAGCCCAGCACTAGGGAGCACGATGGACCACAACACAGACATCCCCTTGGTCTCGGTGTGGAGGAGATCCAGGACCAAGCCCCAAGGAAGCCCGGCGTGAGAGACTTGACTACCATGAAAGATCATGGAAGATCACAGAAGATCAGGGGAAACCCCCCGCCTACCCCGGCCCAGGCCGCATGCACAACACAACACACAACAGGAAGCAGAAACCAGGTCTTCACAGAGGCAGTACCAGGGTCAGAGTTAGGGTCCTTGTTTGGGAAAGGGGAGAGGTGCTTAGCCAGACCCCATGGTTGAAAACTCAGACCTGGGATCAAATGGAGACAGTCGATCAAACAACCAGGGTCCCTCTCACGCCCCTTGGTCTTGTGTTCCCGTAAGTCGACACAACGGCTCCCAACAAATGCCTGAGTGAAGACAAAGGCAAAGGTATTTCCCTGTAGGAGACAGAAGACGGGGTAAGGTGATCAGTGAAGAAGGAGCCCGGAGACACGAGAGTCTTAAGGAGCACAGAGCAGGGGCTCTTGGGGCTTGTCTCAGAAAACGACCTTTTCTGAAGAGCAAAAACTAGTCAGAAAAGGAAAGATCAGGACAGAGCTGTCAGTCAAGGGCTGCCTTCGGGGCCGAGCTCTTTCCTGACCATCTGACCCGCTGACCTAGCTGACCCTCAGCCATCACTCCACCGCAGGTCTTTACTCTGCATTTTATTCCTACAAGGTGGGGAATAAATTCCTGTGAATTTTTAAGCTGCCAAGATTTGATTCTAATATTCAAAGTTGAGGACTTCTCAGACTTGAAGGGGCACGCATGTTTGAGAGTACAGTTACAAAGTGAAATGGAAATGACAGTTTTTCTTGGCCTAAAAATATGGTTTAATAAACATGACAACTCTCTGGTAATTGGCCTTACTTCACTGAGCTCTGCTCAAACAGAAAACAAACCAACAAGCAACAAATACCTAAGTGTAGCTCCTGGTATGCTATGGAGAATTTTAACAAGTTGATGGTCTAGAGGATGCCTGGATGGGGAGCATTTCTACAGAAGCGGCAGCGATGGCACAAGGCTCTGGGCTCATCTCTTCATGGGACAGGCCCTCCAAACAGTAAGCACATTTTGAATGTGCCCCAGTGCACCCACGTCACTGAACTCAGAGTTTCACAAAACAAGTCTTACCTTTACCACACGAGACACTCCGTTTTTTTCTAGATTCAGTTCTGTTCCATTCCATTGTACTTCATGTGTTTTGTTTTGTTTTGTTTTTTTCTCCATGTGTTTTTTAATGCTGGTGTCCACCCTCCACTGAGTCACATGTACTAAGAGGTCACTGATGACCCGTTCACTACTGGTCATTGTGGGGCCCATGCCCTCATGACACAAAGTTTTGACATCAGAAGTGTGGTTTAGTAAATAAGAGCAAAGCTTAGAATCTAGAAGATTCTTGTCCTGTTCTAACCAGTTCTTCCTGCCACCATTCCTTCCCGTGCCCCAAAATATATGGTTGGGTCCAAGGAAGTCTTCGTTTGTTGGGAAACCAAGAATGAATGGAAATTGTATCTCATTGTAATGACTTTAAAGAGGATTTCTGGGTTCCAGGAGAGAAGAAGTTAAAGAAATAACTAAAATTTTTTTTCTTTCTTCCAGTTTGGAGTTGTCTGTGAGGAACAAGGAATCACAAAAGCCTCTTGTGCAGAAAAGGGAAGGAGAGGCTGTCAACTGACCCCATGAAGCCGGGCAAACACACTCTCACCCCACATGTAAGAAATGGCAGCCCTCCTCCAAGCGAGGACCTCCCAGGGACACAGAGACCTCATTAATACTCCTGCTCCACAGCCAGCCGGGGACAAATGAGGGGAGCACAACAAGTGCTCCTTTGTGGGGCCTCTCTCCCTCCTTCACTACATGGTTATCTGATTTGGTACCTCAGAGGCCTTTATTTTCTCCTCATTTTTTTGTAGAAAGTAATATAACCCAAGGTCTCCCACTTCTGACCCTCCCAGACTATACCCTTAGAAGCAACCACTGTTCTCACTTTCATACAGATCTTTCCAGAGATGGTGCATGAAGATGTAGGTACACCCATGATCCACTCATTCTCAACAGGGCAGTATTGTCCCCAAAAATGTGAAAATTGGTTCATGGAAGGAGAAGGGCAGAAAAGTCTCACTCTTTGTGTACAAAGCACACATCGTACACCGTCTAAAGAGATAGACTGTGTCTATCTGTGATGTTAAAGTTTCTTTGGAAGTCCGTTAGGAAAAAATGTCCAGGGACTACTGGGCAGCTCAGTCAGTTGGTTAAGCATTGCCTCTTGATTTTGGTTCAGGTCATGATCTCAGGTTGTGAGATCAAGCCCCACGTAGGACTCCACGCTGGGTGTGGACCCTTCTTCAGATTCTCCTTCTCCCTCTGCCCCTCCCCCTCTACTCACACATGCACACGCACACACACACGTACACACACACTCTCTCCAAAAAAAAAAAAAAAAAAAAAAAGTCTAAAAATTTCCTTAGAGCTATTCATGAAAAATAAGCTGGGAAGAGTGATGCAATCCCATTTGTTTGTACATATAAAAGATACAGCACCCTGTCCTGGTATACCCTGTTCTAGAAGGCAGCATGTGATAGGAAGAGGGCTTGGTCTTGACTTTCAAGTTGTGGTTTGAATCCTGGCTCCAACACATACTGGTTGCGGGAAGCTGACCAAGTTTCTTAACTTGTGCCACTTTAATTTTCTTGTCTAGAACGGGGGTGATAGTGGTAGCAGCTGCCTCCTAGGGTAACTGTGAATAGTAATGAGTTAACACATGATGAAAAGCATTTAGAATATCGCCTAGCACGTGGTAGAGGCTCTGTAAGTGTTTTCTACATTGTGATTTTTTCCACTGAATCACAGGTCTTAGAGGTTGGTCTATACTTTTTTTTTTTCTTTAAGATTTTGTTTATTTATTTGACAGAGAGAGAGAGAGAGCACAAGTAGGCAGAGCGGCAGGCAGAGGGAAGGGGGAAGCAGGTTCCCCGGTGAGCAAGGAGCCCGATGCGGGACTTGATCCCAGGACCCTGGGATCATGACCAGAGCCGAAGGCAGCTGCTTAACCGACTGAGCCACCCAGGCATCCCATGTCTATACTCTTTTTAATGGCTGAATGGTATTCCTATGTGTGGACATACCATAATTTATTTAGGTCAGGAGCAAGCAAATGAGAGCACACAAGCCAAATTCAGTAAGCCACCTGTTTCTGTAAATCAAGTTGTATTGGAAAACACCTGTGGCCCTTCATTTGCATATTGCCTCTGGCTGCCTTCACACAACAGAGACCAGGCAGCCTACGAGGGCTAAAGTATTTGCTATCTGCCCCTTTACACAAAAAGTCTGCGGAACCCTAGTTAAGTCAATCTTTTTCTTTTTTTTTTTTTTTTTTTTTAAAGATTTTATTCATTTATTTGACAGAGAGAGATCACAAGCAGGCAGAGAGGCAAGCAGAGAGAGAGGAGGAAGCAGGCTCCCCGCTGAGCAGAGAGCCCGATGCGGGGCTCGATCCCAGGACCCTGAGATCATGACCTGAGCCGAAGGCAGCGGCTTAACCCACTGAGCCACCCAGGCGCCCCAAGTCAATCTTTTTCTAAAGGATAAATACACTGTTAGATCCACATTCTGTGACAACAAATATCAGAGCAATAAATATTCTTAAAGATGCATGTTTAAGCATGCTAGCAAGCATATCTAAAAGAACAATTCCTGGGAGTGGGTTTCTTGGATCAAAAGACATAATTTTCATAAAATTCATAGATATTACAAGTTATATTACATCCACCAGCAGGGTTTAGGAGGACCCCCTACTGCCTACCATTGCCATATTAAGATATTATCTAATTTGGGGGTTTTGCCACTTTGATAAAGTAAAGGAAAACCAGTATAGCTTTGTTGTTTAAATATCTCTATTTTATGATGAGATTCAGTTTTTAAAAACCCTCTTAAGGGGGCGCCTGGGTGGCTCAGTGGGTTAAGGCTCTGCCTTCAGCTCAGGTCATGATCTCAGGATTACGGGATCAAGTCCCGCATCGGGCTCTCTGCTCTGCAGGGAGCCTGCTTCCTCCTCTCTCTCTCTCTGCCTGCCTCTCTGCCTACTTGTGATCTCTCTCTGTCAAATAAATAAAATCTTGAAAAAAAAAAAACCCTCTTAAGGAATGCTTTTCTTTAAAAGTGAACACATCCAACAGTAGCTGGCAGATGCCATGTCACGAGCTTTATCCTTGCAGGAACTCATGTGAGGTAGGTAACATTATCCCTCTTTTACAGATGAAAAAACCAGGGCACAGTTAAGTTACATGAACTGACAACGATCAGAAGCGCAGGAGTGTTGTGGTAAAAAAAAATGGTCTTAGAAACACCTGGGTGGCTCAGTCAGCAAAGCATCTGCCTTTGGCTCAGGTCCTGATCCTGGGGTCCTGAGATCGAGCCCCGAGTCGGGCTCCCTGTTCAGCTCAGCCAACAGTCTGCTTCTCCCTCTCCTTCCACCCCTACTCCCCCAACTTCTGCGCTTGCTCTCTCTCTCTCTCTCAAATAAGTAAATAAAATCTTAAAAAAAGAAAAAAAAGAAAAAGAGAATTGGCCTTAGTGTCAGACTATCTGAATTAGATCTACAACTTTTATTATCTACAACAATTATTAGCCACATGACTTGGGAACGTAATTTAACCCCTCAATGCCTTGGGTTCCCCTCCTTTTAAAAATGAAAATAACAAACATACCCAGCTCACAGCGTAATGTTGGAAAATAAGCAAGGGCTTTGGTGCTAATGGTATTAAGTGGTGAAGCCACCCCCTGAATCTAAGTGTTTCTGAGCTGGAATAGAAGTTCTTAAACACTTAAGCTGTTTCCTCAGTGACAGCATATGATTACTAAGCATTTTATAGTTGCTGGATAAATAGCTGTCCATGTCTTTCCTCATTCTCAGAGACTTTTTATTTTTTTATTATTTTTTTTAAAAGATTTTATTTATTTATTTGACAGACAGAGATCACAAGTAGGCAGAGAGGCAGGCAGAGAGAGAGGAAGGGAAGCAGGCTCTCTGCTGAGCAGAGAGCCCGATGCGGGGCTCGATCCCAGGACCCCGGGATCATGACCTAAACAGAAGGCAGAGGCTTAACCCACTCAGCCACCCAGGTGCCCCTCTCAGAGACTTTTTAAAAGAGCACCAACTCCATTCACTGCTGCAAACATACTAGTACTATGGCCCCCAAGTCTGAACATGTCTCGACTTGCTCAGCTACAACTGTTTGGAAATCCCAAAACACGAAACCATTCAGGGTAGAACTGCCAAGGAAACATGAAGACTATTTAATCCTGCAAGTATTTCAGATTATCCCCTTCCAAAATAACGCAATACCAAATTAGCTTTAGAAAGACACATTGAAGATAGATTCTTAAAAATGTTTTGGGTCTACACTAAATATACTCCCTCAGTTCATTTTTCTGAGTGGGGTTAGTTTCCTCACAGAACAGCATCTCCGTCAATTTGTCACCTAAAACCTGGTGCACCACAGTCCAACAGAAACGTCTACAACAATAAAGACATTCAGTATCTGGTACGGCCAGTATGGTAACCACTAGCCCCCTGTGGCTATCAAGTTCTTGAAATGTGCCCAGTATGTCTAAGGAACTGAATTTTTGCTTTTTGTTCATTTTAGTTGACTTACATTGAAACTTAAATAAACACACGTAGCTAACAGCCACTCTATTGGGCAATGAGGGCTCCAATCACCCCAGATTTTGTGCCTATTTTCAAAAGGTGAGAAAGAACCCTATTGACTACAGAGTAGGTATTCCTCTAACCCCTGGGAAATGAATTGCTGGACTCTGATGCTGCTAGACGGGCTAGCTGGGAAGCCGGTAGCTTTGTTCACTGAATTTAACCAGGCTGTACCTTTTCCGCACTACCCTTCCGATGAGGTACAAAATGGAATCAAGGCAAGTCCTTCATCAGCAGTGCATGGGTTGCTAGCCACCAGCCCAGAGTCTCACCCAGCTCACAGGTGTTTTATTTGGCCCACATAATGCTTTAGCATTTGAATTAATGGTCAACATTTAAAATTCAAGAGATTTTTGCTTTCAGACTTCATGAGTAATTCACAAGTCCTGACCACATTTTCCCCTGTAGTTGTTGGCTGGAGCTGCGAAGATTCTGCTCCCTTTAGAGGGCACTTATACTCTCCAGATAGATAAAGTTCCCACCATTCCCTATTATCTTTTTTCTGTCTCCCTTCACTCATTTACCCAATGCCTAGCTGGCCCCAGGAGCCATGTGACCTTCTAATGGCTCCTCTTGGGCTTTGGCCCATCTGCAGCCATTTCCCTGAGACTCTCCTGATGCATGTGTCCACACACACACACACACACACACACACACACACACACACACACAGTTTAACCATGAGCCCGAGGCTAGTCACACCTTGTACTTCTGTACCTCTGTGACTTTGCAAACTCTATTCCTCTTATTTGGAATGCCTTTCTCTGTCTGGCTGACCCTGACTCCCCTTTTTGAAATTCAGCCCAAAGAATACCTCCTCCACAAAGCCACCTGTACTTCCCCAGGCAGAGCCAGCTACTGGTCCTTCTTAATGCACTTTGTACCTTCTGGGCACTGCTGTCATCATTTACTGCCCCGGTCCTCTGCTCTAAACAAGCATTTCCTGGAGGGAAAGACTAGTGTCTTACCTCAGTGTCCGTGAACCTGATACAAATGCCTTATTTCTGATCCTGACAATAGGTCAACCATCTCAACAGTATCCAACCTAACCCCCCACCTGTTTTCATACCAACCTGATCCATTCTTCACTGTCATCTGCTCCCCACCTTCTAATTCATCTGAAACATTTCCACAACTCCCCATAGGCCTCAGAGTAAGTCCCTTCCACCATGCATGGCAGTTTCTTGGTCATTGCCCTCCAGCGCCAACAGCCTCCTTTCGGCATCTCAAAAGCTGGCACGTACTGCTTCCTCTGCCTGGAAAACTCCTCCCCCAGCACTTCCTACGGCTGACTCTCTCATTACTTAGGGCCTAGTTCAAGTGTCATCAGAGAAGCCATCCCTGTTCCCCCAACTTTGAGTTGCCCTCACCTAAATTGCACCCTGTGCTATTCTGTAATGATGTATCAGATTCCTTTATCCAAATCAGTAATTTTCATGCTTGTTATTGTCTGTCTCTTCCTCTGAAATGTAAGCATCAGCACCCCCAAGCCTTGGTACAGTGTCCTTGTATAGCCCTAAGCCCTGCACCACTGTCTGGTACACAGTTGGCACCCAACTTGTGCTGGTTATTGAATGTCAAACGATGAATGACTATGTGAATGAATGACGGACAGAAGAATGGATGGATGGATGGAGGGATGGATGGAAGGTTGGATGACAACCATCTGTAAAAAGTAAGCATCTATTCTAACTCATGCAACTATGAAGAAATAGTTACAAAACGTATTCCAGTGTATTCTTTCCAAAAGTAACCCTTGTGTTAAATTAGATATTTGGAAAGAAGAAATCTCAGATTGTATAAAGAGTAGGAATTTTTGCTGATGGATGATGTCAATGTTAGTCAGTTGGAGGTAACTAAGGAAACTGCTTTTATGTGGGTGTTACTTCAGGTACTCTGTGCTCCCTGAAACTTACAAAGGGCTTAGCGATTTAAAATTGGTGGTGGGATTTGCTCAAGCAGACTTGCTATGTAACAATTTATCATCATGACAGGGGCTGAGGAGTTCAAGGCAACGTGCTGATGCTTGCTTTCCTAAGTCACGGCTCAGGAGAAAATATATTTTGTTAGGGAAATTAGAATCCTCCAAATAGATTCTCCAGTGTATTAATATCTCTGCTGGACTCAAGATTGGATATTTCTGTTTACAACTTGGTTATCTTTATTTGTATCTGTCCAATTTCAAACGGGCCACTAGGAGGACATGTTGCCAGCTGTTTTAAATTTTAAAAGAACAATTTTATCAACATGATAGCTTTTTAAACCCGTATGCACCTTATGGTGAGAATGTGATCCAAAATAGGGTAAAACAAAAGTGCTAAAAATATACATAGATCTTGCTAGCATTCTGGGCATCCAAGTCTTCCAGGTTAAATCACATTCTCCTCGAGACGGAAGCACCAGTGGAGACTTAGACCATATTGTATTTTACTTCTTCAGTACAGATTAGTCTCAAACTCTGACACCAGCATAGAAAAACGCTTCCCCTGGGTTTGGAAAGTCGTGAGCTGCAGGCATAAACTGAGAAAAACAAAGATCTGAGTGAAGACTGAGCCCTCCAGTTCCCTGGGAGGAAGGCAGGAGTAGATAAGAGTAGACAGAACACAGCAGCCAGGCGAGGGCTAATCATCCTGTCAGAGGAGGAGACAGCCCCAAACTCCACTAGGACAATAGTGAAGGCTCACAATATTCCCAATTATCGAGCTAAGCAATGTCATGACCTCTCTGACTTTCAGAAGCACAGAAAGTGGCTCATCAGAACTCAGGCAGCAGGCACAGAGCTCTGAAAGAAGCACAGTGTACGGAGAGCGAGGGAAACCATCCATCTATCATGTGTCCGCGGGACACCTGGTGGTATAGTTAGGGCTTCATGTGCCCATTCATTCTGTGCTTCATCCCCTAAAGGACTTAAAACAATCCCGGTTCTCCATGCAAACCATGCATAAGATTTTCTTGAGGAAAAAAACTCAGGTTCTGTAACTAATTCAGACTCAGGTGGTTATAACCGGGGGAAGAAAGAACTGGACAGATGGGGCACGGGCATGGGAAGGAGGTGTTTTACTGGATGCCTTCTAGATGTTTGGTTGAAAGTATGGAAATGTGTTATTTATTCAAAAATAAATTAAAAGTTTGAAGGTACAGGGTCCAACACTTTCGGATGACTTTGAAAGCAAGCTTTTTCCCACATAAGCTACCATTTTGGGAAATGCAAGCGAGCACTTCCTTGCCAGGATTAACAATTCCTTCAGTCTTTCTCAGCCAGATCGCTGGAAGCGTATTTTGTGGAGCTGAGCATTCTTGCCTGATTTCTTCACCCTGTGGGTATTAAAACCCTAAATTAAGAAGCCACGGATGAACCAACGACTTCCAGACCCTCTTAGCGGATAGTGGATTACTAGCAATAACAAAGCCTAACATCTTGTTTAATTTTCCTTGTTAATTGACAGGATAATAAGCATCGATTCTGCACGTATGCATGTGTTGGCTGCGTCACTGCAGTCGGATGGCAGGTTTTATTCATGAGGAGGCCCCAGATGGCTCCGGTGACCCTCAGAACCAGGTCTTCCCTCCGAGATGAGCATCACAACGCCTACATAATGACAAGTCATCAATGGAAAATTGAAGGTTCTCACCCCCCCCACCCCATTACACTGTAGGATCATTTAAGCCCAGACCAATCAAACATCCAGCATTCTTGCTCAGAAATGTCATCTCTACTACATCAGACAGGTAGCAAAATGCTTCGGGCCACCTGCTGGCAGCTCCACTGGGGGGCCCATGACAAAACTGCAGTCTTCCCAAGTGCTGTTGCTGACACCCCGCCAAAGAGAGGAGGAAGGCCTGACAAGAGACTCTGTACGTTGTCAACAGGTTTGGGCCCTGTGCCTGCTGGCTTCTGGAACACAAATCTCAAAGAATGGTTTCATTACAAAACAAATCAACAAGTACAGATGTGGCATGAAACATGTAACACAAAAGGGTCATCCTAAAGACCAGATGTTCCAATGCGGACCATTATGAGATCACAACGGTGTGGGCATGCAGAAAGAGGACAGCAAAATGTAGATATAAAACTTATTAGAGAGAGCAGAGAGAGAGAGAGAGAGAGAGAAATAAATAACAAACAAAGAAGCGAATACCTAACTCCACCGTCTGTGGAGGCAATGAGTAGGGACAGGAACGCAGTGGAGTTCCCCGAATGTGGGTGGTGTGAGTGGCAGACAAGAATGGGGAGGTCCTATCAGCTGTGTGCTGTCAGATCAGATGATAGGCTCTGGAGCAAGTCATGAAGCTCCCAGGGCGTGTTCATGAATATACAGCAAGTATTTAAATAAGCTAATGTTTCTAACACTGCAGAGGAACATTGTTTCCAGAAAGGCGGAGTGGACATATTTTCCCTAATCCTCCTGCTCAGTACAGCTAAAAAGCCTGGACACGACACATAAACACAAGTCTAAAGGTGGAGAGAAGAAGACAGATCTTCAAAGGAACTTGGAACTCAGACAACAGGGCAGTGGATTCCCTGGGGTTCCTTTTTGTCTCATTTATACCAGACTGGGTAAGAAGGAAGCACCCAGCCACTCTAAAACACCAAAGGACACAAACGGAAGAAGTCCCAACAAAAGTCTGTTCTCTCTAGCCAAAGTAGGAAAAAGACAGCCTAGCAAAACAGACAATTTTTAGAAAATAATTGCTCTACTCCAGCTAAACACAACTACAGAGACATTAGAGAGAGAGAGTGAGAAAGAGCATGAGCAGGGGAGAGGCGTAGAAGGGGAGGGAGAAGCAGATTCCCTGCTGAGCAAGAAGTCTGATGCAGGACTCAATCCCAGGACCCTGGGATCATGATCTGAGTCAAAGGCAGACACTTAACTGACTGAGCCACCCAGATGCCCTATTTGTCAGTTCTGTTTTGCAACTGTATCTGCACTGATTTTAATAGCTTCAGACTCCTAGGGAGTGCTCAATAAATATTCATTTAGGAGATGAATTGCCAGTTCACTTCTCTATGTGTATTGCAGGGTCCTCAGCTCTGTTGTTGTTGTTGTTGTTAATTTAAAGGTTTTTATTTTTAAGTCATCTTTACACCTAACGTGGGGCCTGAACTCACAACCCTGAGAACAAGTCACACACTCCTCCGACTGAGCCAGCCAGGCACCTGGAGTCACTCTATCGTTACGAAAATTACATGAGAAAACACAACTTTCCTAGAATATATAAAGAACTTCTACAGTTAAACAAAAGCTTTTTTTTTTTAATGAGGAAAGGATTGCAATAGACATTTCTCTGAAGAGATAAACAAATTATCAACAGGCACGTGAAAAGATGCTCCATATCATTAATGAGAGGGAAATGCAAGTTAAAGCCGCCAGGAGATGCCACCTCATTAGAATGGCTACTACCCAAAAAGCGGGGGAGGGGACAAAAAAAACCAACAACAGCAAAAAACAGAAACTAAGTACTGGCAAAGGTGTGGAGACATAAACTCTTGTGCACTGTTGGTAGGAATGTAAAATGGTTCAGCTGCTTGGAAAACAGTGTGGAGGTCCTCAAAAAATTAAAAAAAGAATTAACATATGCTCCAAAATGCAATTTCTGGGTATATATTCAAGTGAATTGAGAGCAAGAGCTCAAACAGATATTTGCTCACCCATACTCATAGCAGCATCGTTCACAATAGCCGGAAAGCAGAAGCAGCCCCAGTGTCCACCCATGGACGAATGAATAAACAAAATATGGTAGATATATACAATGGGGAGAGGGGAATATGGGCAAGTATTGTTTTAATGAGTAAGAGTTTCCCTCTGCAAGATGAAAAGAGTTCTGGAGATGGATGGTGGTAATGCTTGTATGAGAAAAAGAGTGTGAATATACTTACTATTGCTACTGGACACTTAAAAAATGGGTAAGATGATACATTTTATGTTATATGTAATTTACCATACTTTTAAAAAATTGTACAAATCACAACATAGTAGAGCCTCGTTGAATGGAGATTATAGAGGTGGAGTCTAAAATGTATATTTTATAACAACCCTGTGTTCTTGCCTATCATCATAGCTAGCCAAAGAGGATTTAGCTATATATGTAGGTCTCATCACCATTTATATCAGCTTCCCACTCTGGCAAGATCAATCAGGAAAGGGGGGAATGTCAGGGAAGGGTCAGTGCCAGTGACTTCAACAACACTACCATCCAAAAGTTAGATATTGCCTGGCTACATAAGATACTGTCTCAGCAAGCAAGCAAGAAAGTATCTGGTCTCCTTTTACTGCAGAAAAAGAACAGAGCTGACTATAGAATAACAGGATTAGATTAGGCCTTGAGAAAAAATCAATACAAGTTATCCCAATGCCCAGAGCCCATCTTTCTAGTTTTCAACAGAGTTTGTGGAAACAAAATTAAAGAACTCGGCAAACTGAATTATTCCCATAACGTTCCCATTGGAAAGGAAAGGATCATCTTTACAAATAGAATTAAAGACATATTCAGTTGGAGAAGGAAATTCTTAAGGCATATTCTTGCCTGGTGGAAGGAAGAAGGGTGGTAAGACGAGTCCAAGCACTGGTAGGTCAATGAACTGAGCTACATTCTTCCGTCAGCTGTGGGACCACAAGGGTGCTGGAAGACACATTGCCTTCCCTGATCATAGCCTCAAACAGAGGTGACCCAAGCTTCCTTCACTTCTTTCTTCAAGTGAATTCACTTGACAGAGGCTTTAATAAATTTTATGAATTTATTATTTAATAATAAATATATATCTAATATATTTTATGAAGTAAAATATTTTTACACGTGTATATGCCCATGGGACCACCTCCCAAGTCAAGAAATAAAATTTTCATTATCCACAAAAGTCCCCTCATACTGTTTCCTAATCAGTCTCTCTTCCAAAGGGTAACCACTTTTCTAACTTCCGTGACCTGATATTAGTTTTTCTTGTTCTTGAACCTCATATAAATGGAATCCCGTGGCCTATGTACTCCTTTTTTGCATCTGGCTGCTTTATTCAACATGTGGTTTGGAAGTTTATTCATGTTTTTTGTGTATTTGTAGTTTATTCTTTTTTATTGTAGAGTACTGTTTCAAAGAGTATAACCAAACAGCCAGTAAGCATGAAAAGATACTCAAAACCATTACTCATTAAGGGAATGCAAATTAAAATTGCATTGTGATACCAGACTAAATAAAACTTTAAAAAGGCTGGCAATGCCAAGTGTTGGGGAGGGTATAGCAAAACCAAGACTCATGTATTATTGGTAGAAGAGTAAAATGGAGCCATCTTTTTTGGAAAAGTCTTTGGCAGTATCTAAGAAAATTAAATGTAATTTAGTCTATGACCCAGCAACTCTATTCCTAGATATACATCCAAGAGATGTGAGTACATACGTACACAAAAATACTCATAGAAAAATGTTCATAGCAGCTTTATTCATAATGGTCCCAAAATGGAAACAACCCAGATATCCAGATTCCTAAACTGTACTATATTCAAATGAAGAGTGTTTGAGGCTCTACAGTGGGTAAAACATACCCTTCCTTCCTGTCATCTCTTCCCGTCACGGGCATGACCCCCTCTTCTTAGGGATTCCATTTCATCCTCAGGTTCCCCTGAGAGCAGGGAGGGAGCTCTGGACACTACATATCTCCCAGGATCACATATATGCCTGACTTTCTCTCGTGTAGGTCACATCCTAGATTCTGGGTCACAGGGTAGGTAGTTAACAAAAGTCCAACTTCATAAACATTTCCTGAGCAGGATGCTAGACCCTGAAAGGCAGATACAAAGATAAGGAAGATGTAGTCCCTGCCGAGGACAGAGTGGTTGACAGCCTGATTCCTGGAGTCACAAAGACCTGTGCTTAAATCTCAAATCATACTCGTGGTGTGCTCCTGGGCAGGCCCTGATGTCCTCATCTGTGTAAGGCATCTGCACAATGCAAATGACAGTAATAGGGCCACCAAAAGTGCTTTTTTTTTTTTTAAAGATCTTATTTATTTATTTATTTAACAGAGAGAGAGAGAGAGAGAGAGAGAGAGAGAGAGAGATCACAAGTAGGCAAAGAGGCAGGCAGGTAGAGAGGAGGAACAAGTCTCCCTGCTGAGCAGAGAGCCCGATACGGGACTTGATCCCAAGACCCTGAGATCATGGCCCGAGCTGAAGGCAGAGGCTTAACCCACTGAGCCACCCAGGTGCCCCCAAAGGAATTTTCTAAGAACTGGATGTGAAGCACATAGCTCTGTTGGAAATGAGTGCTATCGACGACGATGATGTTCACCCTCTAGCGAGGAGAAGAGATAAACCATAACTAATTACACATTCAAAGCAGATGATCACAAGTGTTAAAATAGAGGTAAAATGTGCTACGGAGAAATAGAAAGGAGAGGCTAATTTGGGCTAGAACATTCTAGTAAGATTTCTCGTAGGATTTATGGAGAGCGGGGTGTCAGCTGAGGCAACAAGAACCACAGCTCTAGTTTTCGTGATCAAACAGTGCAGCGAGAGGCAACAGGCTATAATAAAAAGAGCATCAAGCGTGAGACCGTACAGCCTTAGGGTTGAATCTAGGCTCCCTCATTTATTAGCCATAGGATTTCGAGTGAGTCATTTAACACCTCCAAGCTTCTGTTTCGTCATTTATAAATGATGGCAATCCCTATGTCTAGGGGTTGTTGAGGAGAAAAGGAATTGTTTATCAAACACCTAGCACACCGCCAGTTTCTCCAAGCACACGTTTTCACCATCACATTAACTGCCTGAGAAACTCTGCATCCGCACACACACAGCTCCTCTTGGGGTGAGACTGGTGGCTCTTTTCAAAAAGGCGACATCATAAGCAACCTGGTGACATTTGCCGACAGCAGCACCTCTCACGGTGGTTATAAAACGCTTGGGAAATCTGGCAGTCCTTTCAGCCAGGAGAATGCACACGTACGTAAATGTTTTTACACAATTAAGAGATTCTGAGACTCCCCCAAAATGTAATTCATGAAGCCACCGAGCTTCCAGAACCCCCATGACCTAGCAGCAGAAAAAAGCGTCAGCCAAAGGGCCAAAGGCAAGTCTCTTAGAGCCTCCCTCCTGTGATCTGCTGTTTAAGATTGGCAGAATAAAAAGCAGGGTCGGGAAGCAAGGTGTGAGAGCAAATCTGTGAGCGAAAGCCTCTCCTCTGATGACATTTTTTCTCGCTCAGACAGTTGACCAAGCCTCAGCACCATCAGCAGCGTGCTGGGCGCGCACACGGTCAGCCTGCTGAGCGGACACGGAAGAGCCCCGGGGCTGCTCCCGTGGGACGGGGTCTCGGGCATGGATCCCTGAGTCCACGAGGCATCATTTCTCAACCCCTTGCTAGTGACGCCTTTCCTCTCCCCAAACCCATACCTGTCTCAGTACACTCCTGTGCCACCCTCTTATTGCCAATGGGCCAGACTGACTGAGAGATTGTTTTAAATGGTTTTTCCAGGTGGGTCAGCCCTGTGTGTAAATAGCCGGAATGTTCATGATGTTATGAGATACTGGTTTAGGGAAAAATAATGTATTCTCACCTGAATGGTCAGCAGATGCTGCTATGTCTTTTTAAGAATGTCACCAGTGATTTGGGGCACCTGGGTGGCTCAGTGGGTTAAGCCTCTGCCTTCAGCTCAGGTCATGATCTCAGGGTTCTGGGATCAAGCCCCACATCGGGCTCTCTGCTCAGCGGGGAGCCTGCTTCCCCTCTCTGTCTCTGCCTGCCTCTCTGCCTACTTGTGATCTATCTCTGTCTGTCCAAAAACCCCCCCCAAAAACAAGGAATGTCACTGGTGATTTGACCTTCTTCTTCCTCTCCCCCTCTTCTTCCCCTTCACCTTGTTCATCTCCTGCTCCTGCTCCTTCTTTTTCTTCTTCTCCTTCAGCATCATCATGTTGTTTCTTGCCCATTTGTTTGCCCCTCTCTCCTATTCCATTCTCCGACCTCCTCTATGCCGCGGAGGCTAATTCAGACAGAGTCTACCTCCAAGGTTCGCCTGCTGCACTGGCTGGAGATGAGCATGTGGGGTTCTTCTTCCCCACTCTCTCCCTGCTTTGTCTGATTTCTGGCAATGGCTGCCTCCCTTCAACCACAGCACTGTGAAGTAGCCCTTCCTATAAGAATCCAGGTGTCACTGGCCTCCATAACACGATTTCTTCTGGCTCCTTCAAGACTAAGGATGCTAGTCTCTTATTATCGCTGGACTCTGGGTGCCTCAGCATCCATGCTGAAGTCTCCTAACCCCACCCCCCTGAGGCATCCTCTCATGGGTGTCTCTGGAGCCTTCTGAGCTAGGTTCTGCATCCCGCCAGGACTCTGATGACAAGATCCTCTCTAGCATCATCTTCTCGAGGACAGTTATTTGTTGGCAGCTCATCATGTGTCACTGTGTTGACTTCTTCACCAAAATGAACTCACTCAGCCTTCCTGTAATTCCATGAGGAAAGTCTTATTTTGCAGGTGACAAAGCAGACCTCACAGTTTTAAAGATCTTCCAGACACAACCAGGGAGTGGCAGAGTCAGAATTCCAACTTAGACCTTTCTACTGTTGAGCCTCTTTTGGACCACTACCCATGGTTCTCCAAAACGGTGCATCATCTGGAATGTGTGTTACAGATCCAGATTCTGGGAAACCCACCCGGAGCCCTCTGTGAGGAAACCAGCTCTAGGTTCGAACTTGGGCAGTGAGGGTGGCTCAGGGTTATCATCTGACCCACAGGAGATCATGGCACAGGCTAAATGACAACCTATGGGGAGGGCTGGCATTAAAACTCTAACGGTTATGGTAGCAGTAATTAGTAAGGCCAATCAAATTCTCTCTCTCTCCAGTTTAAATTTAAAAAGCTAAGGGATTAGCCCGGGCATAGAGGGAAGAGAGAAAAGAAAACCCATCAAGGGAAGCCAGCAGTGAGAGAGCGACATAGCCTTATGGTACACAGTGGCCAGTGATACCGTGATAAGATAGCAGTGTCCTGGATCCAACTGGAAGCCTGGACAATGACTATTCTTAGCTTCTGTTGAGATCTATCTCCTCTCACCCATCAACTCACCAGTGAGCCAAGTAATTTTTGGTCATGTCTTCTCTGGACCAGACTTATCTGAGTGAACAGATCCCCTGGTTTTTACAGAAAGGGCTGTAAGTTAACACAAGAGAAGTGGCCTTCCCACCAGTCTTTCTGCATTTATCCTGCCACCTCTATAAACCATTATTCACATTGAAGCCAGAGTGATTTTGCCAAAAGGTAAATCTGACTTTACTATCTTTCTTGCTTAAAATCCACGAATGCTTTCCTATTCTTGTGACATAGAGTGAAAATTCCCTACTGTGACCTACCAGCTCATGCACGGTCTTATCCAGCACGCCCTCCCTTCCTCCTCAGCTGGGGCTTCACTCCTGGTCAGCCTCTCCGGTCCAGACACATGGACCGTTCCTTCAGTCCCTCCTGGTCACCACACTCCTTCCTGCCCCCGAGATTAGTACAAGTTGTTCCTTCTGCCCATGATGTGGATCCTTGGCCCTTTGTCTACTTCACTCCTACTCATCATCAAACACTACTTCCCCAGGGATGCCTCCCTGATCTCCCAGACTGACACCAATCTCGCAGCATCCCCTCCCATGGGTGTGACTTTTTTCATTAATATCCATCTTTCCCACTAAGTTGTCTGTGATCAGGGCCCATGTCTGATTTTGCGTCTCCAGCACCTTGCTCAAATATGTGCTGAAAGCATGAATGGTTTAATGTCCACAAATAATAACACTAGCTCAAAGCTCTTCTGAAAGTACCTTATATAGTTGTCATGGAGTGAACAACAATAGTAACAGTGGGTAAGTGACCATTGCTTAGGAAAAACCAACACACAACAGGCGACCAGAGTATGTGTGGCTGTATGCACAGTAGCCGGGACCAGGCACTCCACTTGGAAGGGGACCCCGGTCTTTCTGCAGCCCCAACATCTACTTTAGCACCTAGGAAAATGCCCAAAAGGTCAGTGGCACATGGGTGGCTCTCCTTTACTGAGTTTCGTTTAAGCTTGCAGGTGCATTTCCAAAGAGTTCTTGCCCACCTGATGGCAAGTTTGGTGCTTAGTACTCATCCCAATCCAGCGTTACACTGAATTGGAGAAACAAAGGGAACAAATGGGCAGCTTTGATGGCAAACTGAAAAGATGATACAATTCACACAAATATCTTTGACTGCCTCTTGAGAAACATCTATATATCAAAATTAGCAAGGATTTTTAACTGTACACAAATTCTTTCAGATGATCCATGACAGAGGAAACTATTTCATATCATTCAACTGTGTCAAATTATAACTAATAAATTAAAAATATTCTTTCTCATGTAATATTATTAGGAGATGTACTGTAGTTCAAAAAAACTTTCTTGAGCACCTACCAAGTGCTAGGTAGTACTCTACCTGGTAGGGAAGGTTTTGAGATAAATTGCATAGCTCGTGCTCTCAAAGGCCTCGCAGACTAATGGAGATTATGGCCATAGAGTATAACAAGGGCAGAAAAAAAAAGAAGAAAAAAAGAAAGTTATACAAGCCATGTTGCAGGTGCACTGTAGGCAAAGTGAAAAGCTGCCACATTGGATAAAGAAGATAATAATGGTGCAGAGTTTCTTGAAAACTCACCAAGGAAAAACTTGGTCTTTAGTTTCTAGAACCCTTTTTTCTAGAAACTTGGTTTCTGGAAAACTCACCAGGGAAACTCACCAAGGAGACCATAAAAGACCTAAAATAACATAGAGTCCTCAGGATGCCTGGGTGGTGCCATTGGTTGAGCATCCAATGTTTAGTTTCAGCTCAGCCGATCTTGGGGTTGTGAGAGTGAGCCCTGCATAGAGCCCTGTGTGGAGCCCCACACTCAGTGTGGGGTCTGCTTGAGACTCTCTCTCCCTCTCCCTCTACCCCACCCCCTGCTCTCTCTTTCACTCAAATAAAAATAAATAAATCTTTTAAAAAATATTATAGAGTTCAGCTTCCTAATTTCACAAATAAGAAAAATGAGCCCCCCGCTGGGCCCCGCCCCACCGAGGTGATGAGGTTTTGATTAGTTCATGCCAAATCCAGAACTGGAACCCAAAAGCTTCCTTTAAGGAATTGTCAAAGATGTAACCCAGTACTACTGTTCTTACTGGCTTTCTCAAAAACCATTCCAGCCGTCGTGGGTTGAGATATCAAGCAAACTTTGATTTGCAGTTTGTGAGGGATCAAGATACATCTTCCTGCCTCCCATCTGGCCCCTTATCCAATTTCTTTCTGCTACATCAGGGGAAATAACTTTCCCAAATGCAAATCTGACCGTGCCATTGCTCTGTATTGAATTGCCTCCTTATAATCTGTTTGCTGCACTAGATTTTTAAGCCCCAAGAGTGCAGGAACAGATGCATTCCCACCCCCCAGCTCAGAACCTAGATTCTCAGGTAGGCTAAGCTACTGGAACAAATAAATAAACTTCAAATCCTTAGTGTTTTACAACACAAGAAGTTATTGATTTATTTATTTTTTTACTTTTTGTGTGACAGTCTGGAGCCAGGGTTCCAGATCTATGGCCGATTTACTCCATGTAGCCTTGTAGGGACCCAGGATGTCAGTGATGCTTGTGGTTTTAACATGTGGCTTCCAAAGAGTCCTGGATAATTTCTATGTTAGTCAGGTGGAAATGGGAAAGAACAGAGAAGAGCTTACATGGAGGGTGACCACACTTTTCTACTCCTTTTCCATTGGGTGGACTTTTGTCCAGAGTGACATAAATGCAAGGAAGCCTAGGCTGTCTAGTGGGCTAGACACACTTGAGCACTACTTTTCTACGTGGCAAGGAGAAAAAGGGGTTTGAAAGACAAATGATGTTCCACTAGAAGGTTCGCTGAAGATTTACTGAAAATAAATGAATTTTTAAATCATTGTACAGCTTTATTTTATTTTTTAAAAGATTTGTTTAATTGATTAATTAACTAATAGCATGGGTGAGCAGGTAGAGGGGCAGAGGGAGAGGGACACAGAGAATCCCGAGCTGACTCTGCACTATGCGCAGTGCCCGACATGGGGCTTAACCTCGTGACCCTGAGCTCATGACCTGAGCCGAAATCAGAAGTCCCTCCTGCAAAAACTGAGCCAGCCAGGTGTCCCTGCATTGCTTTACTTTAGACGCAGAGATGAATACCCACGCTCCAAAATCATTATGTTGCTTTCATTTTGTTGGCAGCGTTTCAATATCGAAACAACTGGCTTCAATAGAAGGTAAGACACAGGGTGACTGCGAGGTACGTATTTCTCCTCTGCCAGGACAGCGCACGGAGAATTAAAAACAACAGGACATCAAAGAATGCCAGAGATGTGAGAGAACCTGTGGGTACATCATCAAATATTCATCATGTTCTTTTTAAAGACTTGAGAACTGAGGTCCGGTGACAGGAATGAGTTTATCCAAACTTAGTCCATGCGAGGCCAAGCTCAGAGGAGAACCTGGGTCCTCCGACCCCTAATTCAGGGTGCTTCCCACGTGCCCAGCTGCCTCTCTATGGGCAGCATCTTCAGGCTGTCCAGAGCAAGACCATCAATATCTAAGTCATGATTGGTCACTGGACTCAGAAGGCAATCAACCCCCGACTGCCTCTGTTGATGGAGTGAGAACACAGTGTGGTCAACTCTCAAAACGTAAATATTTGCCCTCAAAATTCTATGTTATAGGTAAAATATTTTTCGAGCTAATAATATTGCCATAGAAAGGACAATATAAGGAAAAGACCGCCCCTATACTTGGATCATGATCTAATTCCAAAATCTGTGGCTTTAAAATATTTACAGAGTAAGAAGCACAAATGGGTAGTTACTATGTCGCAATTGTTTTTCTTCCTGGATGGCTGGCCGATGTCTCCAAAGGAGACTCTGTGTTTTTACTGAAATAAATTTCCATCATGATGAAACTATTATTTTTATACTGTCACAATAAGAAAACAGTGATTTCTGTTTTATAATTTACGCAATTTCGGATACTTTTGATAAATATCTCACCACATGGCTAATACAACTTATCCCTTCCAAGAGGCTGAGAGGGGTTGTAACTCTCTGCATCACCTTCACTGCCCCTAAACACACACACACACACACACCCATTCCCAGCACCAGACTCCCTACCCTGGATCGTTGGACCACATTTACTCCCATGCCTTGAAAAAACACAGTATAAACATGATTCATCTTCCCAGAATGTGTTTTATTCAATGACAAGTAGTTTTAAATGTTATCCATTGAAATAAGACACGGATAGAGCATGGAATAGAGGTCAATATGAACTCCCATTTTCTCTGCTGGCTGCTTGGGCCTGTACCCTTGATCTCTTTAGGGTGGGAACAAGGGATGAGTACATATTTGCCTCTAGCTTCCAAGACAGTTTTGTAGCAGGGAAGTTTGAGAAGCATTAGCGTGTTGGGGAAACTACTGACCTAGAGAGAAAAGAACAGAGACCTGGTTTTCTGCCCTGCCATGTACTACCGATGTGAATTTGGACAAACTGCTTCTCTCCGGTGGGTCTTCATTTCTTCATTTGCAAAGATAACTAATATTAGGAAAAGTTCTAAAACGAGGTGATTCTGACACCTTGCCACACTGAGAGTTGGTTTCTATAACTCTGAAGTGTCAGGAATTTCGCTAGATCTAACATTTAGAGCTCAGCGCCACGTTCCAGGGCAGGTAAGGGGAAAGAGGCAGAGGATGGCTCCAATGTTCCAACCAGCTCAGTTTAACACACATACACTGAGGTGTGTAACACACCAGGGCCGGGAAATGAGCATAGAGATAACTACAACATATCTCAATAATTTGTTTAGATTGATCGCATGTTGAAATGACAGTATTTCTGATCCATTGGGTTACATAAACTGGGTTATGAAAATGATTTTGTATGTTTCTTTTCACCCTTTTAACGTGGCTGCTGGTAAGATTAGATTATCTTTATGGCTCATGTGACATTTCTTTTGGGCAGCTCTGATCTAGAAGGAAATTCAGACGGATCAGCTATGTTTTGGTGTGAGGGTTATGATAACTCTGTGTTTGGGGAAGTAGAGAAACACAAAGGAGGAACCCATTTCCCATTCTGGGGTTTGGGAAAGAGTCCTACAGAGTGCACTGCCTGAGAAACAGTACAGAGAGGCAGTGTGCCTCATGGTGAGGCACCAGCCTGGCTGTGTGACCTTGAATAAGCTACTTACCCTTGAGCCTCTGTTTCCTTATCTGCAAAGTGGTGAAGATGTGCGAACCCACCTCGGAAGCCTGGTGTTAAGAGTTCAGTGACTCAAATCCTGTGCATCCTATGGGAGAAAATGGCTAGCATGTAAAATACTAGGTCTGTAATCGTTCATTTCAATTGTCTTCTAGAACGCAAGCACCAAATTAAGAATTGCTTTCTTGATACTGCTCACTGTTCCATCCCCAGAACTAGGACAGAGCCTGGTAATAAGTATTTGCCAAAAAATACTTGCTGGGAGAACGGAGTAAAGGGACTACACACAGTTTAGTATTATTAAAACATGAAAAGTGAGGTAGGAAACAGCAGGAGAGGCTGGCACGAAGTGCCCCATTTAACACCCTCTCTCACACGCCCCTTCCAGAGGCAAGGCAGCTGATAAAAGATGCCGAAAGAGAAACATCAACCCCTTGGGTTTTTAATAGGACTTAGCCCTTTACAATATGCTTTCACATATTTGCTCACAACTCTGTGAGGGAGACAGGGCAGGAATTAAAAGGCAACATGCTGAGTTTATTAAGGGAAGAACCCGACCATAAAAACAGGAAACCAAAACACCTCTGCAAACTATCATGAGTGTTGGTAGGACAACCAAGAGCACCTCGTTATCCTTTATTTGTAGTATTTTCTAGTTCAATTTGTACCATGAACATATGCTGTTTCATAGTCAGGGAAAAAATGCCTGCTGGGGTTGAAAGAATGGCAGAGAAGGAAGAGGAGTTGGCTTGCCCAGATGGAGGCTCCCATCTAGATTGCAGAGGGACCTGAACTTCTGGGGGTGTGGGGGAGGGGCTGGACAATGTCTGGATCCCACAGCCTCTGTGGAGATGGCCTTACAAAGAGAGACTCCAAAGCAGCAGGTCTCTCTATGGACTTTGAAGTCACACAGACTTTCAAATGCTTCGTCTGCCTCTTTTGCACAATGTGACTTTAAAACTCTTAATCTCTCCATGTGTCAATTTCCCATATGTAAAACTGAGACACAAATAGTGCCTACCTCTATGGGTTTTACTAAGCATTAAATAAAATTATGTTGGAAAAGCATCTGGCACCCAGTAAACAAGGAAGGTGTCTGTCATCATTTGCAAGCTCGCTTATGGCTTTCAAATATACCCCTTCCTCACCAGAAAGGCAGAGCCTGGAGATCACGAGGTCACTGTCCCCGTGACCCAGTAGAGCAGCTCATACGGGGCTGCTCTCCATGTTGTAGATGCCCCAGGGTGGTGTGCCAGGTTCCTCAGGTACTTCTTCGGGCTTCTTTGCACACTTCCCGGTTTGTTCTCCATGCCACGGCCAAAGCGATGTCTCAAAAACAAAACAAGATCATGGCAGCCCCTCTGAGCCTTCCCAAGTTACTCTTGGTTATTAATTAATGAACTAACTGGCCAGAATTACAGAAGGAATATTTACCTCTTAAAGAATTAAGCTATTTCCTCTAAGCAACGGGCTTCTTAAAGACAGAATAAATAGAGCTTATTCTTCAGGCACTTAAATTCAAGGTTACCACCTAATTGCATCCCACCACCTCAAACACACACACACACACTCCAGGGAAGGCGGGTAGACACAAGCTAGAAGAATATGCTCATTTCCTGGGATTACTGATGGGCAGCAAAGTGCTGGGTAACTGAGAATCTCAATTCTAGCTGTGGGGCATGGATGGGACTGGAGGAGATTATGCTGAGTGAAATAAGTCAAGCAGAGAGAGTCAAGTATCATATGGTTTCACTTACTTGTGGAGCATAAGGAATAACATGGAAGACATTGGGAGATGGAGAGGAGAATTGAGTTGGGGGATATCGGAGGGGGAGACGAAGCATGAGAGACTGCGGACTCCGAGAAACAAACTGAGGGTTTTGGAGGAGAGGGGGTTGGGGGTTGGGTGAGCATGAATTGCATGGAGCACTGGGTGTGGTGCATAAACAATGAACGTCGGAACACTGAAAAGAAATAAAATAAAATAAAATGGAAAAAAAATTCTAACTGTGGGTTTCATGGATGTGACAGAGAGGAAGGGAGGAGGAGGAAGAGGAGGTTAAGGACGGGGGAGAAAGGACTAAAAATCAAATCCAAAGAAGCAGGGAATGTTCTGAGGCTGGAGCTCGAGGCTCCACTGGACAAGCAGACGGAAGTAGGAAAGGTCAGGCTCAAGACATTGGCAGTGAGACTGAGGAGCAGAAACTAGGAAGGAAATCAGGGAGGAAGAAGCTGAGAACACAGGTTTGCAGACATTCATTGCACAAATATCTGTGAAGCACCTGCCATGTGCCAGGCATTATTCTAAATATCGCAGGTTCCACGGAATACAAGACATGCAAAAAAAAAAAAAAAAAACAAAACAAAAAACTCTATCTTCATGAGGTTTATGTTTTCCACATGGATTCCAACTCAGTAGTAGTGTGTCCTCAGCAAGATCACATCCTCCCGCCATCTGTAAAGTGGTAGATGATGCAGATACATACTATGCCTGAACTGGAAAAGTCGGCATAGCAAACGTATCAATTCTCCTCAAATTTCTCTTAAGGTTAATTGTGAGTCCTATAGATACACAGAAAGGAAAAAGGCCTAGAGTAGCTAAAATTGTTTTGAAAAAGGAGAAAATGGGGGACTCACCGTCCCCCATGTTATTGTTTACGATATGGCTATAGGAATCAAAACAGCAGGCCACTGAGAGAGGGTCAGATGCACAGATCGATAGAACAGAATAGGGAACCCAGTGACTGACCTATACAAAGATGCCCAACTGATTTTTGACAAAGAGAGAGGAAAGATACTATTTTTAACAACTGATAGAGGAGCAGGTGGTCATCCATGTTAAAAAAAAAAAAAAATGAACCTCTACCTAAATCTCACACATGCTACAAAAATGAACTCAGCGTGGACCATGGATTTAAATGTAGGCCCTAAGATTATAAAACTTCTCATTTCACGTGGGATAAATCTTTCATAAGAGGAAAAAAAATCGGTAAATCAGACTTCATAAAAAATTAGAAACTATTCCCGCACAAAGGATCTCAATTGAAAATACTGAAAAAAAAAAAAAACAATGGACAGAGTAGAAGAAAATATTTTCAAAGGAAAATCCGATTCCTTTCCAGGAGCTGTAAGTTCTGCATGGGCCAGTCCCACCTTCTTTCCTAATCAGACACCCTTCTCGGTTCCCACCACAGCTGTCTCCTAACAGCCCCCACGACATGCCAGACTCCTTCTGATCTGAGTGTCTGACTCCTTCACGTCTTCTGCTCCCTGAGCCTGGGACATCTGGCACAGTCCTACTCCCAACCTGACTCTCCCCAACCAATGATTTATAGGGCAGGATCTTTCTCATCCATTAGGTTGTAGTGTACATGTTCGTGTATTCTCAGAGACCTCCAAGACCAGCTACCTAAGTAGTTTTCATCCCAGATATATTTATTTTATTTTTTCTGTCTCTGTGCCTCCTTTGCTCATACATCACAAGCTGTAAATATGTATTATATATATATTATATGGACAAATAATTATTGAATATATATAAAAACAAATATATACATATTCTCTTCTTGATTATTGCTTATTATCTCTCTAGATTGTAAAGTAGATTGTAAGAGGGCGAGACCACATCCTGTTGTGTCACTTCTGGGTGCTGAGTCCCTTAGGAAAATGTCAGAAGTATAGTAAGGGTTCAATACAAAAGTTGTGTTATCCTGTCTGATCATCATTCTTGGTATCAACAATTGTTACACATGACCCAGGCTAAAAGCCATAAGATTTTTTTTTTTTCTGTTCTTCTTCTTCATTCATTAAACAGCATGTACAAGCACTTACTACATAGCAGGGATTTGTGCCCCTGGGAATACAGGGAGAAAGAAAGGTAAGATCCCTGACCTCATGGAGCTTGCCTCTGAGTTGAGAAGAAAGACTATTAAAAATGCAATAACTGTAATATGTGAAAAGTTCTATAATATAGGATGTGGTAGGGCCTAAGAGGTTAGAGAACACATGAATTTTCTCCACTGTACCTTGTGCAGTTCTCAGTGTTCACTGGGTACTACCCTCTGCAGAGGAATGAGTTAGCACCACCCTTTCAAGGAGATTAAACCAGAGAGACCAGCTGGGAAATCACTATGTCCTAGGCTGAGTCAAAGGGCTTCCCTTGTCCATCTTGATAGTAAAGAACCTGCTTTGGATGTAATCCTCCTTTATCACACTGATGGGAGGTGACGCTTTGATTGACATAGAACGTAAATTCCACAAGAGCAGGACCTTCTCTTACTCAATGTGGCACCCTCAATGCCAGAGACTGAGCCTAGCACATAGTAGGTACCCCTTAAATATTTTATAGATCAGCAAACCAACACTGAGAGAGGTGAGGTGTTTTCTCAAGGTCACATGACAAAATGGTGGGAAATCTCATCCTGATGCTACTGATTCTTATTGTCCCTGAAGAAAGTGTTTTTTTGTTTTCTTTTTTTAGATTTTTATTTATTTATTTGACAGACAGAGATCACAAATAGGCGGAGAGGCAGGCAGAGAGAGAGGGGGAAGCAGGACCCCTGCTGAGCAGAGAGCCCCATGTGGGGCTTGATCCTAGGACACTGAGATCACGACCAGAGCCAAAGGCAGAGGCTTAACCCACTGAGCTGCCCACGTGCCCCCTGAAGAAAGTTTTGTTTCCCTTGTTTAAAGATCCAGGGCCAGATGTTCCTATATCCCACTCCCTGATAGAGGGCAAAGAATCCAAGGACAGGGCTGCATTGACACACATCTTCGAATCCTATGCCTCCAGGTTCCCTTGGAAAATATAACCTCATGTCTGGGGAAGAGTCATTCCTAACCTAGACAACATCACTTCTTCCCTTACAGCTCTGAAGAAGGGCTCAGATCTGGAAAAAGCCATTGCCACTATCGCACTGATCTTCAGAAACTCTTCTGACCCTGATGGGAAACTTGGAAAAGCTACTGCCAAAAATCTGCTGCAAACCCAATTTAGGAATTTCACAGAGGTAAGTGAATTAACAGGCATGAAGAAACAGGGACCACACCATCACGGCGGGCCCAAGAGCCAGCAATCACGTTCTTTCATTCAACAAATATTTAATGAAGACCTACCATTTGTCAGGAAGTGAGCTGAGCACTGGAGTTAATGCAATGGACAACCCAGCAATCTAACAATCCTGCAGAGCAGAGAAACATGCTGAAAAAAGAAATAAGAAATATTCAAATAACCATGAAACAGGAGAGCATGCACTGAAAGAATAAAATAGAGGGACCATCTTGGAGCAGTCGGTCCAAGAAGCTTTCCTGGAAAACAAAGGTATAGCTGAGATCTGAAGAATGAGCAAGAGTTAGTAATGCCAGGGAGGTGGGTGAGGGCTGAGAATGATAGCATGCCACGCAGAGGAAATGGTATATGCAAAGCCTGTAAGGCAGGTCGAAGACCTGGGAGGGCTGGGAAGTAGTTGGTGAGAAGGGAGAGGAAAGTAGGAAGCACTAGGAGATAGGCTGAGGAGGTAGACAGAAGCCAAATTACAGAGGCACCACCTGAGGGCAGAAGGAAGCCAGGCATGGTCTCTAAGTCCAGGACTAATAAGTTACACCACCTGCAGATGGAACTGGGGTTGGGATGGGGAAAGAACAAAGAGAGAGTGTGAGGAAGCATCCAAACCAAGGACAAGGATGGTTGGGACTAAGGTGGTGAACAGGAGAGACATCTGGAAGGTGGAATGAATGGGATCTGATAACTGATTGGCTGTAGGGTTGAAGGACAGGAGAAGCAAATGATGACATCCCACTTTCTGACCTTGGGAAGAAGTGGGTGGTGGCCTTGTTCCCAGAGAAGATAATGATTGGGAGATTAAGCAGATTTGAGGTGAGGTGCGGTGGGGGGAGAGGTGATGAGTTCCATTAGAATGTGTCAATTTTAAGATGTCCATGAAACATGCTAGAGGAGAAGGACAGCAACAGGACATGACTTGGGCAATCAGAATAGAGATTTGTGTTGGCAATAGAGAAGTCAGAGTTAGCAGTAGATAAAGAGCCACAGACCTAAATTACCTACAGGCATATTCCCCAACCTTCAGTATTTTCCCCGTATCTGCCTATAGCTTGTATGACAATTCACTTGGAACTTTTTCTTTAACTCTCCACTTAATTAAATTTATAGTAATACGTTAGTGCTATTGTAAATGTTAGTTCAGTGGGTAAAAGTGGAAGGTAGTAAATGAATAGATGGCTATTAACTTGTATTTGATATTTATTCCTGCATCACCTAAAACTAAGTTATATTCTACAAGCATACTTTGGGAAATGCTGGCCTTGGGGAAATGTGTAAGAAAAGAGGGGCTCGTGCAGAGTCTAGTTCATCAATATTTTGGGTAGGGAGAGTAAGAAAAAACTTAAAGCAGTCTCTAAGGTGCTATGTGTGTTCTGAGTTATTAAAAAGATAGGTATTATAATTGCATTAAAATATAAATGTAATGGGTTTTGTATATGACAGTTATATTGGGTGTCATCCACTGGAAGAAAGCTGGGTCAAAGGGACAACATCCTGTGAATCTTCGGTTATTTTAAAACACTGTATGAGACATCAACCTTGGTTTTGGATCCACGAATAAGTGATTTTAAAAAAAAAAAACAATTTCATTGAAACAGACTAGAACGGTGGTTGCCAGGGGCTGGGGGGCTGGGAGGGGGGAGTGAAGTGATGTAGGTCAAAGGACACATTTTCCTTTACAAGAAGAATAAGTATCATTTGTATTATTCTTTGATTTTTTTTTTTAAAGAAAGACTTTTTCAGCCAGAATTATCAGGCAGAATTTGACAAGTGGTAGAAAGTTCTAGGGAGTCTTTAAGGAAGGCGTGGGTGAGTAAATCCTATAACATTTGCCTGCATCAGAGGCCTAGAGAAATGACAAATTCCAGAGAGAAAAAAAGCCTCCTAGTTGACGGCTGGGCAGTTCCTCAGAGAGCTTCTAACCAGCATGAAAAGGAGCACCTAGTGGAGGGTCATCCTGATGTCCAGTCGTCGCCCTTATGTGTGTGGATACTTCCTAGACCCCCGTGGATGCCTGAACCCAGAGACAGAACCTAACCCTGTACAGACTGCTGCTCACTCTGCACAGGGAGGCTAGGAAGTAGTTGGTGAGAAGGGAGAGGAAAGTAGCAGGCACTCCAGGGAACTCAGAGGCATTCTCAGTATTAATGGCGATAAGCTTCACTTTGCACAGAGCAAACGTGGAGTAATGTCAGAATGCAACCTGGGACCCAGCACCCAGCGCTGTGAGATTCCTTAAGGCAGGCAGGGGTACCCGAGTCCACGCCTAAGATGGCGGCCCCTTGGTTCCTAACTGGTCTTTTTCCGGCATCCCCATGTGGAGTGGGGATATCTCTAGATATAGTTATCTCTATTCTGGTGAATAGAGATGGATCTTTTGGCTAAGGCCTGGGTTCTGAGGGAACGTCTCCTTTCTTACAAGCCTAACATAATTTGGGGGATCTTGACCCTCTATAGTCAGTCATTTATAATAAAACTGAGCATTTCAATGCACTGGTAAGAAGACACGAAAACAAGAGGCTTCTGGGTGTCTCCGTTGGTTAAGCTGGGGACTCTTGGCGTTGGCTCAGGTCTTGATCTCATGGCTTACGAGTCGAGCCCCAGCTTGGGCTCCCTGTTCAGCAGGGGTCTGCCTGGATATTTTCTCCTTCTGCCTTCTCTCCCACTCGTGCAAGTGCGCACTTTCTCACTTCCAAATAAATAAATAAATCTTCAGAAGAAGAAGGCGAAGAGGAGGAGGAGGAAGAAGAAACAGAGCAAGATGGCTGGTCAGGCCCCAAGAGAGCCTGGACTTGGGTCAGCTCCTGTGCTCTTTCAAAATGCGGAGCGCGGTGGGGAGGGGGAGAGATCTGGCACACCTGCGTGATCCTGTCCATTAAGCCTCCAACTGTGGCTCAGGTTGTGATCTCGGTGCCCTGGGATGGAGCCCCGTGGTGGGTCCACATTATCAGGGAGTCTGTTTGAAGATTCTCTCCCTCTCCCCTGGCTTGTGCTTGCTCTCCCTCCTTCAGACAAATAATTAACTTTTAAAGAGAAAGAGACATCTACAGCCACCTCTGACATTTGAGCAGTGTGCCATTCCACTGGTAAGTAATCCTATCTCTGCCTTGGATCTGACCCTTTCAAAATAGCACTGAGCTGTCCCGCAGAGAGGCAGGGGAAGCTCCTCTTGCCCTCACGATTAGGTGGGACCTCCTGAGAGAAGCAAGAGCCCAGGGAAACAAGAATGGTCTAGCCTGTAAGAGGAATGTATCATCATTCCTAAAGGGCCTTAGTTATTGCTGTGATGGCTTTTTACAGCTAGCACATGGGTGAGCATTTGGGGTTGAACTAAATGCAAACATCGCTCAGAATAACAGAGAATCAAATGACCCTAATGTTTTTAATGCTGCTTGGGAAGATATTTCACAAGCTGTGGTTGGAAACTAAAAAGCCTCTCCGTGTCTGTACTACTCATGTGTTTTTCCTTCAATCTATTTACGAGGACTGTGGACTTGGGGGTGATTTATGATCAAACTAAAAGCTGAACAATTTTGCAAAGCACAGATTTTCTATTAGCATTTTTATTTCGTATTTCTGGACAATTTTATTGTTCAGTGCAACACAGAATGAATACTTCCCATAACAGAGATTGTATTAAAAAAAAAACAGATTATATTTTGAAATTCTGAAAACGTAACGTATCTGTTTCTAGAGAGGCAGATAGCTTAGCAGTTAAAAGTGTGGGCCCCAGGATCAGAAAGTCAAGACTATGAATTTGGGCTCCATAGATGCCTAGGTTGGGACAAGGTTCTCAATTCTCACTGAATCTCTGGTGCTTATCTGTAAAATGGGGATAATAATAGTGTTTTCCATGAGGTCACCACAGAAATTCAGTGAAATAACCTATGAAAAGATATAACACAATGCTCAACCGGTAGCACTAATAACAACTTGACATGACATTATTAATAACATGTTACAACATGTTACAAAAACATGTTAATAATATGTTTCTTATTGCTTGTTTTCTGTAAAACCAATGTGGCAAAATGAATTTGGTTTTGACTTCTTCTTTATTCTCACAGGGACAAGAAACCAAGCTCAAATACTAAGACCTCCTTTCTGAACTCGACAAGCACACTGAAAATAAGCTTGATTTTGAGGATTTCATGATTTTGCTTTTAAGCCTCACTGTAATTTCAGATTTGCTGCAAAATATATGGAGTGTAAAAATCGTGAATTAAATAGCTTTAAATGTGCAGTTAAACAAAATAATGGTAGTAAACAGTGTTAAATGCTTAAGGATTTTTTTCTGTTTTATTTTTAATTAATTGAGCCTTCTGATCATGAATTTGGAAAGGCCTGGGATGGTTCTGATTGCTAATATTTGGATCCAATGCAACTCCAAAAGTCCGTGCATACTCTTCAGGATGTTTAAATAGTACAGTGTCTGGGTCCTTTACAATAAGATAGATTTGATACCACTGAATATCAAATTGCTTTTGCTTAGTCAATAGAGACTTAGAACACTTTCCTTATAGTCATTGACTTACTCATTCATTCATTTATTAATTGATGTTTGTTGAGTGTCTACCTGATGGTACTGCTGAAGATCCGTAATGAACTAGCTATATAATCTGTACCCTCAGACATGATTACAGAAGTCTTGCAGAAGAGGTGGACATTTAACACTGTATTAGTCAATTGCAAATACAGTATAACTATAACCATGATAAGGGCATTAGGATACTAGAAGAGTTCATTACCTGACATGGGCTCAAAGGTCAGAGAAACTTTATTGACATTCTACAAAAGGCAAAACTACCCAGAGGCAGGAGAGATTAGTGGTTGCCAAAACCGTGGGAGGGAAGTGAAGTTGTTCACAAATGGGCACGAACGAACTCTCAGGAGGGATGGCAATGTTTTATATCTTGATTGTGGTGGTGGTGACATGACTGTACACATTTTTCAAACTCTTAGAACTGTATACTAAGTAAAAAGGATGAATTTTACTGTATGTGAATTATACCTAAATAACCACGACTTAAAACCAAAACACCCCAATATCCTCGCAATGTTTGCCAACTCTTTGTTGCCAACCAACAACTTTCTGAGAGTATCTTCTAAAAGCGGGTATGTTTCAAGGACACACATCCCCTATGTCCATGCCTGTGTTCCTGACTTTGAATATACACACATACACACACATCAGTGCCTGAGCCTTCAAGACAGACTTCCACAAAGACATTTACTCATTTAAAATTACTATAACTTCCAAAATCCCTCCCCCTTATCTTGCCTTTTCTTCCTAGCTCAACACTGTAAGCCTCACATACACATGTGAAGAACCCCTTTCAGGCGGCAGACCTTGACCCTTGGTCTCATCCTGTAGTGTTCCCAACCCACCAAGACCCAATCCCTTGGCCCTTTCCACTTTTCAAACCTCAGACATTCTAAGTGTAAGAAAAAGCTCCAGACGTTACCTTCTATCACCATTTTAAGAGGAAGTGCAAGTGTTCAACAGGACTCATGCTAAGTGTCAGGCACCCTTTTAGGGGCTTTACAAATAATAACTCATTTAACCTCCATAACAACCCTCTGAGGTAGGTATTAGTATTATGATCTTATAGATGAGGAAACTGAGAGGTTTTGATTTTCCCAAAGTCACATACCTGGCAAGTTTGAGAGTTTTCTGTCCTCTCTGTGGGCATTGCTAATTTTGTTTTAATATTAGACTTCATCGTTAGCAATAATATTATAATTCAACAGAAATAACTGTGCACATTTCAGGCATGGTGCAAGAAAGAGGCACCAGCTGGGTCCTGGGGAACCATTTGGCATCCCTCAAATAGAACTCTGTGGGCTGCTCTGCCTCAAAGCCCTTTGTATCCTAGTCACAAGTAGCTGAATATGGCAATTTTGGTGACCAATGAGAAGGTCAAATTCACACCTTTCAGAGAAGGGAAAAAGACGTGCTGGCCAATGGTGTGATGAGGAATCTTGGAGCCGTTCCAACACTCCGGGATCCAAGTAAGAATTTTTGAAAATCCACCCCAGATGGAAAGTCACGCTCCTCTAAGGAGGATATCAATTATAGAATCTATTTTAGCTCGATGCAAAGAATGAAAACAGAGCCAGAGCACGTGAAGCACTTAGAGAAATCAAAGAGCATGATGAGAAGACACTAGATCGTAAAGGCCTCTCTCCCTTCCTGGTGTTAGTCCCAGAACCACGAGTTCTACTCTGAAGACAGAGGTGACATCTTGAATGTTACTGGTCATTCATTGGAGGTGAGGTGATAAACGCAAATCTGTCTTGGGATTTCTTGATTGCGAGGAACAAAACCCATTCCATCACCCAGACATACATAGACACACACACAAAGGAAGGCTTGTGTTTATCACAGGGGCATATAATGAAATGAAAGGTCAGAGAATGCAATTAATGTGCACAAAATACTGGAAACAGTAATAGAAAGCAAGGCCAAGATTTTGTGCTTAGTTTCTCTTAGATTAATTGGTTTCTTGTCTCTGTGTCTGTCTACATCTGTCATTATTCTGCATTCTCATCCTCCCTTCCCCCTACCCATGCTCCCTCATTCTCATTTCTATGCCTATCTCTATCCCCCTTTTTATCTCCATCTCTTGACCAGTTCTTTCTGCTTCTTGGCACAAGAGCAAATACAATGTCCCCATTGCTAATCTCACCTCTCTCTCTAAATGCTCAATAGATACTCCGTAGCAGCTCAGAAACCCAATCCCAATCCCCAAGAGAGGGAATCTGATTGTCTGCGTTTGAGTAGGGACTTTTGATCTAGTTGCCTGCATTTAGAGAAGCAAATTACACGCCCACACAAGCAGGGACTGTGGGAACGGAGTCTTTGCAAAGAATATGGGCACGTTCTCAAAGAAAGAAGGGAGGGGCTGGGGAAGACATGATTGACAAGGGAAATTAACAAAAACCTCTAAATCAAAATCTATAACTTGGACTAGAAGATAATGTTATTTGCTTCTCAGGTATGGGCTCAGGAAAAGCGTCTTGACGGAATAATCTCATTTGTTATTCTAAGTGAAGCCTTTCTTGCATTGTCACTGTATGAAAGGAGCTAACCTGAGCCTTCCTGGGAAGTTTTCCTGTGATTAAATATAGTTAAAATATTCCTATCCGAGAGCTGCAAGTACCCTTGCAATTTGGTGAGTGTGACAGAAACATACCCAGTCCTAGAACCCCTAATTTTCTTTATTCTAGTGTCTAAAAATGGGTCCAAGTATGAGATCAGGAATCGTGCTTTAAATAGTCCTTTGTAAGAAAGGGGAAAAGGGCTGGAAGAAAACCAGCAGGAGTCATGCTCATCAGCTGACCTTCAGCGTCAGTAGAGCTAATGAGCGCTCTTGGGGAGACCAGTCTGCTGAACCCAAAAAGGGTGGCCCTGCCCATGGACAGGGGGAGACCGTGACCCAGAGAATTCGGGCCTGAAATATTTATTGCGCCATTCTCCTTTCCTCTAATTCCATTCCAGGCCACATGGACTCACACCTCTCTTTGATTCTCTGGGGGTACAAATCTGGAAAGTGTCGTGATGGAAAGTGGGTCTGGGCATTTCTCTCCCCACCCCCCACCCCCAGCACACTTGAGGAATACCATGCAATCTTGTTACAAGTTTTCGATATCTGAGCCACAATTCTGAATGTAAGGAATTGTGAAGGCGCTGATGTTTTTTCCCAGTCATTTGCTGACAACTATACCTAAAGAGAGGTTCCCGGTGGTCTTGATTTCCCCCGCTCTGTGTGGGGGTTCAGACTGTGTTATTGGGAGGGCTCTGTCCCTAGAGAAATTATTGACCCAGACAAGTGGACCGGACAGACAGAGATCCCAGACTCTCATCCAAGCTCGGCCACCACCAGCTGTGTGGCTCTGAGAAAGCCCTCCCCGTTTTTTGAGGGAGCCTCGTGTTTTCTCCAATTGCAATTTGGGAGATTCTGACTGAGACTGAGAGTCACATGAGTCCTTCAGGGATACGAAGGCAGCCTGAACACATGTGCCTTCTTTTTTTTTTTTTCTCTCTCTCTTTTTTTTAAAGATTTTATTTATTTATTTGACAGACAGAGATCACAAGTAGGCAGAGAGGCAGGCAGAGAGAGAGGGGGAAGCAGGCTCCCCGCTGAGCAGGGAGCCTGATGCGGGGCTCAATCCCAGGACCCCGAGATCACCACCTGAGCCAAAGGCAGAGGCCTAACCCACTGAGCCACCCAGGTGCCCCTGTGTCTTCTTTTCTGCTTTCTCTGATTCTAGACAAATTGCTATCATTGTTATCAGCGGCTGCCCCCAACAGAGCATTTATTACACCCAAGCACAGCCGTATGGTCCCTTACCTAATCCCCTAAACACCTGTGAGATACTGGCACGATCATCTCCATCTCACACAAGAGAATGAAATTGAAGAGGTCAAGCAAGTTACTTTGGGTCCCATAGCAATAAGGGGCAGGATCGCACCCCACGCCTGTGTTGTGCCGCGGTCCGACTCCCTTCTATAATCACATAAGTGGGAATTCACGAAGAGCATCTCCATGATTGAGGGTCGTACCCGATTACAACAAACTCTCCTCCAAGGGAAGAAGGAAGAGGAAACAGCCACAGCTGCCACACATTGCTCCAGAACCCAAAAGGACTCAATAAGAGCTAAAGCAGAGAAGCAGTAACAATACAACATGTTTTTCCTTGCCTCCCTATGTCTTCTAGGTTTAATTTTTCAGGGACTTCTTCCTTTGGAGGAAGGAAATGGAATTTTTGCATCCGTGCACACTGCACGATGGTCTTCCTTGAACAATGTGCAAATGACAAGCGGGAGGCCAAGGAAGGAGGGAAGGGTTTCTTCCCAACGGTGGGAAGATTCCCTACCACATGCCAGGGACCGTGGTGGAAATGCTGATGTGGTGTCACAGTCATGAGTGTCCCTCCTAGTCCTGCTGCCGCTCCCCTCCTCTCTGGGCCTCAGGTTCTCCCTTAGTGAAAAAGGGCACTGTGACCAGGTGTTGCCTAAAGTTCCTTCCCATTCTGATAGTCTTTTGTGCAAACCAAGAGTTTTTAAAAAGAAAATTATAAATTATAACAAGGTGCCAGTGAGCAGACAAATTTTAATTATTGAAAAATCTGTCTCTTTCTCTTCTCTTTGCTACCTTTTGACCTTGGCCATCGGTGGCGAAGCTCATGACATGGAAGGCTACCATGTCAGTGAGCCAAAGATGTCCTAGAGAAAAAAAGAGAGAGAGAGAAAAGAACAAAAAAGCAGATGTTTTGTCCATGTTTTTAAGGTTAAAAACAGGCACATATGCTTTATACATGTTTTGTAAGTGCCACATAAACCCATAATTCATGTGGCCATTTCCTGGCCTGTCAGATCTCTAAAAGCAGGAGCCCAGCCTGTCTTCTATAGTATCCTGAACACCAGAACAGCACGTAGAGCATAGTAGCTACTTGGTGAACCTTGAAGGAACAGATACATGAATTAACGAGTCCTTGATGCAGGTCAATGTCATACTGGAAAAAAACAAAAAAAAACCAAAAAACAAAAAAACGCAGTGCTCTCTAATGTTGGATGGGTGAGCTGGGTCTTATTACAACAGACTGTGCTCACTTTAAACATTGGTGAGAATGAAGATTTAGAGTTAGTTTAAGATGGCGCTCACTCTGGTTTAGCTGAGAACCGGCAAATAAGCAGTCGAGATCAAAGGCGCAGACCCTGAAATGTCCCTATTGGTAAGAGCCGGTCAAGCCCACAGAGAGTGGACGATCCCTTAAGACAGAGGAGCCCAGGGGCACCTGGGTGGCTCAGTGGGTTAAAGCCTCTGCCTTCAGCTCTGGTCATGATCTCAGGGTCCTGGGATAGAGCCCCACATCGGGCTCTTTGCTCAGAGGGGGGCCTGCTTCCTCCTGTCTCTCTGACTGCCTGACAACTTGTGATCTCTCTGTCAAATAAATAAATAAAATCTTAAAAAAAAAAAAAAAAAGACAGAGGAGCCCAGAACTTGGAACCACCCACCAGCTGTGATTATCTGGAAGCAGAACCACGTGATCACCGCTTCTGCATCTTGCTGATTTGTGGACCTCAGACCAGCCCCGCCATTTTTTTTTCAAGGCATGTGTTTATTTGTAATTCTAGAATTCAATGATTTATCTTTATATGCAGAGTAACTTCACCAGCTTCTTCTACTTCTCATTCCAGTATTCTGTCCTTCTTTCCTTAAGGGTATACTTTGACCTCAAACAGATGTGAACCCCGAGGTGGGGCAGATGAACCCTGGGAAATTTATGGGCCTTTTACCAGGAGCGACAGAGGCTTCGGAGTCAGGGCAAGGGTGTATTTGGCTGCAAGAATGCCGCATCCCTACCAGCCTGCACACTGGCTGCTTTCTGAAAATCTCTTTTTGAAGGAAAAAAAGCTGTAGGTACTGGGGGCCTCTGAAGGGCTTAATGAAAATCAATAACGAAATTAAAAGTGGGGAAAGGTGAACCACAAGGAGGTTTCTAAAGGAACTTCAATTTTTCTGACACTTTGGTCTTCAAGAAAAAGGCTTTGATTCCCTGTGAAAAGCACGCGTGGAATAGGAAGACATTATGTTGCATAGTAATGGGGCTGGTGCGTTCTTGCCGCTAGATTTCCTGCCACCAACCCCCTTCTCTGAAGCCGGGATGGGAAGAGAGGGGAAGAATGAAAATCATTTCTAATCTCTGAGGTGACCATGTGTGAGTGAACTGAGGTTTCTTGACTCTTGGAATCCTTTTTAAATTAAGGTGGAGAGGGTAATTGGGCTGAGAGGCTTTCGTCTGCGGCCTGAGGCCACAAATAAAACCAACTCTGATCTTCATTTCAACTGTTCTGAGTCATTTGGGGCTGCCGCTAAAAGTGCTGGAAGAAGAGCAAGTCATTGTGGAAATCCCACCAGTTGTTCCTGGAGCAGCTCTGCCTAAAAACTCAGATTCTTCTTCCTGTGTACACCTTTAGGATGGCGGATGGCTTGCACTCACGAACATGTTCACAACCAGCATCTGTTCTGAAGAGTCTGTGCTTATGCTGTACCAGTTTAATTTTTTTTTTCAGATTTATTCATTTATTTGAGAGAGGAGCAGGAGGAGAGAGAGAATCCTGAAGCAGACTCCCCGCTGAGCACAGAGCCCTGGGCAGGGCTCAATCCCAGGACCCTGAGATCATGACCTGAGCTGAAACCAAGAGTCAAGCTGCTTAACCAACTGAGCCACTCATGCACCCCCCCACCCCACCCCAAGTTAAATATTTGGAGTGTTACCCTGTAGCAGATAATGCTGATACTCAGCCCATATCTTCTCAGCACACCTGAGTTCACCTGTAATCTCAGGAGACTATTTTCAGCCCACTGACAACTTCCCACCTCAGGTACACATGCCTCTCTTTCCTGGAGCCCTGGGAGCTTGCTCTGTAGCAGACAGGGGAAACTAGAGCATGTGGCAGAGTTCAAACCTCAGGGGCAACTCTCAGTCAACAGTCAGGGGACGTCCATGGCTGTATCCTCCAGTCTTCCCACCCAATGATTATGAGACAAGTCCCACAGAAGGACCCCCGTTCTTGAGTTACCCACAGTGGTCATCTACCCAAGGACACATCTTTATTGTCCTTTCTCCTTGCCTTAATTCACTTTCCTAATTTCCTCACTTCTGTGTCCTGGGATTGCCTGTCTATAAGCTTCCTGCACACCAGTCCTTGTTCAATTAGGGTCTCCTTTGGGGAGGTCTCCTGACTGAGAAAACCCCTTCCCCCGATACCTAGCACCAAGAACACTACTTTGCATATCATGAGACTTCAAGAATTACTTGCGGATGTCTTGGGTAATCTGCCTAGTGATGATTCTAGGCATTTCGTGGAATCCTTTAGAAGATGATTCATAATTGGAAATCACGAAGTAGAGAAGATAAAACAGGCCATTTCTTCCAAGAAGAGGAGCAGCACATATGAGAAAGCAAGAACATGTGTGGTAAATGCAGGGAAAGGCTATCATTCTGTGTGATGGGACTCAAGACGAGGAGTGGCCAATGAGACCATGGGTCTCTATCAATTCTCCCTATTTTTGACTCATTTTCTTTGAGTTATGGCAGTAAAAGAAAGATTTCAATACAAAACTGAGCTCAACTTCAAGTTAAGTGGGAAAGGAAGACTTGATTCCAGGCCATTAGAATAACCCTGAAGGACTATCAGTGTTGACGTAACACTCTTTGAGGGCTTCTTGTCTAGGTCAAAGCTCAACAAACTTTGTCTATAAAGGGCCAGATAATAAATATTATCGGTTTCACATGCCATCCAGTTTCTGTCACAGCGGCTCAGCTTTGTTGTTGTATCGTGAAAGCAGCCATAGCCAATTCGAGAGTGAATGGCAGTGGCTGTGTTCCAATAAAACTTTATTTGCAAATTTGGGCATTGGGCCAGATTGGGCCTGGGAGCTATAATTTGCTGATCCCTGGTCCAGATGATCATTCCTCCAGCTCCAACCGGTTCTGCAATTCTAAGATATATGTGTGGTGGCCCTACACAGCAGACAGGTCTGGCTGACTGATCTTAGCAAAGCCTTTGCTCCCCCGCTCCGCATGTGGATCCACAGCAAATGTGTTCCAGATCAAGGTGTGCAGTCTCCCTGGAACGCTTCCTGACCAGCCTTTCGCAGCAACCTCTTCATCCAATTTTGTCCACAGTCTCTCGGCTAGGGAAGAGCAACTGAACCTAAATTTAATTATTCTGCTGGGGAAATAAAAATAGCGTTACCCTGAGGCTGCCTGATGCCAAAAATTTTCCGGAGAAGAGAAAAATAAATAGCGACTTGAAGTAAACAAGTCCTACCCACACCTCACTAGGGGCCTAGAGAGGTGTGAAGACTGGGGGAAGCAGTAGCTGGGAGTCAGATGGCAAGACCCTACACCACCTTCTTTATTTTTTGTACCTGAAGACATAAAGACAACAGTTCCTTCTCATACACCCATTAGGCTACATTTCCTGACAGTCTCATGGATGCCAGGCGTCCTTCCTCCATTCACAAAACACGTATCAAATGCCCACTCCGTGCTAGGCAGGACCAGCTATATAATTTGTGGGGCCCGGTGCAAAATAGAAACGTGGAACTCTTGTTCAGCAATTAGTAAGAATTTCAAAATGGTGACAGTAGAACATTACACCGAGCAGGGGGTCCTTCTGAGAGCCACGCAGCTGCCTAAGTCACACACCCACAGGGCCGGCCTTGTTGCTCGATATTGATGTTACAAAAATACATAGGGTTTTACAGAGATGACTCCAGTCCTCACCCTAGAGAAGCTGACTATCTAAGAAGGGAGAGGAGATGTGAGTAATAACATATACTCATAACTCATAATAACATACACAATACTCAGAACTATCGGTGCTGCCCCTCCCCCACTCTTTTAATTCCTTCGCCATTTTTGTCCATGTCAGACCCCAGTGAATGTCTGCATTCACCAGCCAGCATCTACATCCCTCTGTCAGCCTCTGACAACAGGCTCCCAGAGCCACTTTGCCTGTGAGCTCAGAGAACTAGAAGTCCCTGACCAGTGTTTGGCTGGTGTGGGAGTCACTCTAGGCTGCTACCTGCCCCTGATGGAGTCAACTCCAAGGGCAGATGTGTACCAAGCCTGGACCTCCCACACAGCACTGAGTCAGACCCTAGCTTGGCAAGGGTTCCTTTCTTCTTCCAGCCTCCCTACCAGTTCTTCCTGAGAACACTTCCTGAGGTGAGCCTGACACAAATTCTCATTTCGGCGTCTACTTTGAGAGACCCCAACCTAAGACACAAGCATAGAAGTCACGGGGGAGTAAGGTGCAAAATGAGCAGTGCCACGGTAGGGATCCTGAGAAGGTACTGGGCACGTTCAGGGTTGAGGAAAAGTACTTCTAGCTGCAGGGCACTGAGTGGCTCAGGAGGGAGGAATCCCGGATGAGTCGGCGTTTGTGTTGGATCTTGATTCATGGATCTAATTTTGAAAAGGCTGAGACGAGTGGTGGAAGTAGGGGAAGGTGTCTGTGCTTGTTCTCTGTTTATCCCTCTGAGTCTTCTCAGCACTCCCTTCTACCCTGCTCAAGTCTGAGAAGGCTGACCTGCACGAGTTGTGGTTGCACCACTTTTGCCTCTGGCTTCTGGTTGGCTGACACCCATGATCTTGTAGGTGATAGGAGGGTGGAAAAACCTAAGCTGGTTGGCCTCGGTATCTGGTCATCTTCCCATCTCTTGATCCTTCTGGCTGGAGGTGGTGATGGAAGGCTGTGAGTACTATACTGCCCCATGCTGGTTTCTCTAAACATTGCACACATCTATGAAAATAGTTTTCTTCTTTAATATTTCTCAGCCACTGAGTCTGAGTGTACCGTGTGTGCTGGGACCCTGACTAACACAGCTATGTAGGGACGAGGCCAGTGCAGGCGACAGGAAGAGCTCAACCGAAGGCACAGAAACCAGGCCTAAGACACTAGAAGAATAATGTGCAGAGAGGGCATGGAACGTGTAGTAGGACCTAAATCACAAAGGTAGATTACAGATAAAACGTGGACAGCCTCGATATGTCCGAACAGAGCTGTGATGCGATTGGAGATGCAGCTGAAGGTGGGAGGCCTGACCCAAGTGAGAAGGGTGGACTGCAAGAAAGCTGAAGTCTTTGGAGCCTGCTTCTGGAATCTAGCCAGAGACATCAAAATGCAGGCCAGTGGACAAGTCACTACTGGAAATGTGATGGGATATAGAAAGCCAGCTCTGCATCTTGAAGTTTTTGTAAATGCTGTTCCTACTGCCCAGTGCACCCCTCCACCTTCACTGAGCTAATTCCTTCTCAACTCCAGACTGAGCTTCCACATTGTTTCTTCTGGAAAGCCGTTGCTGGCCCTCCCTTCTGGGTTGCCTGCAGTGCCTGTGTTAATGTACACATTCAATGCCTTGTTCCTACCTATTTAGACCTGATACTGCACAGTGACCATTTAATGTTCTCACTGTCCCTTTGGACCATAAATTCCGTGCAGACCTGCCTGTCCTGCTCATCACTGTATCTCTAGAGCCCAGCCTCGTTCCTTAGCACCCAGTGGTTATATAATGGATGGATGGACAAGAGGAAAAATAGCTGGAAGGAATCAGCAGCTTTTGAATATTACTGTTAGAGAAGTAGCTTGACCATGATTTTCTAGTATCTGTTTGGGCCGAATCATTCATCCATCTTTCTCCAATATTTCTCAGGTTCTTATTTAGTCCTACAGGTGAATTTGAAAGTCCCATTTGAGAGGCTATTAATAAAGTCACATTTCTTCTGAGGAAGTTGGAATCTCTGAGCTATTTGTACTCTTGGCACAAAGGAGGACGCTGACAGGAGGATGCAGTGGCAAAAAAAAAAAGAAAAAGAAAGAAAATTATGAGAAGCATTCTGCAAAGTAAACATCATTAAGAGGAGGGAATGATGAAGCTAAAATAAATGGTTCCTGTTGAGGCCTGCCTTGTATTACAAATCATGGGGAGCCTGGTGGTGACAAATAGCCTGCAATCATTTCTTTCTCTGCTGACTGTTGGCCGCCACGTTGCACGATTCATGTAAGCACTATTTAATTACCCCTTTCTCCGGGCTGGGAGAAGATGAGGTGGGAGTCCTCCCCTCCAGCCCCAAGAAACAACTGGGTTTTTTGGGACCAATTCTACTGTACATTATTCCCAAATGTATATGTTGTTGTATTCATCAAACACCCCCCCCCCCCCCCGCCCACGACATGGCTAACACACACCAAGAAGGTAACAGCAGAGACATTGACAAAAGAACCATTTACCAAAGTGGGGACCCAGCAAGAGAGACCAGTGATGGTTGTTACAGCTCCTGAACTTAGCAACAGTGGGAGCTGCTGGACCCCTTCTAGAATAGACATAAATATCTCCAGTTTACAGGTGAGAAAACCAGAGTTGACTCTCCTCACCAGGTGGTCCAAGTGAGGCTCAAAGAAGGAAACGTAAATGACAACACTTGGAAAAATGAAATTCTCTGAAAACATCACTGAACCTTTGCATTCCCAACTCCTTGCTTTTCCCTTCTATTTGTCGTTCTTCAGACAAGGCACACTTTCATGCCTCTGTGGTTTTAAACAGGGACCCCTTCATTCTGGAAGCTTTCATTGGCCACCTTTCCATAATTCCAGGAGCATACACCTGCTGCCTTTGCTTACCTAGTGTCCATTCCCCCTTCTCATGACCATAACTCAGTTTCCCTTTGGAAAATGGACTATATGGTCTATCATTACCAGGTGGGATCACTGTACTCTCTGAATCTGTAGGGTGGGGGTGGGGGGTCCACAATCACCATGAATGGCTCAGGGATGGGCATGCACCCAATGCAGGCCAAAGACTCTGTGCTGGAAATGTCATCATTACTCTTTAGCAAAAAGACTTCTCTTCTAGGGAGGGTTTTTAAGCCAGTGGAATGTAACCTGGAGAGAGATGCTTGAGAATGAAAGAAACACACAGGGAGCTGTAACTGAGAGATGTAGAGAGATGGACTCATGGCGACCTGGCATGAGCTCCTGCCTCCTGCCTTTCTGGAGGGCTGCAAGCCATGAAGCCAGGCTCCCCCTGTGCCTCTCAGTGGTGTGAACCAGTAAGCCGTGCTTCTGACTCTTCCAGGGTCTTGCTGACCTGAGTCCATCACTCCTGTGCAATCGCTCACTCTGTATAGTCTGCCTCTTTCATGGGTCTCCCCCGCTGGACCTTGAGTTTCTCCTGTTCCTCTTTGCCCAGGGCCTGGCATCAATTTGTAAGTGATTAATAAACACGGAGAGAAAGCAATGCAGAGAGTCACGTTTCCAGAATAAGTCAGCTCAGTATTCCCCACTTTTTTTTTTTTAAGATTTTATTTATTTATTTGATAGAGAGATCACAAGCAGGCAGAGAGGCAGGTGGTTGGTGCGGGAGGAAGCAGGGCCCCTGCTGAGCAGAGAGCCTGATGCAGGACTCTCTCGATCCCAGGACGCTGAGATCATGACCTGAGTGGAAGGCAGAGGCTTAACCCACTGAGCCACCCAGGAGCCCCTTCCCCACTTTTTAACAGCAGTAATGACCATCCTCACTGACAATGATGGCTGTGGTGGCGACCATTTGCAAAGCCTGCTGGACAGCTCTATCAGTGTTATCTCATGAGATCATCAGAACCATCACAGCAAGTACTTACGTTAAACTCTGTTGTTTACAAGGAAGCAGAGGCTCAGAGATTTCAAATAACTTGTCCAAAGCCGTGAGCTAGAAGTGGTAGATAAAAGACCTCCGTTGACCTCAGCCTCTGAAGTCCACCTTCTCGCCCACCATGTGAACAGCCCCCAACCCTTCCTTTTTACTTCTCTGTACCTGAAGGAAACTTCTGTCCTGACTTGCCACTCTTGACTTGGCCTCACTTGAACTCTGTTAGATCAAAGAAATGGGACTAGCCTTATTTCCCGGTTCTGCCTGACCATGCTGGGCCAGGCCCGTGATGGACCACATGGCTTACACCAGTCTGGGTCAAGAAGCGTCTTCTCCAGTTCAGAAGCACCTCTGGAGCAGAGAAAGACAGTGCCACGTGGATCATGGAGTTCAGATTCTGAAGTTCAGGGAGAGTCAAAAGCCTGACTCCACACTGCTTCAAGTCCATCCCCCCAAATATCCAGGTCTTCTGTGGGGCTAGAAGCAATCTAAACAACATTTGCCCTTGTAAGCTTTGCAACCAAACCCACCTGAATGTGAATTCTGGCTCTATCACAACCTGGTTAGCCTTGGAAAAATCACATTGACTCTCTCAGCCTCAGTTTTCTCATCAGGAAAATGGGAACACCTGCCTCAGAGAAATGTTGAAAGAGAATACAGAGAATTTGGCATGAATGTCATAAACTAATGATATCTGACACATGACAAATGTTTCAGTGATAGAGGTTATAATTATTATTATAATTATAATCTCACCCTTTTCAGGTGACTGAGAGATAGAAAACTTCCAGAGGCCTTGTTGGGGTGGGGGAAGGGAAGTTCCCCAGAACTCCACACTTTCTACCCATCGTTCCAGATATACACATTCATTTGTCTATTTCTTTTCCTAGATGTCTCCTTCTCCAGGAAGCCCTTCAATCCTCCTTCCCCCAGCAGTGTTAAGTTGCCAGATTTAGCAGATAAAAATACAGGACAACCTCCCAGGAAAGAAAAGCCCCAAGCCCAATGGCTTCACTTGTGAATTCTACCAAACATCCGAGGAAGAATTAATACCCCTTCTCAAAACTAAAGAAGAGGGAATCTTCCAAATTCATTTCATGAGGCCAGCATCACTGCGGTATGAAAGCCAGACAAAGATGCTGTAAGAAAAGAAAACTGCGGGCTAATTTCCCTGGTGAATTTGCTAGGATAAAAACCCTAGCAAAACCCTAGCAAACCACATTCAGTAGCCCATTATGATGATCTGACACGATGACCCAAGTGGGGTTTATCCCTAAGATACAAGGATGGTTCAATATATAAAAATTAATTCATGGGCCATGACACATTAACAGAATGAAGTCTTAAAAAATCACGTCATCATCTCAATAGATGCAGAGAAAGCATTTGATAAAATTCAACACACTCTCATGATTAAAAACTCCCAACACACCAGCTGTTTGAGGTATGTTTGTTAATCCACATGTAAGCAATTACTGTAACTCTATTATTGTTGTTGCATTCTTAACTCTTAACCTCAAAATCATAAAGACCATATACGGCAAGTCCACGGCTAACTTCATTCTCAATGGTGAAAGTGAAAAGCTCTTCCTCTGAGATCAGAAACAAGACGAGGATGCCCACTCTTACCACTTCTGTTCAGTGAGTACTTTGACCAAAAGGGACTGTAATTCAGTTTTGTGCTTTGTTCTCTGGGAGCGTGTCCAATCCTACAGTAGCTGCAAAGCTGCCATTTTCTTTGAAAGGTCACGTCTGTGTGCAGCCTACACCAAAAAGCTCTTCCATATCCCAAGGAGGGAAAAACACCTCCTGTTTCATTTAACTTTTTGACCTTATGTTTTCACTTCTGCACTGTGTTAGCTCCGTACCTCCCTTCAATGTTCCCATCTGTGGCTCCCAAGACTCCCATACCACAGATCTGATGTGAGCCAAACCAGTTGCCTCTCTGTCTTTGGAAGTGCTGTCAGGAGGGAAAAAGAACCAGAAAAGGGTGGAGGGTACCATTTGGTTGTTTTCACGGAGGTAGCAGTCTGGTTGATGGTGGTTATGGGTTCTTTCCTAATATTTTTATGGCTTTTGTGGAAAATACATATGTGTGTGTGTGTGTGTTCATTACTTTTCAAATTCAAGCAAAGCAGAAAAGCACAAAAAGTACCTTACCAACCATCCCAGAGTTCACCACTTGGAAGTATGCCTTGCTAGGATGTGGAGATTGAGAGTCTGAGGGAACTGAAAGGAACCAGGGCTCCTAGGAGAAATGGCTGAGTTTGGGTGGGGCTGACCTGAAACATCTTGTGCCAGAAAGAAAGGAAGCGTTCATCGTAATAATGGAGGCGTTTCATGAAGACACAGGAAATAGCTGTGGCCAAATCGAAGACAATTTAGGCATCAAAAGAGTTAAGGCTAGTAATGAGTTATAAATAATTGGCAATAGGAATGCATGAGTCCATCATGAAAATAAGCAGATGTAAAGTAATCAATGCGGAAAAGGAGGGCTCTTGCTTAGAGTAGGATACCTAGCACTAACAGACAAATGTCGAGGGCGTGTTGGAATTGGGAAATCTTCACAGACGGCAGATGAATTGAAAGGGATAAAAATGTTAACTACACAGTGAAGAGACTGAACACCACCTTGACCTAGTGATCAAAATTAGTACCACCAGGGAAGGGCCGATGGACACCATGTGCCTCTAGGTATGACGCTTCAAAGGACCCAATATCACCTCCACAGTTTTCCAGTCAGAAATGCACAACCTGAACCCAGTCATGAGGAAAGGCAAGGCTGACTCAAAATGATGAGTATCCTATTTTTAAAGGCGCCGCACCATGTTCTTCAAAATTTTCAATGTCATAAAAGGCTGCAAAGATGTTCCAAATTAAAGGAGAAGAAAGAAACAGAATGGTAGAATGTAATGCCTGCTCTTAGACTGGATTCTGCACTGGGGGAAAGTAATATAAAGGGTATTAATGGGTCAGTTGGAAAATTGGAATTTGAATGACAGATTAAACAAAAGTCTGTCAATGTCAAATTTCTTGAAAGTTTAACTTTACTATGGTTTTTGGAAGAGAATATTCTTTTTGGAAATATACAGTGAAGTACTTAGGGATAAAGGGGCATAAAATATGCAATTTATTCTCTAATGGTTCTGAAAAAAAATCATAGCGCAAATACCAAAGCAATTGCAGTAAAATGTTAACAGCTGGCAAATCTGGGGATAAGGGACGTAAGAGTTCTTTGTGCTGCTCTTGAAAGCATTTCTATAAGATGAAAATTGTCTCTAAATACAAAGTTGAACACATTTTAAAGAGCCTGGGAGGAACATACCAAAGACCTAAAATGTACTTGGAGAAATGACCTTTGATTGACACACTCCCATTCCATGAGCACTTACTGAATATGTATGAATATGTCCTAGTGCCTAGCACTAGTGATCTAGATATGAATAAGATACAGTCCTGTCTTCAAGGAGCTTATTTTAGTGACAAGGAAAGAAAGTCACCCAAAACTGACTAGATTTGGCAATGTCTAGAGACGGTTTTGGTTATTACAACTCAGGGGAGCACGAGCTACTGGTATTTCATGGGTGGAGGCCAGGGATCTTGCTAAACATCCCACAATGCACTAGACAGGCTCCTCAGCAGAGAATTACCTAGCCTAGGGGCGCCTGGGTGGCTCAGTCATTAAGGGTCTGCTTTTGGCTCAGGTCATGTTCCCAGGGTCCTGGGATCCAGCCCTATATGGGGCTCCCTGCTCAGCGGGAAGCCTGCTTCTCTTTCTTCCACTCCCTGTTGTGTTCCCTCTCTCGCTGTCTCTCTCTGTCAAGTAAACAAATAAAATCTTTAAAAAAAAAAAAAAAGAAGAAGAAGAATTTCCTAGCCTAAAATGTCACTAGTGCAGACATTGAGAAACCCTGACCTAGTCCAAAAACTGGGAGCAGTTCCTTTGGAGAGGAAAGATGGAAAAAAGAAGGGCAGGAAGAAGGGCAGATCAGTCAGAATTAGGTTTGAATGCAAGAGAGAAAACCCAAAATAAAGATGACTGAAGAAAATAGCCGTTTCTTTTTCTAGAGAAGCACCCTGCTGAGAAGTCCTGGGCTGGCATGACAGCTCTCCGTCACCAGGGAGCCAGACCCTGTCTTGCTGACCTGCCATCTGCCCCACGTGTTCTTCTCATCATCCAAGTTAGTAACTTGAGCCCCAATTATCCTATCTTCATTCTCGCCAGCGGGAAGGAAGAAGATGGTCCTTCCCCTGCCTGGAAGGACACATCCCAGAAGCCATGCTTAAGATATTTGCTTGATTTTATCAGACAGAACTTACCGCGTGGCCACACTGAATTGCAAAGGGGGTTGGAAATGCGATCTTTATTCCAGGACATGGTGAGCCCAGTTGAAAATCAGGGCATTCTATTTCTAACACACAAGGGTGCCCGGTGGCGGCTCACACAATCTCCCGCAGACACACAAACTAGGTATTCTCTTTGGGAGTTTTCATCGTTTTATTCACCTATTTTCCCAAGATCCTTCCGTTGCACTTGATGTTTGTCACTGTTCAAGCAAAAAGTGCCATTGGATAAAACTGCAAATTACATCATAAACAAGGGACAAAGCTCTTTAGGGAAAGGTGACAGGGAGGACTTGCATTGTTCCAAGCAGGAAATCTCAAAACTCAGTAGGAGTGTGAAGATTGTACAGAAATCTGAGAACGGGAAAACCAAGACCATACAATTCCTATAGGACCCACACGACTCCCCTGATAAGACAGTGAATCACGGATGCCAGTTTAAAACCAAGAACAAAGCCTTTGGTGTTATACGCAACTAATGAATCGTTGAATACTACATCAAAAAGTAATGATGTACTGTATGTTGGCTAATTGAACATAATACTAACAAAAAAAGAAAAAAACAACATCGGGATGGGAGATATATTTTTATATATTAAATTTATTTATATATTCATATATTTTATATGTACATGTATATATGTGTGTGTGTGTGCATTATACTGCTTCCAGTGTTTTCTCTCCATATGTATAAGGAGAGCAATCAAATGTTTGAGCTAGTAGTGGTTTTTAACAAAATCTATCCCAATCTGTGTAGGGTTGTTCTATGTATATCTTGTCATACTAATAGTCAATGAATTTTAGATTGTTCTCATATTATCTGTTCTTTTTTTTTTTTTTTAAGATTGTATTTATTTATTTATTTATTTGTCAGAGAGAGAGAGAGAGAACGCCAGCGGGAGAACACAAGCAGGCAGAGCTGCAGGCAGAGGCAGAGGCAGAGAGAGAAGCAGGCTCCCCACGGAGCTAGGAGCCCATGCGGGACTCGATCCCAGGATCCTGGGATCATGACCTGAGCTGAAGGCAGCGGCTTAACCAACTGAGCCACCCAGGTGTCCCTATTATTCTGTTCTTAGCAGTGCCTTTCCTCCTTTTTTCAAATGTTCTCTTAAGCTATCAACAGACTGGCCAAGAGAGTCTGTTGTTCCAAGTGTGCATTTCTCAAAGGTAATTTTTAACCCTGGGACACGGTGCTTCACAGTTGCTGGAACCGTCTCTCTAGAACTTCTTGGGAAGTGCTGCCAGCTTCGTTGGTCTCTCACACACTGTTCCAGGCTTTCTGATGAGATGCTGTGGTCCAACTTAATCATCCAGGCCAAAACAGGCTCAGTGCAGGGCTGGGCTGACATGCAGACTGGCCATCCAGGAAGTCAAGCAAATTCAAAATGTTTAAGTGTCGGTATCCTTTCGGTGAACTGTAAACTACTCTGACTTCGTCTGGGTGGGTAGGTCAGGCTGAATCTAACCTGCGGCTCTGGACTAGGGGTCACCCACCCTTTCTGCTGAGCAGGCAACGTCGGCTTTTTTCCTGCGGAGGCTGGAGACTGGTTACAGAAATCAGATTTGTGCCTCTTCTAAATATGCAGACACATTCGCCAAACCTTTCTTTTGTGATTCTGTAACAAAGAAAAAAAATAAGCTAAGTAAAAGGAAGACATTCTCATTTCTGAACTTAATTTGAAGCTGGCTTACCTCATTCTGAATTGTGTGTAAGAGTAAAAGCAGGGAGCCTGGGTGGCTCAGTTGTTAAGGATCTGCCTTCGGTTCAAGTCATGATCCCAGGGTCCTGGGATGGAGACCTACATCAGACTCCCTGCTCATCGGGAAGCCTGCTTCTCCCTCCCCCACTCCCCCTGCTTATGCTCCCTCTCTTGCTGTGTTTCTGTCAAATAAATAAATAAAATCTTAAAAAAAAAAAAAGAGTAAAAGCAATTCCTCCACTTTAGCTACCAATTAGAATAAACCTATCTTATCAGGCTGGGGGACAGGTTGGGGGGACCTGGTTATTTAGACAGGCTGGGTTATTACGAATCGATCTTTCAGGTGGCAATTGGAGGCTGCTAATCTCCTCAAATTTTGGACAAGGTGTTTTTTATCCCTACATAAAATAATAATATCTAACATTTACTAAAAGTGCATTATATGCCAGGCACAGCCCTAATTCCTTCATTTAATCCTCTATCAGCTCTCTGATTTAGAAATCGTACCATTTCCATTTTTACAGATTAAGAAGCAGAGGCTCAGAGAAGTTAATCAACTTGCCCAGGTCACAGACCTGTAAAGGGCTAGATTTTGATTCAAGCTTTGGTGAGCCTGCTTCACTTCATTTTCTTAATTTGTTTTTAGAATTTTAAAGATTTTATTTATTTATTTGATAGAGAGATCACAAGTAGGCAGAGAGGCAGGCAGAGACAGAGGAGGAAGCAGGGTCCCCGCTGAGCAGAAAGCCCGATGCAGAACTCGATCCCAAGACCCTGAGATCATGACCTGAGCCAAAGGCAGCGGCTTAAGCCATTGAGTCACCCAGGTGCCCCTGTTTTTAGAATTAAAAAAAAAAAAAAATCTATGATCTCTCTGGGATTTATTTTGAAACATGATGTGAAATGAGACCTCAATACTTTGTTTGCTACAAATGTAACCCATCGGCCCTTTACACCTTAAAACGTTCTTTACTTTTTAAATAATTGATGCAAGGGGAAATGTTTATGACCTGTGTTAAATGGTGAGAATGGAGGAGCACTGATCTATATACACAGTGTAATATATAAGATACATACAATCTGTCTATGGTAATACATATGACACATACAGAGCCATTGATTGAAGAGCTACATAGAAACATCATTCTGGATAGTGCTGAGAGTCTGAGAACTGGCATCAGGCTGCCTGAGTGTGTCTAAATCCCACATCTACCTCTTACCCTCCCTGGGCAGCCTTCTGCAAACTACTTAACTTCTCTGTGCCCTGTCTCTCATCCATAAAATAGAGGTAATAATATTACTTATTACCTGAGGTGGCTAAAAGGGTTAAAAAAGTTGATCCACACAAAACACTTTGCAGAGCTCCTGAGAATTTAAAAACACTGCACGTATAAATAGGTCAAATATATTTACAGTCGTGTACTTATATGCCCTTTAATATTTTCAGGTTGTCTATAGTTACTTGTTTTGTTTGTCTTGCTTATTAGGCTCAGGAAAAAAAAAGATTATTATTTTTTTCAAGTCTGGGTCCTAAGTATCCCACTAATGTTGAGACCCTGAAACCAAAAAACCCCCTTACGGACTCCCTTTTGAGATGTGTCTTCGATGGGAGAACTCTCTTGCCTCCCTCATAGAAAACAAGCTGCTCATTTCCATAAGCTGATAACACACGGAGCATGAGAGCAAGGATTTGGTAAAAAATAGAATCCTTAAATAACAAACTGTAAGTTTTTGTGAAATTATGAAAACAAGAAGCAATAAATATAAATAACTCCCAGGTAAATCATCTCTTCCAGTCCCCGAGGTGTTGTGAGAATCGGGAATATGTTCTAGTGCATTCTAATTTATAATTGGATCTGGAAGTCTGTTCAGCAATAGGTCGGGTAACAGGACTGAGAATTAATCCTCAATTCACACCTCGTTACATCGCTGGCAGTATCACTGAACTGGACTCCACGTGAGACAGACTCCCACATATACAAGTAAGGAAGCCAGACAAGCCCCTGGGACTCCAATCCAGGTACTACTACACGCAGGGAAATGCTGAGGGAGGAAGAGCTGATTATTCAAAATAATGCAGTTCTCTTGCTAAACTTCCCCAGGCTTCAGATAAAGCTAATGAAGCAGAGATCTATCTGTGCTTCTTCTGAGATGATTGATGAAAAAAATCAGTTGCAAATATCCGGGGAAACAAACTGGGAGAAAAGCTTAATATGTTTCCTCCAGCCATGAGTCTGTCATGGCCGAGGGATTGCTAGTGTTTAAAGATTCAGCCTGTGGAAGAAAAGCTAGGATACTAGTCCTGGCAAGTCATTACTCTTTTGAGAAATGATGGTTAAATATTTTCTTCCAGGCACCGTTGCTCCCACTGCAGACAGACTTAGAAGGCTCAGGAATGGAAAACAGTAGCTGCATGACTTGGAGCTTGTTTCTTGACCTCTCTGGACTTCATTTTCACTAACAGTCCGGTTAAGAATACCTACCTTGTAGCTGTTCTGTAAGGCCTCCAGACAAATCATTAGAGTGCTTACCTTAAATAACAACCAACACCACAGAAATACAGACAGCTATAAGAGAATATTATGAAAAACTATATGCTAACTAATTGGACAACCACAGAAGAAATGGATAAATTTCTAGAAACATATAAATGACCAAAACCAAAACAGGAAGAAATAGAAAACTTGAACAGACCAATAACCAGCAAAGAAATTGAACCAGTAATCAAAGAACTCCCAATAAACAAAATTCCAAGATGAGATGACTTCCCAGGGGAATTCTACCAAACATTTAAAGAAGAGTTAATATCTATTTTTCTCAAACTATTCCAAAAAAATAGAAAAGGAAGGAAAACTTCAAAATTTATTCTATTAGGCCAGCATTACCCTAATACCAAAACCAGATAAAAACACCAGAGAAAAAGAGAACTACAGGCCAATATCCCTGATGAACATAGATGCAAAAATCCTCAACAAAATACTAGCCAACCAAATCTGACAGTACAGTATAAAAATCATTCACCGCAATCAAGTAGGATTTATGGGTTGCAAAGGTGGTTCAATATTCACAAATCAATGTGAGACACCACATTAATAACAGAAAAGATTAAAACTATATGATCATTTCAATGGGTGCAGAAAAAGTTTATGACAAAGTACAATATCTATTTATGATTGAAAACCCTCTAGAAAGTAGGCTTAGAGGGAGCATACCTCAACATAATAAGGCCACATATGAAAATCCCACAGCTAACATCATCCTGAATGCACAAAAGCTGAGAGCTTTTCTTCTATGGTCAGGGACAAGATAGGGATGCCCACTCTCCCCACTGTTATTCAACACAGAACTGAAAATCCTAGCCACAGCAATCAGACAACAGAAAGGAAAGAAAAGGCATCCAAATCAGCAAGGAAGAAGTCAAACTTCCTCTATTTGCAGACAACATGATGCTCTACATAGAAAACCTGAAAGACTCCACCTGCTAGCACTGATAAACAAATTCAGTAAAGTCAAAGGATACAAAATCAACGTACAGAAATCTGTTGTATTTCTATACACTAATAACGAAGTAGCAGAAAGAGAAAGTAAGGAATCAATCCCATTTACAATTTGCACCAAAAACGATAAGATACTTAGAAATAAACCTAACCAAAGAGGTGAATGACACGAAGAAATGGAAAGACATCCCATGCTCATGTATTGGAAGAACAAATATTGTTAAAATGTCCATACTGCCCAAAGCAATCGACACATTCAACGCAATCTGTATCAAAATACTAACAGTATTTTTCACAGAGCTAGAACAAACAATCCTAAAATTTGTATGGGATCACAAAAGACCCCAAATAGCCAGAGAAGTCTTGAAAAAGAAAAACAAAACTGGAGACATCACAATTCCAGACTTCACATTACATTACAAAGCTGTAGTAATCAAAACGGTATGATACTGGCACGAAGACAGACACATAGATCAATAGAACAAAATAGAAAACCCAGAAATGAGCCCACAATTATATGGTCAATTAATCTTTGACAAAGCAGGAAAGACAATCCAATGGGAAAATGACATCCTTTTCAACAAATAGTTTTGGGGAAACTGAACAGCAATTCGCAAGGGAATGAAACGGCACTACTTTCTTACACCACACACAAAAATAAATTCAAAATGGATTAGAGATGTGAAACCATAAAAATCCTAAAGGAGAACATAAGCAGTAACTTTTTTTTTTAAGATTTTATTTATTTATTGGACAGAGAGTGAGACAGCGAGAGAGGGAACAGAAGCAGGGAGGGTGGGAGAGGGAGAGGGAAAAGCAGGCTTCCCACTGAGTAGGGAGCAACGCAGGGCTCCATCCCAGGACCCCGGGATCATGACCCCAGCCAAAGTCACATATTTAACGACTGAGTCACCCAGGCCCTGTAATCTCTGTCACAGCCGCTCAGCATTAAAGAAGTCACTGACATTACATAAATGAACAAAATGTCATTTTCATAAATTTTTCATATGTCACAAGCTTTTATTCTTCATTTGATTTTTTTAAAAAAACTATTCATAGTGTTCAGGTTATTTAAAAAAAAAAAAAAAAGCAGATGGCGAGCCAGATTTGTCCCATAGCCAATAGCTGGCCAACCGCTGCTCTACCCTCTGTGGGCCTCCAAGAAATCTAGCAACCTCTCTTCAGTGAGGGCAGACTCTTGGAAAACAAAAGTCATTATTCATTCATTGGTTTTAACAAAGACTTGTAAGGTGACCAACAGTCCCACATTGCCTGGAAGTGGGATTTTTAGTAAAGCAATTGGGAAAATCCCCAGCAAACTAGATCATCAATTGCCTGAGCTATTCCGTGTTAGGTAATGAAGGTACAGGAGTAAAGAAGACAATGTCTTCATTTTTGCGAGGCTGAAGCGCTCTTCGGGAGCTTTGCCCACAGCTCGTGCTCTTGGCTTGGGATCCATACTCCTTCCCACCCACTTCCACTTCCTCTCCAGGGTAAGGGATCAAGGGAAATGCTTGGAGGGGAAAAAACCCACATTATTGTCTCAATAGATTATCCTACAACCCAGTGAAGTAGATAATGTTTAAAAAAAAAAAAAAATCCAACTGAGTACATTATCAAGATCTCATTGGCTATATTCAGTGATTCATAAATCGGGCAGCATCCAATCTAGCAGACAGGAAGTAGCTCGGACTTTCAGACAGAAGGTAGCAGGAACAAGGAAGTTGAACTGGGCAGCAAAGCAAATTGGTTGTTGCAAGGTGACTTTCCTTACAGAGAATGGTAGGTGTCTGTCAGGCAGACCACCCAACTAGCGATGAGCGGGTGATTCCATTTCCAGGAGACCCAATATTGTGATTAAGGTAAGCCTCATTTTGGTGACATGGGGCTTAGCATAAGCAACTCCATTTGGGGCCTGTTGTCTTATCTTTAACAGTAGTATTGGTTCTAAGGGTCAAAGAAAGAACAGCAAGCATAAACACGGAAAATTTCCCTCCAATGTAAGATGAGTGAACCAACCCCTAACCACATATCTAACCGGGCTTCCAGAGTGGTTCCAAGTGCCTTTCCTGCCTAGACTCCTGTTGTACTAGTACATGAAAGCATTCCAAAATTATATTATAAAAGCTGTGGATGAGGAAGCGTGGCTGGCTCAGAAGAGCATATGACTCTTGATCTCGGGGTTCTGAGTTTGAACCCCATGTTGGAGGTAGAGATTACTTTAAAAAAAATTGTATACTATCTTACTTGTGAAACCCTATTTGTCCAATTCTGTATTACATTTTTTAGCTTAATTGGATTTCACGAGAAAATTATAAATTTGAGGCCCTTTGGAAATGGAAGGCCCAGGTGAGAAAACTCCCCTCCTTCACCCTGTCCCCACCCCACTCTGTCTTTATTGTCCCCCACGATAGCATTTTGTAAAGGAATACAGCCCCATCAGAGCCCTGTGAGTCTATTTAGAGCTTTGATTTAATTAGGAAAGATTCTCACTCTGGGACCACATGCCAGAGTGGTAAGTGATACACGGTCTGGATCTCAGCCCCTTTGGGTGCGTTTGTCAAATGGCTTTATGCAGTGTACAACCTGCACCACCCTACAAAGCCACCCTGAGACAATGTCTGGCCCTTCAGCAAAGAAATCAGACCCTTTGTCTGAAGTTGAAGAAATAGAAGGGAGGATTAATCTAATTGCATCAGACAGCTTAGGCCCCATCGTATCCTATGTTCAGGGTAAGTGGGATCCAAACTACTTGTTTCTGACCCCAACACAGTAACCTGCTTCAAAAGGAAGTGATTTCTGTCTCCCAGTCGCTTGTGTTTTTGACAACTGCTGTTTCTTGCCTATTGTGTCTTCCTGTGGTTCTACTTACAGAATGTGCCTGCAAGGGATGGGCTGAACCCCGGCCTGGGGAAGCTTTTGAAAGCCAGCCAGGCAGAAACTTGAAGACAAAAGGTCTTCAGACAGATATTATTTGCAACTCTGGGTTAAGCAGCTGCTGGGGCTGGGGGAGGATAATAAAAGAGTGCCCCCTCATTCAAGCTTCAAAGACGGACTTGTTTGGTTTGGTTGCGGGTGGGGAGGAGGGAAGCAGTCCCCAGACTTTGTGCTTTTATACCTCCACCATCCTCCTCCCCCAGCCAAGGATTGTTAATAAGGTCCCCGCAGTGAAGTCCCCTATATGAACAGCCCCAAAACCTTGCCTGACAGCTGGTAGTCAGGTTGCCATGTGAACAGGAACAGACCCTATGGGATTTTGTTTACTCATCACCGGTTCTCTGTCTGAATAGCTCTTAGCAGTAGGAGAAGCTTAGAAACCTGAACTGTGACCCCCGGACTACTTCTCCAGGCAATAGAATTATTTTGACCCTTGTGGGGAAGACTGGGAGCCTGTAAAAGGAAGAGTGAGGAGGGAGGAAGCATACCGTTTCACTGACAGGGGAAGCAAAGAGAGGCAGAAGGGCCAAATAGTAAAGCCATGGTTAACTAAGTTAAGATTATGCTCATAAGATAGATTATTATGCAACAATGTTTTTTAAAGATTTTATTTATTTATTTGACAGACAGAGATCACACGTAGGCAGAGAGGCAGGCAGAGAGAGAGGAAGGGAGGCAGGCTTCTTGCTGAGCAGAAAGCCCAATGTGGGACTCAATCCCAGGACCCTGGGATCATGACCTGAGCCGAAAGCCGAGGCTTTAACCCACTGAGCCACCCAGGCACCCCATTATGCAACCATTTAAAAATCACATTTAGAAAGGTAATTCATGAAATATGGGCAAAACTGCATAATACAGCACATACGAATAATAAAATTATAGATGATGAATAAATATCCATAGAAAAAAGTAAAACCCTAGGAAGTTGGGATCACGAGGTGCGTTTTAAATACCAGGAAGCTGGGGTCGTATGTCCAAAGTCACACCATGATTCACGCCTAGTCTTGAGTGTCACAGCCCAGATGCCTACCCCGTGGTGGAGAAACTGAGTCCGAAGTCCAAGAGACAACACTCCGATTCTAGCCCTGCCTCTCAGAAGCAGGGGGACGCTGGGCAGGTTCCTACCCTGCCTGGAAGTCGATCTCTTCACCTATAAATGCGAATAAGGACGCCTAGCCTTCAGTTTCAAAGGGTGATGCAGACAAAAGAGACACATGGATGAATCATGGTGAGAGTAGAACTAGGGTTTCATCTTGGCTCGTGTGCCCCCAAATGGACCCCGTGACAAAGACTTGAGTGCAAGTAGTTTATTTATTGGGGAACTAGTTCCACAAATGTGGGTAGGGGAGTGGAGAAGTGAGCCAGAATGGAAGGCCGCCAATATCTGTCCTCAAACAAGTATCACTCTGGGTAACTGGGGCTCAGCCGAGCTGGGGAACTATAGGAGAACATGAAGTGTGGCTCAGTTGCCCCAGCTGAGGGTGAGGAAGCCGCAGTGTTCACCCACCAGCTCCCTGTCCAAGGCTGAAGACTGGTCCTGAGATCATGAGCGGGCCGGTGCTGTTGGCTTGCTCTGGGCCAAGCAAGCTCCCACCACCAGGAAAGAGCCCCCAGGCAGAGATTTGCAGACACTCACAGAGAGGATCTTTCTGGGTGGAGAACCGGTGCTGAGAAGTCACTGGAGGGGCACCAGCAGAATCTGCTAGAATGTTGAGGGAAGAACAGGATTCTGATACACAGAAGGAAGCAAAGAAAAGAAGCTTGCATTTTATTTTATTTTATTTTATTTTTTAAATTTCACTCCTTATCCAGAATATCTAGATCAACCTTAAGTCTACTTCATTTTTGAACCAATAGATTTCCTTGTTGATTATTTCCAGTCATGAGTTTTTTCCCCTGGACTCGAGAGCAGAATGATCGGTGAAGAAAACTGTCCATTAGTTGCCACCTCCAAGTTACCTTTGAAGGTTTTGTGCCTAAAGCAGAATCAGGCAATCTGTGTTCAAATCCTCAGTGCTCCCCAGACTAACCTAGCTTAGTCACCCATCCCCACAAGCCTTAGTTTCCTTCTCTGTGAAGCGGGAATGATGCCTTGACACCACCTCCCTCTTTTTAGCATCACACTTTTCTGAGCCTCTACCATGTGCCACACCCTGTGGTACAACTAGGAATTGAGAGATAACTGAGAGGCGGTCCTTGCTTGGAAAGACCTTGCTAGCGAACATCGAGGACAAAGACCATACAGCGAAAACAGTGTTATCACAAAGGCAATCCCATAAGGCTGAGAGCCACAAATGAGATGGTTGGGAGAGAAAGAGCAAGTCTGAAAGAGGTGACACAACACTGAGTCTTGGGTGGCCATGAAGATGCCCCTTGCAGACCTCCCACGGTGAGGGGTGGTGCTGGTGAAGATGGCTGAGGGCCCCATGTGCTTGGGCTCTGGGCTCCATCCTAGCAAGTATGGCTCTGACGTCCCCCCCAACCCCCAGGCTGCTCCCTTCTGGATTCCATGGGGCAAGTATACTAGGCTCCATCCTGGGAGCTGACCTTGGCTCAAGGACTCCCTGATGATGTTGCGGAAACTTTCTTAGACTGTAGAGCAATCTGGATGTTTGCACTCAAACTTGTCTGTCTCTGCCTGGCAGTCAATGGTTCTCCCAGCCTTTTTCTGGGTCCCTCCCAATGTCTTTACACACAGGCATATTCTCTGAAAAGAAATTCTTGAATGTTTAATCAATCTTGTGTTAGCATTTGCTTTGTGGAGAACCCAGACTAACTGTCTTGAAGGATAAGTAGCTGTTATGTAGGCAGAGAAAGCCAAAACCTGTACACCAAGCAGGGGAAATGGCATGAGCACAGGCAGGGAAGCAGGAAGAAGCTAGTCCTGCCCAGTGAAAGTGAGCACGACCAACGGAAGTTGTCTGGTACCAGGTAGGGTAGGGAGGAAGTGTGCGGAGTGGAAATTAGTCTCCGAGCTAAATAGTACATTAGATCAGACCTGACTCTGACCATCCAGGACTGGTGAGGGGGCTTAGAATTTGTCCAGAGGACAACAGGGAGACTTTGGAGACTTTTAGGGAAAAGTAACAAAATCAGGTCTGCTTTGCTCGGGCAGCAAGGGCAGATGGATTCATGGAGAGCAGGGCTGGGGACTGGGAGGTCTGACAGAAGACACTGCAGGAATTCAGGTGAGTGATCACAAGGGCCTGAACTGAGGATGGTAAAGGTAATGGAGGAGACACAAAAGGTAGGTTACCTGGGTTACAGTAGGTTTCTATTGGGAGCAACCTATTATACAGAAGCAGACCAGTGCCCAGGAAACAATCACAGAAAAGGAGAAGAGAAGAGAAGGGAAGAGAAGAGAAGAGAAGAGGAGAGGAGAGGAGAGGAGAGGAGAGGAGAGGAGAGGAGAAGAGAAGAGAAGAGAAGAGAAGAGAAGAGAAGAGAAGAGAAGA